>NC_054886.1:25586769-25901961 GCF_018320785.1 Cheilinus undulatus
GGCCTCGGCCATCTTCTACAGCGTGGTCTGCTGGGGGAGCAGCATCACAGCAGCTCGCAGGAAGAAGCTGGGAAAACTGATAAAAAAAAAAAAGGCCAGCTCTGTCCTTGGATGCCCTCTGGAGCCTGTGGAGGAGGTGGGGGAGAGGAAGATGACTGTGGGCCATTGACCCAATGTGGGCCGGTCTGGTCCGCTACGTTGTTTTTTTAAAATAATTATTATTTTGACATGGCCTATCAGACGGCCTATGTGTGGCGGTGCATGTTTCTTTATTTTCTAAATTCCCTCATCATTGGCTAGAGAGGGCTGGCAGTGTTGCCAGCGGCCATCGACACATATTATTGGTCCATTGTTTGTCATTGTCAATCAATCATGGGCTGGCAGGCTGAGAGAGCCCTGACAGTGCTGTCAGTCACTACACAAGCCAGGCTGGGGTGGGACCTTGCAGCCTATGGGTAGCCAGGCTAAACAAAAAAGCCTCATGTCACAGGGTCATGAAGGTGAGACGATGTTTTAACTATAAATTTGGCCACCTTGCCTAACACGAGCTCTTTTTTTTCACAGCCCATAATCATGTTTGGATGCATTTATAGCATCCAAACATGATTTATAGCATTTATAGCATTATATAGAGACATAGGGAGAGACATCCATGATCGTATCATAGACATGAAAGTTTACTCTGGCAGTCAGCTGATTGAAAAGTTTTGTTTTTGCAGACAATCTCTGATTGAATAACAGAATAATATCTACTGAATACTAATGACGTGACAGGTGCTGTTTCATTAATAACATTTCAACTAAATAAGTGGCTTTTTGTGTAGTGACAGTTTAGTAATGTTCTAACTGAATAAGCAGGTTTTTGTGTAGTAAACGTTAAATTTTAAAGCTAAATGAGCTGGTGGTGATTTTGCGCTGTCCTTGGTACTGAAACGCAGCAGATTTGGAAAATGCTTTCCATCATGGGCGATTGTACATACTTCTCTGCAGCAGATTCTTTATTTAATCATTTAGATTAATGGGTTGTTTGCAGTCACATGATCTTCTTGACCTGTTTTTGCACAAGGCACTGCTTTTTTATTTTTGATGTATTCCGTGACATTTTTGTTTCTCCATTACTGCCAGAACAACAGCCAGGACCTGCAGATTTACTTATCTTACCAGGCTGTAAGAGGTAACCGAAATGTTAATGAAGAGGGACGTCTCATGTAGGCGTTGTGTGTGTGTGTGTGTGTGTGGTTGTGAGGGCGGGGGGTAGCCTGCACACATAAGCTAGCACACAGTCTAAAAGACACTGGAATGACACAAAAATTATGATAGCCTGTGGAATTATCAATGAAAATGTTTTGGGATGTGTAAAACGTAAAAAAGTAAGAAAAAGAACAAAGTAAGAATGGTTAGAAAACAGTTAAATTAATACAATTATTAAAAATGATTCGAGACACCTTCACTAAATAGTATCTGGGGAAATTGTAGGCTCAAAGTGTGCAAATGCTCAGCGTAGGAAATAATTACAAGACTCATTTTATTCGGACAGACTTACAAAAAAAAAAAAAAGCAGAATAATATTAGCCTATAGAGTTTGTGCACAACCTCGTCCTTGCTGGTTTAGAGGTGGTCGCCCTAGTTTGTGTGTGTGTGTGTGTGTGAGAATTGCCTTCATAGCTTTTGTTTTCAAATAATGCTATGAGTTGACTTGGTGTCCAACTTACAGTGTGTGGCCATCTCTCCCAAGATGAAAGTCTCTGTGAGTAGTGAAAGAGCATATCAATTTTTTAACATGCTTACTCTCTTTCATAGGCTGCTGTGCTTTATTTTAATTTTTGAAACAACACAATGTGCACATAATTACATCCTCTGGTATGTTGTGTGCCTTCGCATATCTATAAATAATTATGGTGGGCCACCATGGCCAAAAATGCCAGGGCCATTTTTTGGTCCTAGTCCACCCCTGGCTGGATCTACTGTTGATATTTTTTATAAGGACCTTTTACGGTCTCTGTGGTACTGCTGGGTGTTTGGTCAGGTTCCAGTTCTCTAGTCTTTCCTATATAAAGGTTAAAGCCTTCATTTTTGGAACTAAAAATAAAAGTAACAAAATAAGTCATAAAACTACAAATCCCAGCATGCTTTGCTGTAGCTGACTCCTCTGTGTGAGCGAGTCTATCAGAGGAGGAACAGCTGAGCAGCTCCTGGTCCTTCACTGGTCTGTGTTACCTCAGGACCATTCTTCCTTCATTGAACCGGCTTCACCTCAGCAACAGGAGCGCTGCAGACCACCACCCCTGATCTGTGAACCAGGACCCAGAAAGTCTCTGGTCCTGCTCTCATCAGAACATTGATCCTGCTATTGTTTGGTCCTCGTCTGTCCTGAAACAGAGGAAAACTATTATCAGCTCTGCTCAGGCCTGGATCTAGTTGGACATAAAATATTGTAAATGTATTTCTATGTAGGTTTAATATGGATATGTATGATGCTAAAACATTATTTCATTTATTTCTGTTGGTTTTTTATGCAAAAAATGAAAAAGAAAAGGTGGGTGAAATGGATTAGATGGAGTTGTGTTTTTACATGGATATTTTTTATTTATATTTCAGCTTTTTTTTATTTCACTTGAAATGTTTTGTACAATGAATCATTTTTTACTGAACTTTTACAGCATGTTTTTGTTTTTTAGTAGCTGCTGTTTTTACAAACTGCAGCATGAAAACCATCGTCCGTTCATCTTCAACCGTCCTCCTTTTTCCCTCAACTGTGAAGAAAAAAAATGATTTCAGACCAAATCCACAAAACCTCAGATTCTCCCTCCAAAATCAACACCAGTTTAATCTGAACTCAATAAAACTGTTTTCTCATCATTAACAGCAGTGATATGCAGGTTCCACCAGCAGGGGGCGCTCCTTCCAAACTAACCTAACAGCAGGTCTGTGCACCTCCAATTGTTACTTGTTTGTGTCGAACCGTTTGTTAAAGGTGAAAAAAGTCAGACAAAAGGTGAGTTATTTTTGAGTCTGAGCTATGATATGTCACTCTGTATTAGTGTACATTTAGTCTTCTACTTGAAAGTAACTGAGAAGAAAAACACATTTATTTTAAGTGTTTTCTGTATTTCAACTTTAGTCCATTTTGTTTTTGATAATATTAGTTAAAAATCCCAATATTTTAGCACCTGTTTAATAAATGTATTATCTGACAGAACTACTTCCAGTGAAAAAAGTAACTATCTATGTCAGCTCTGTTGGATGAATGTTGTTGAGGGGTAATTCATTGTTTTCAACTTTTACTGTTTTATCTCATAATAATAGACTATACTGCTCAAAAAGAATATATTATTGCCCATATCAGGTTGTTACGTGTGTTATTATTGTAGATTTATGGTTATTTCATTCACCTTTAGGAGAAAAAAAGGGCTATAGTCAACCAAAGAAAAATTTGGTCAACTAAAATCGCACCAGATCACCAATTAATCGATTGGTTGTGGGACGGACCAAAAAGGAAAGAAAAAAAAAAAAAAAAAAAAAAAAACTTCATGTTATTTCTACATCAAACTTATTACTGACAGTGTAGTCAGTTCTTCTAGGTGGTAATTAAGATTCAAAATGAACCCAAAATGAAATATTTATATTTGAATAGTCATATTCAGAGTTTTTTTTTATTAGATTTTGTAACACTAAATAACTGAAAAAAATTAAAACACATGACGTCTCCCTTCTCACCCCTGCAAAAAATGGATTCTTCCAATTAAAGTGGCACGTGCGATTGTTCGACCAGTTGGATTTTGGTCAAACATGAAGTCATCGACCAATTAATCGACCAATCGACTTGAGGCTGTCAGCCCTAGAAAAAAATATGAAATGTAAAATTGAGAGTAGGGCTAGGCAGTTAATCGCAAATGAGATTAAATCAAAACATGGCCTGCTAAAATTTTCAAATCACAGAGGACATAGTATTTCTTTAACCTGAAATTAGTCTCTAATCCCCTCCCTGAGCTGCCACCTTAACGTGGTGGAGGGGTTTGCGTGTCCCAAGGATCCTGGGAGCTATGTTGTCGGGGCTTCATGCCCCTGGTAGGGTCTTCCAAGGCAAACAGGTCCTGGGTGAGGGACCAGACAAAGAGCAGCTCAAAGACCGTATATGGCAGAACGGCAGGAAGGACTCAGATCTCCCTTGCCCGGATGTGGGTCACCGGGGCCCCCTCCTGGAGCCAGGCCTGGGAGTGGGGCTCGATGGTGAGCGCCTGGTGGCTGGGCCTGCACCCATGGGGCCCAGCCAGGCACAGCCCGAAGAGGCAACGTGGGTCCCCCCTCCCATGGACTCACCACCCATAAGAGGGGCCATAGAGGTCGGGTGCGGTGTGAGCTGGGCGGCGGCTGAAGGCGGGGACCTCAGCTGCAGAGGTTGGCTCTGGGGACATGGAATGTCACCTCTCTGGTGGGGAAGGAGCCTGAGCTGGTGCGTGAGGTTGAGCGGTACTGGCTAGATATAGTTGGTCTCACCTCAACGCACAGCTTGGGCTCTGGAACCAGTCCTCTTGAGAGGGGTTGGACTCTTTTCCACTCTGGAGTTGCACTTGGTGAGAGGCGCCGAGCAGGTGTGGGCATACTGATTGCCCCCAGGCTGGCAGCCTGTACATTGGGGTTTACCCCGAGTGGACGAGAGGGTAGCCTCCCTCCGCCTCCGGGTGGGGGGGACAGGTCCTGACTGTTGTTTGTGCATATGCACCGAACAGCAGCTCAGAGTATCCACCCTTTTTGGAGTCACTGGAGGGGGTGCTGGAGAGTGCTCCTTCCGGGGACTCCATCGTCCTGCTGGGGGACCTCAATGCTCATGTGGGCAATGACAGTGAGACCTGGAAGGAGGGGATTGGGAGGAACAGCCCCCCTGATCTGAACCCGAGTGGTGTTCTGTTGCTGGACTTCTGTGCTCGTCATGGGATGTCTATAACGAACACCGTGTTAAGGCATAAGGGTGTCCATATGTGCACTTGGCACCAGGACACCCTAGGTCGCAGTTCGATGATCGACTTTGTAGTCGTATCATCGGACTTGCGTCCACATGTCGTGGACATTTGGGTAAAGAGAGGGGCGGAGCTGTCAACTGATCACCACCTGGTTTATTAGTTGGCTCCGCTGGTGGGGGAGGAAGCCGGTCAACCTGGCAGGCCCAAACGTATGGTGAGGGTCTGCTGGGAACATCTGGCAGAGTCCCCTGTAAGAAGGCGCTTCAACTCTCTCCTCCGACAGAGCTTCAACCACGTTCCGGGGGAGGCGGGGGACATTGAGTCCAAGTGGGCCATGTTCCATGCCTCTATTGTCGAGGTGGCTGATAGGAGCTGCGGCTGTAAGGTGGTCGGTGCCTGTCGTGGCGGCAACCCCCGAACCCGCTGGTGGACACCGGCGGTGAGGGACACTGTTAAGCTGAAGAAGGAGTCTTATCAGGCCTTTTTGGCCTGTGGGACTCCAGAGGCAGCTGATAGGTACCAGCAGGCCAAGCGGTTTGCGGCTTCAGAGGTTGCCAAGGCAAAAACTTGGACGTGGGTGGAATTCAGATAGGCCATGGACAGCAACGTCTGGCTTCAAGAAGATTCTGGACCACCATCCGGCATCTCAGGAGGGGGAAGCAGTGCGTTGTCAACACCTTGTACGGTGGAGATGGCGCGCTGTTGACCTCGACTCGGGACATTGTGGGTCGGTGGAAGGAATACTTCGAAGACCTCCTCAATCCCATCGACAAGCCTTCCAATGAGGAAGCAGAGTCTGGGGATGCAGGTGTGGCCTCTTCTATCTCTGGGGCCGAGGTCGCCAAGGTGGTCAAAAAGCTCCTCGGTGGCAGGGCCTCGGTGGTTGAGATCCGCCCTGAGTTCCGCAAGACTCTGGATACTGTAGGTCTGTCTTGGCTGACACGCCTTTGCAACATCACGTGGACATCAGGGACAGTGCCCCTGGACTGGCAGACTGGGGTGGTGGTTCCCCTCTTTAAGAAGGGGGACCAGAGGGTGTGTTCCAATTATAGAGGGATCACACTCCTCAGCCTCCCCCGGTAAGGTCTATTCAGGGGTCCTGGAGAGGAGGGTCCGTCGGATAGTCGATCCTCAGATTCAGGAGGAGCAATGTGGTTTTTTGTCCTGGTCGTGGAACAGTGGACTTACTCTACACCCTGGGTAGGGTCCTAGAGGGTGCATGGGAGTTTGCCCAACCAGTCTACATGTGTTTTGTGGATCTGGAGAAGGCGTTTGACCATGTCCCACGAGGAATCCTGTGGAGGGTGCTCTGGGAGTATGGAGTGCCGGACCCCCTGATAAGGGCAGTTCGGTCCCTGTACGACTGGTGCCAGAGCTTGGTCCGCATTGCCGGAAGTAAGTCGGACTCGTTCCCGGTGCGTGTTGGACTCCGCCAGGGCTGCCCTTTGTCACCAGTTCTGTTCATAACTTTTATGGATAGAATTTTAGGCGCAGACAGGGCGTTGAGGGCGTCCGGTTTGGTGGCCTCAGGATTAGGCCTCTGCTTTTCGCGGATGATGTGGTCCTGTTGGCTTCATCAGACCGGGACCTCCAGCTCTCTCTGGAATGGTTTGCAACCGAGTGTGAAGTGCCTGGGATGAGAATCAGCACCTACAAATCTGAGACCATGGTCCTCAGTCGGAAAAGGGTGGAATGCCCTCTCCAGGGAATGAAATCCTGCCCCAAGTGGAGGAGTTCAAGTATCTCGGGGTCTTGTTCATGAGTGAGGGAAGAATGGAGCGGGAGATCGACAGGCAGATCGGTGCAGCGTCAGCAGTGAGGCGGTCTCTGCATCGGTCTGTCATGGTGAAGAAAGAGCTGAGTCGAAAGGCAAAGCTCTCGATTTACCAGTCAATCTACGTTCCTACCCTCACCTATGGTCATGAGCGGTGGGTAGTGACCGAAAGAACGAGATCGCGGATACGGGCAGCTGAAATAAGTTTCCTCCACAGGGTGTCTGGGCTCTCCCTTAGAGATAGGGTGAGAAGCTCCGCCATCCGGGAGAGACTCGGAGTAGAGCCGCTGCTCCTCTGCGTTGAGAGGAGCCAGATGAGGTGGCTCAGGTAATAAGAGGTAAAAAGTGGCAAAAACAGCTTGAAGTAGCAATAAAGAAATAGGTTTGAAGTGGCAAAATGTTCAAAAAGCAACAAAAAATGGGTGAAAAGGGGTGAAAATGGGGAGGAAAAGTGGAAAAATGGTCAGAAAGTAGCAGAAATGGGTGACAAGTGACTAAAAACGTGGGTGGAAACCGACTTAAATGGGCAAAAAGCAGTCAAGAGTAGCAAAAATGGCAAAAACAGAGGAAACAAGTGGAATGTAATGGCAAAGGGTAGCTTAAATGGACATAAAGTGGCAAAAAGTGGTAAAAAAAAAAAAAAAAGGGGGGGGGGGGTTTGGATAAAAGTGGCAAAAACTGGGAAAAAGTGGCCAAAAAAATTTTTGAAAAGGGGAAAAAATTGGAAAAAAGGAAACAAGTAGCATTAAATGGCAATGGGCGGCTTCAATGGATGCAAAGTGGCAAAAAACTGTTATTAAAAAAAGGTCAAAAAATGGGATAAAGTGGCAAAGTTAGGGAAAAGTGGCAAAAAGACATAGCAAAAATTAGAAAAAAAAAGAAATAAAAAGGGATATCTAATGATGAAAGGTAGCCTAAATGTGCAAAAAGTTATAAAAAAAAAAAAAGGGCAAACATGGGATAAAAGTGGAAAAAATGGGGAAAAAGAGGCAAAAAGAAGTTGTAAAATGGCATTGTAACTGAATAGGAGGGAAAGGTAGATGTTTAAGGACATTTGCAAACCAAAATATCCAAAATATTTTAATGTTAAAAAATGTTTAAAGATTAGACATAAATGTTTGAAATGTTGCTGTTCAAGTTTTTTTTCAATTTGAATCCTTTTTGTGGGTGGGGTCCCCCAAATAATTTCTTCTTAGGGGGGGCTCACTCTTCCACACTTTGAAAACCCTGCCCTAAAACTTCTGGTGACACTCTCCAAAATATACAAAAATATACCTTACATGAAAATAATATAACATTTCAAAGCAAAGTCCCCAAAATATACCAACTTTTCATTAAAATTCAAACTTCAGTGGACATTCTGGGCTGTAATTTAAAGATGCTGATAGAAATGAGTAGTGAGTTGTAGGAAAACCAAGATGAAATGCCGTCATGTGTATATGCAGGGACTGAGGAGGTTCAAATATTGTTCAAATAGAGAGTTTGAATAATGAGGCTCTTTTAAGGCGTGAAGAGAAAGTGTTGTTGAGTCAGTGGGATCAGACGTTTTCAGAGTTGGGGATATCTTGTAGTTCTTTAGCATTGTTTCCTGACAAATGCTTCTTGATATTTGCTTCATTGCTGAAAATACCTCTCAACCACAGGCAAGCAGAAAAATGATGATAAAGTTGGTCTGGGGGGGTTATCAATATATCAGCCACAGCTCTAAGATTAATGTCAGGTGACGTTATTTTGGACAGTATGAAGGGATATCACGCTCCAAACTGATGTGGGGTTATTATTAAGCTCCTTTAAACTGACTCTGAATGTATTTAAGAGCAGTGAAGAGAAGAAGAGCTTCTAAATTCATAGTTTGTTTATCAAAGTAAAACTACCTTTGTTGCTCACCTGTGTGGCGTTCAGCTGGTGGGAAATGTGCACACCTCGGCACAGAATGACACCAAACTTTTCCCTGCTCTCTATTATCATTTTACATCCGGGAAGAGTCACCATCATCTTCCTCTCCTTCTCCGTTTTAGAAGACAAGAACAAAGTTTCACACGTGTAGCTGTGTTTTGGTTCTTTCACACAGGTTTATCTCAGCGTTCCTACCTGGAGGTGCTGCATTTCCATCCATCAGCCTTCCACAGGTGAATCTGGGAAACCCGAGGCAACGCATTTCCGCATTGTAAATAGGCAGGAAGGCGCCAAATGATGGCTTCCGGTTTGAAAAACAAATGCTGGTTTGTTTGTTTGATGCGTTTTTCTCCTCAAGTCTGACTTTGTTGTTGACTAGAAGGATAAATAAAAGGTGTAAAATGACGCTGCAGGAATCTCAGGAATTTAAAAGTTTAAACTGTGTTATCATGAGAAAATCCGTTTTTGACGAAAAATATGATTTAAAACTTCCGGTGGGAGGAGCAACAGGATATAAAAGAGCGCCGCGGTGGCCTGCTGAGGTGAAAACTGTCTGGAGCCGGAGGTATCAGCCCACGTGCGCGTAGCTTGCAATAAAAACGTAGAGGAGAGGAGGAAGGAGCTGTTCTGTGAATGCTGGATGACAGAGTATGAAAGATGGAGTGGTGAGACGATGAGAAACGCATCGTCATGGATGCAAGCTACACTAAAACACCACAGAAGAAGAAGACGACGGTCCACGTCTGGAGTTTGCTGTTCTGCAGGTAACCGCTCCTTATTTTCCCACCTGTTGTTGTTCTTGTCCGTTTTTATGGTTGGTATTTGTGAGAAACAGCTGCAGTCAGATTAGGCTTCAGAGCTTTGGCTTCCTTTACCTGTCTGTTTAACTTCTTATATATATTATAATAACCTTATTTGTACAGCACTTCAAAAAACAGTTTTACTTTGATAATAAGCAAAGAAACAAATAAAACAAAGCACCAGCACGCAACAAAAACGAACCAATGATAAATTCAACTAATACTGATAACCTAAACATAAGCACCATAGAACATACCACTGATTATAATAAAATTTTTACTACATTTGATTAGGGCTGAACGATATGCAAAAATAGTCTAACTGCAATTTTTTCCTGCAATATTGCGATTTGAAATGCGATTATTTAGGTTCCTCATTTTTCTGTTGTTCAACAAACATGAGCAAGAAATCATTCTATATTATAAGTACAATATTAGATAAGTTAAACTAGGGCTAAATTTAGAATAAAAATATCTTACTGTCATTTTGGCTCATAGAGAAATTTTGAGATCAATTAGGGCTGAACGATTTGGAAAAAATAATCTAATTGCGATTTTTTTACCCAATATTGTGATTACGATTTAATACCCGGTTATTTCTGAAGTTCCTCATCTCATGTATTTTCCAACACAAATAAACAATAATTCATTCTAAACTATAGCAAACACAATATTAGACTAAACTAGGGCTGAACAATTTTGAAAAAATATCTAGTTATGATGATTTTGACTCATTTTGCAAATTGGATATGAACTGTTGTATTACAGTGAATGATAATATTATATCATTCTTATAAGAAAACGCTCTGCTGCAAAAAGCATTTTAAACTGGAATTTTGACACAAATTTTAGGTTAAAAAGATATTGCAACTTCTGTGATTTGAAAATTGCAGCAGGCAATATTGCGATTTAACCTAATTTGCAATTAATTGCCCAGCCCTAATATCAATTGCTTTATTGAAGGGGATGATCATTTGTCATAATCTCATTTTGATGAAGAAAAATAAGTGCATGAGCAAGAAAAGTAAGATTTTTGGAAAAAAAATAAAATAAAATAAAAAAACAAAAAAGACACTTAAAGGTTTGAATAACGTATAATGTAGTGATACTTAACGCGTGCCTCGAGAGCCACATGTGGCTCTTTTATGTCTTCATTTTAAATATTATTCCTCCAGAAAACATTAAATAAGGTAAACTTTTTAGCCCTTTTTCACCATTTTTACCCATTTTTCACCCATTTAAGCAACCTTTTGCCTTTGAAAACCACTTTTTCCTTACTTTTTGCCCCTTTTGACACTTTTATCCAATTTTTGCCCTTTTTCGCCCTTTTATCTCTGCATTTTCACCCATTTGAGCTCCCTTTTGTCATTAAATACCACTTTTTCCAAAATTTTTGCCCTTTTTAGCCAATCTTGACTGCTTTTTGCCCATTTTAGTCACTTTTCACTCATATTCTTCACGGTTTTGCCACTTTTAGACCCTTTAATGCCAACTGTAACTCATTTTTTTTGTCATTTCTCACCCATTTTTGCTACTTTCTGACCCTTTTTCCACTTTTCCTCCCCATTCTCGCCCCTTTTTACCAGTTGGTTTGTTTTTGACCATTCTTGCCACCTTTAACTTATTTCTATTGCTACTTCAAGCTGTTTTTGCCACTTTTCACCTCTTAGATCATGGTTCTTGCAAAGGTATTTTTTAACTGTTTGGCTCTTTTGTTGAGCAGGGTTGAAAAACACTGGTGTAAAGGATAAAAAAAGAAAAAAAAGGATTGTATCAAACTGGTATTTTGACACTTTTCAAGTTAAAGAAATATTGCACTTTCTGTGATTTGAATATTGCGGCATGCCATATTGCGATTTAATCTAATTTGTGATTCAAATAAATGGTAAGTTAAGAGTAGCCTGTTTGAATATGTTTTTAACATTCTTTCACAGCCATGAAACTTGGTGGAAAAATTCCCAGTGAAATCCTGAAAAGAAAAATATGGCTCAAGCTGAGTGGTGTGGACTGTTGGCTCAGTGGCGCCTCCTAGAAATTTCCAGCCCCTGCACACCTTTTAAGGTAGGATTGTGAAATTTGATATGCATATGTATCATCCCAGGGTCTACAAAAAAGACATCTCTTTTTGTGGAAAAAAAAAAACCTAGTTTGTCACGAATATTATAATAAATTGTTGTGCATTCTTAATTGGACAGTCATATTGGAGCAGAAATGTGGGTGGAAGTTTGAAACAAATTGTAATAATCTGAATTTTAAAAAGTTAATTTTCTTGAGTTAGATCCCAGTCCAGAGCTAAAAACTCAAAATTTATATTTTTGTTTGTTATTTTGTTATTTAAGTTTTTAAAATAATTATTATTTACTTTTGTCATTTCTTTTTTTTTTTTTTTTTTTTTTCTTTTATGATGAATTTCTATTATTCAGTGCGAGGAGCCCCAAAAAAGATTGGCTGAAACTCTAAGGTTTTCTGAATACATTAAGCTCATAAGACTTAGCATCTACATACAGGTATGTCTCAAAAAATTAGAATATCATGAAAGAGTTCAAGATTTTTTGTCACTCTTTTCTGAAAGTAAAACCCAAATATTATTGTTACGACTGTGGTCGTAATGTGGTTTTGTTGTTGTTGTTGTTGTATACATTGTATCTCTTTGTTTCCTTCGAGTTGGTTGTGCCTGCTGTGTGTGTGCATGATGAGTGTGGCAAGCTTGCTACCTGTCCATCTGTTTAATTAGCAGCCATCGCATGCGGGTGATTGGTGGATCTGGGTCCTGTGCAGACAGGTGGTAGGCTGCTGCGGAGCTCAGCCTTAATATAAGGAGGGGAGGTGACGTCATCGCGGCGCAGGGGGAACCCCATTCCATTCACTCCTATGTAAATAAATTGCATCCTTGTTCAAACCTGTAAACTTAGTCCTGTGGCTGCTTGAGAGATGAGTGAAATGGATCCTTTTCGTGTTGTGTCCTGGCCACCCCTAGACGGGGCGTAACAATTATATAGACTCATTACTCATAGAGTGAAGTATTTCAAGCCTTTATTTCTTGAAATGTTCATGATTATGGCTTACAGATATGAAAACCCAAAATTCAGTGTCATCAATGCGGCGTGGCATGGAGGCGATCAGCCTGTGGCACTGCTCAGGTGTAATTGAAGCCCAGGTTGCTTTGATAGCAGCCTTTAGGTCATCTGCATTGTTGGGTCTGGTGTCTCTCATCTTCTTCTTGACCATCCCCCATAGATTCTCTATGGGATTCAGGTCAGGTCAGGTTGCTGGCCAATCAAGCACAGTAACACCATGGTCAATGAACCAGCTTTTGGTACCTTTGGCAGTGTGGGCAGGTGCCAAGTGCTGTTAGAAAACCAAATCAGCATCTCCATAAAGCTTGTCAGCAGAAGGAAGCATGAAGTGCTCTAAAATGTCCTGGTAGATGGCTGACTGTGGACTTCAGAAAACACAGTGGACCAACACCAGCAGATGCCATGGCAGCCCAAATCATCACTGACTGTAGAAACTTCACACTGGACTTCAAGCAACGTGGATTCTGTGCCTCTCCACTCTTCCTCCAGACTCTGGGACCTTGAATATGTGAATATGGGGAAATTATTACCAAATTTTTGGGAAATTGGATTGGGAATTTGAGGTTCAGGATTGTCCATTGAATTTTTCAGGGTTTGTCTGAGAAAACTTTAGGGGGGGTTGGGATGTCTCCATTATTTTCATGGAGTTGTGGAGAATGTTTTTGAAAATTTCAAAAAATTTAAAGGGGGAATTCACTTTAATATTTGCGCAATTTGCTTGAAATTTTTCAGGAATTTTTTTTTTTAATTTTCAGGCATTATTAGTAATTTTCTCGAAAAGATTTAAGGACCATTTAAAAAAATATTTGAGTACTTTTCATGAGATACTTTAGAAACATGTTTAAGATTTTTCCAAGACATTAGAAAGGAAAATTTCTAAGAAATTCCTGTTCAATGACAAGACGGATATGTTTAACTTATCAGACCATATTTATCCCAAATAAATGGGAGAAAACAAAAATGCACTCCAAACAAAGGTGCAGGTGTCAGCAGGTTAATGATGTATGTTACTTGATGGTGACTGTAAACAAAAACAAATTTGTGGCTGAGTTAGGCCCCAGGTGGAAGTGTTTCAGGGTTAAAGCATAACTGTAAAGACACTAACAAGTTGAACACTTCTTGGACCCATGAGCAACAGTCCTAACTAAATCTCACAAATTTGACCAGAGTCCTTCTTTGACTATATCTTTATGCCAAAGCATATTTGTTATGGTGCCAACAGTTGGTAGTAAACATCCTCCATGCATGATTTTCTCAGTCACTTCACATCAATATTTCACTCTGTGTTTTCACTTAATTCTGTCTCTAACAGACAAGAACTGCTGGCTGTTTCACAGTTCAGTTTCAGACAGACATCACTGCAACTGGCTATTGTTTCTGACGAGGCCACAACCCAGAATGCACCAAGAGCCAACGTACACAGAGGTGTGGGGGTCCATTCAGTGCTGCTTACAGCCCTTGTTAAAAATTCTAATGTGAAATATGACTTCAGTTTACATTTTAAAGTACATTTATGCTCCTGCTGTTAGAATTCAGTATTTTTCTGCAGGATTTAAAACACTGTCATATATGTGCCATGTTTGTGCATGACTTCATAAGACGTCCTCTGCTGGTGTTTCTGCATTAGTTGATTTTAGAGTCAGGTCTCACCTCCAGAGACAACATCGTTAAAGTTCACACCCTCAGTTTCTCCCTTAATCAGCATTTCCTCCACAGAGTCCAGCAGTGGCTTGCATCTGAAAAAATAAACCATAAGTGTAACTTCTTGCATTGTCATGGACATATAAATTCAAAAAAGAAGTGGCTATGACTTTGATTGGCTGGTTAGGTTGCACCCTGCACAAAAGGAGGGTACAAAAACCCCTTTAATTTTAAGCAGAGACTTTTGTCAGCTGGTATTATCTCCTGCAGACCAACATAAAGAGCAGAGACCTGCTGAACAGAAGGGGTAAGAGATCATCCTCGTCTCCTCCGTTAAAATCATTTTTAATGCAGTCAGGAGTCCTTACACTGAATTATGAAGCACTTGAAATGATTGAATTGATAATGCATCTTGTAGACCCTAATGGGCTGACTCAGACATTCAGACTGCTGTCTTATAAAGTAGGCAGAAGGCTTATGCAAAAAAAATGCCCACTTAAGTCTAAATTTTAGCCTCTAAAATAGCTTTATACGGACAACTTCTTCTCTTTCTGTTGTTGTAGAAATGAAGATTCTGCTCATCACGTTCGCTCTGGTCCTTCTTCATGTCTCTGAGGAAACTGTTTCCAGCAAAGATGGACTCTCGGGTCCACCTAACCACAACAAACAACCTTGTGAGAGAAACAAAGACAACAATGTGTACAACAAATTTGTCAGCAAACACATCCTTCAGGAAAAGTTCAGCAGAAACTCTGACCTTGCATGAAGAATGTAAGTTATAAGGTTAAGTCAATATATGCCGTCAAATAGCATCCAACTCACTGAGGAATATCAATGAATCAGTCAGTCTATGTGAAATTAATTTTTTGTCAAGGAACTTTATTAAAAGGACAGGGCAGGTCTAGACCATACTCTATTATAATGCTTACAAAGACCCAACATTAATCCATTATATCAGCATTAAGAAGCATTTTGTGAAGTGATGAAAAAAGAACTCAGAAGCCCTGAGCGAAACCAGATTCATGCTGAACACCCATCAGCTAAAGCTGTGTTTGAGTTAAAAAGAGATAAAGAGAATTCAAACAGTGTTTTTTTCCAGTTGTTTAATGTTCTCCAAATGTGAGCTTCATGCACCAAATGTGAGTCAGTTATCTTTTAAACAGATATTTCAATTAATTTAGACACACATATGAAGACATTTCCAACCATACATTTTAAAGGGGAATAGAGCAGAGGACAGGAGAAGTCTGACAGTCAACATTCTCTGGTGGAGATTTGTCAGAGTGAAAAATAGAGATGTTCTTGTAATCTGCTGTAGTTTTTTCCTAATAAACAGCCAATTAACAGTGTTTTAATATTAGAGATGACTGTCTCTAACAGTGAAGTATGACATATCTCTGTAGTGTGCTGTGTACAGGGAGAGGTGCTTTATTAAGAGGAGGGCTGATATTGATCATATTGATGAGGGAAGGTAAAGCATGTGTGTCATATCATACCCTCTGTACCAAATTTGGCAGATAGCTCATAGTTTCCAAACACCAAAATTGTGGCTAGTGGAAATACGTTTTCAAAACCACTAGCCACCGTGGCTGGTGAACAAAAAACTTAATGTCAAGCCATGTATATGTATGTATGGGGCCCAGCAAAGCCACCATGATTTTCCTGACCGCAGCAGTGGAGGTCAGGAAAATCATGGTCCATTATAAAGTTGAGCTGTGACAACAATATTTTATATTTAATGATAACCAAATTCATCCGATCAACATTAAATGGATTTTATTTATTTGTTTATGCCATAGCACAATATGGCGTTTTTAAAACATAAACCCATTTAAACAAAATTACCTTTTTATTTGTTAATGGATGGGCCCTATCTAGGAAGTAATGCTAGACTTCATATTGAAGCCACAGTGTGCACAAACATCTGGATACCAGAGAATAAACTAGAAGACTTGGAGCAATTTTAAGCAGAAATTATTAAATAAATGGCAATATGGTGTTTTAAAAGTGACCAAAACTGGCAGAAAAATGTGGCTAAAAAGTGACAAGAAATGTAACCTGGCACGCCAGATGGATTTGTTTCAACATCGATATGGAAAACCAGTCATAGACAAGGTTTGGGAAAGGGCAGACCCTTTGAAAAAAACTCGGAGTGTGATTGGATGAACATTTTGTTTGTCACATCTTTGCGGGTCAGTCAGAGCAACAAAACACGTGACGTAGCCTCTTCGGAGCTGCATCCCTACCGAAGGAGTAAACTCCATAGAAAACTGCATAACGTGAAATATGGTGACTGTAGACATGTCAGTACACGGCTTTTGTCGTTTTTTCAAAAGAAACTCACTGCTGTTCTTTGTTCTTCTTTTAACGAAGAAATGTCGTCAAGTTCTGATAAAACTGACGCTTTAGCAGCGTCCATGCTAAGCTCTTCCACCATAATTGCCCTGGCCTCTTGCTGCTGCTTGTTTACGTCACGACTCCGCCATGCCGAAAGTACTGCCCCTCAACGATGATTGGTCCTGTCACTTTCTAACCGGTCCAGACGGGAGATGATGGATTCGCCAGGAAAAACAAAGAAAAGGGCGAATCCATCTGCTTTGCAAGGTTAGCAAAAAATGGATAACAGGCCAAACTTGGTTCCCACAGAAAAAAAAAGGGAGAAAAGCTGCGAACATGGCTGACAAAAATAGAAAAGGAAAACAGCATGGATAATGGTGACAAGTGGTTAAAAAGTGGCAAAAATGGGTAAATAATTAGCCAAAATAGGTTAATAAAGAAAAAAAAATGGGATAAAAGCAGCAAATATGGTTGACATAAGTAAGACAGAGAAAAAAGGGTGGATAATAGTGAAAAGTGGTTTAAAAATGGCCAAAATGGGTTATCAGTGGCAAACGTTGATTTAAAGTGGCAAGAAACGGTTGGCTGAAGTAATGATAAACAGTTGAAATGTAGAAAAAAATGTTTAAAAGAGGCAAAAGTGGGTTTAATAGGGAAAGATGTTTGGCAAAAATGGATAGAAATAGTGATGAAAAGAGATGTAAAAGTGTTTTTAAAAAATAATATGAACATCGGAATCCAATAATACCTTAATACTCTTTTCAGCTCTAAAATAAAGTAACCAGGACGCTAGCACCAATTTTACTGATCCAACAAACATGATTTGAGATCATCAATAAATCACAACTGGGGAGGTTCTATTTACTGGGTTTTCAGGGATCCAGCCATCTGGGGTCAGACCTGAGTCCTGGGAAACTCTGCTGTGCTGCTGCTTACTGTAAGGTTTGCTAACTCCTGCTGCATACCTGCAGTTGTGAAGACCCAAAGTGTCATAATACTTACCCCACATTTGAGCAAAACTCAACCAAAAACACACCTTCAGATGCTTTTTGCACTTTTGCATCATGTTTCCATTCAACGGCCAGGTGTTTTTAGTCATTTTTTGTATCTTGGTGTGTTTTGAAAGCAAAGTCAGTGGATCATTTTCATGCAAATGCAACTTTAGTCTGTCTGAACTTTTTACTGAAACATGTATCTCATTTTACAGGTACTTAGAGAGCCAGGGACTCTGCAAAAGAGCCTTACAAACCTTCTTTGAGAAAGAGAATGAGACCAACGTGCTGCTGATCTGTAATGGTTATGGCAAAACTCTGGCTAACAACAAACCTGGCAACTTGTGCATCAGTGACTTCCCCATACTGCAATATAATGTCAGTGTCAATACAACATCCTGCAAAATTGGAGAAAGAAAAACACTTCAAAGTTCTGTGATCGTTGCTTGTGATAAAGTTGAGAACTACTGTCTTCCTGTGCATTTTGAGGGACAAACAACAGGAACAAAAACCAGATGAAAAAGCTGAACCCTGCAGGCCTGGTGTTTAGACCGAGGTTATCATGAGATACGCAACATTGGACTCCAAATGGGAGGTGGCAGACTGTGTCATGCAAATCAAACCAAAGCCTATTTTGGCCCAAGTGAAAGGAGGGACTCTGAGGCATCATGCCCATTAAAACTGCTGGGACCCCAAAACTTTTTTTTTTTTTTTTCCAGGCTTTCATTGCAGCCTTTATCAGTTGTTGTTTGTTTTGGGGGTTACCACCTTCAGTCTCCTCTTTAAGGGATAAAATGTGTGCTCTATAGCAGGGGTGTCAATCTCATACTTCTGTTATAACTGGCCCATAAGTCTGAGATCTGCAGGTTTCCATAAAATGTAAACTTATCCCTGATGATTTAAGATATCTTTGTTAAGTCATTAAATCTAAAAAAGCAATTTTACTTAAAGTATATTTAGATAAGATGTCAGGAATGTAGGAAAATGAATTAATTTGTGTTTTAATTTCATATCTTCAATTTTGTATCTCACAATTAGGTCTCAAACTAAGGATTTTGACTTTTCATTTCATACTTTGAACATTTCAACTCATAATTTTGACATCTCATTTAATATTTTGAGCTTTAAGATTCATATTTTTAATATTTAATTCATATTTGGACCTTTTGAACCAATTACTTTGTATTTTATCTCATATTTTCAACTCCAGACTTTGACTTCATAATAGTTTGACATTAACATTTTTAATCATAACAATTTTATGATTACAAATTTTATTTTATATTTTGACCTTTTCAACTCATGATTTTGACTTTCTTTCTAATATATTTGCCTTTAAAAACTTTATTTTTTAAATTCATGTTTTGAACTTTTTTGCACTTATACATTTACTTTTCTCAGATTGTGAGCCTTTAAACTTATCTTTTGAACTTTTTAAATGTCAAAGTCATTTTTCATCAGTGCAACATTTTATGTTTTACACCTAATTACCAGTAAAATTAGTTTTTTAACCTTTATTTAACCAGATAAAACCCATTGAGATCAAGATCTCTTTTATAGTAAATAATACATTTAAGTGCCAGATTACAACAGTAAGTTAAACACAAACAGTACTTTTGGAAGCGCATAGGTATTTGCAGATAAAGTGCTGACTCAGAAACAAATTTATAACAATTTATGGTTAAAAAGGTGACCCTGTCAGGCCCTCAGGTTAGATCTGAATCCAGAATTCGACTCCTGCAGTGACTGAGTTTGACACTCCTGCTTTAAAGAGTTTAAATCTGGATATTGACGTGGCCAGTCTAAAACCTTCCACTCCTTGCCCCTGTGAACTCCTTTGTTGTTTTGGCTAACAGAATGTTTCTGTAGACTTCTGGGTTCATTTTTCTGCTGCCATCATGTGTTACAGCATCAATGAAGACTAATGAGCCCGTCCCA
Source organism: Cheilinus undulatus (assembly GCF_018320785.1). NCBI lineage: Eukaryota > Metazoa > Chordata > Actinopteri > Labriformes > Labridae > Cheilinus > Cheilinus undulatus. The sequence continues at coordinate 25,606,186 of NC_054886.1, forward strand.
GGAGAACCATTGAGGTTCATCTTTGTACTATTTGGCCTGTTCTTTATTGCTAATGAGTGGTTAGTATCTTCTTGTGTAGCATCTGTGCTTTTCTTCATGAAGTCTTCTGATACCTTCATTCCTGCCCTCAGGAGGTTGTTGCTGATGTCACTAACTTAGTCTTTTTTTTTTTTACAGCTCTCACAATGTTTCTGCTGTCAACAGGCTGATATTTTCCTTGGTATAACCATATGACATCTATTACTGAGTATACCAGTGGTGTCTTTCTTCTTTAGGACATTCTAAATGGTTGTGCTGGCTATGGCCAATGTTTGTGAAATGGCGCTGATTGTTTAGCATCACAACTACTTGTTTTTCACCCATAGACAGCTCTCTGGTTTTCATGTTGGTAACACCTCTGACTATAATTGCAGTCTGCACAGGCAAAACCCAAATCTGAAACTGAGTGTAGACATCAGCGCTGTTTATTGTTTGAAAAATAGGGCACAACTGGGCAAAAAAACCACACCTGTTAGTCACATGTCCCAAGACTTTTGCTCACATGAAAAATGGGTGGGTTCAAACAAAATGTGTGTTAAGTTGTGTATCAGATTCAGATGTAAATACCTGGAAATAAAAGCTGGAATTTTAGTCGTCTCTTGTGTCTTATTCATCTGTAGATGTGAAACCTTTGAATAAGGCTGTTGTCTTGAGCATGATGCACTCTATGGTTTTTAATGGGAGACAGATCTTGATTGCATGCAGACCAGTTTAGACCCTGCCCTCTTTTATCATGAAGCCATGCAGTTGTAACTCATATAGAATGTTGTCTGGCATTGTCTTGCTTAATCAACCCTGGACGTCCCAGAAAATGGCATTATCGGGATGGAAGTGCACAGTATGTTTCTCCTGCGAGTACCTCTTAACATGGGTAGCGTGACGGGCCATTTACTGCAACGGTAAACTTAGCAAAACAAACTCTGAGTGCCATAGAGCCCACTGTGAGCTCCCAAAAACGAAGTTTTAGCCCCAGTTAAATGTGCCCTGCTTGCTGTCAGACAGCAAGCAGGGCGCTTCACAACGCACACACATAACACACACACTGTCACAGGTTCAGGGAAAAACTCAAAACGGAGGACCCAAATGCAAATAAAACAAAAGACTGATTTAATTAACAAACAAAATAACTTACTACAAAATCAAAGTCCATGAAACAAACTAAATCTAAAAAGAAGCACGAGGGAAGCTCACGGGAAGAAGCACGAGGAGTAACTGACACGAGGAAGACATCAAATGAACCGACACAGACACAGAGAGACACAGAGCTTATATACACAGGGAGTGATTAACAATGGCGGACAGGTGTGGACAATCAGACACAGGTGAAACTGGTGAAGGATAATCAAAGTGGAGGGAAACTCAGGCAGGAAGCAAAACTGGAATCACACACAAGGGAAGGCAACTACAAAATAAAACAGGAAACATGGAACCTAACACAAGAAGCACAGACTGCACAAGGACTGAAAACTGGACACAAGAATCTAAACTACAGAAACACTGAAAACACAGGAGGATACAAAGAACCAAGAAGGGAAACTCAGACACAGGGAGTAAAACTTAAACATGAAACAACAAAACAAGAAGCACAGGGAAACTTAACATGAAACAGGGAATTAAACTAGACATGAAATACAAGGAGTACTACACATGAAACACAGGGGAAAACCTAAACATGGAACACCGGGAATTACTTAATACAATAAAAAACTAGAAACATGGAAAATAACAAAAGCCCAAAATACACAGAAACACAAAGACTATATAAAACACTTAATGAACTGAACTAAACACTAAAAGCTGAACAAAGGAAACACAAGGGCTACAGATAACATCTAAGAACTAAACACCAGAAATATACAAACTAGAAAACCTAAGTACAATGTAAAACTAAAAACATGGAAATCACAGAACAAGGAAAACACGAGGGATCAAAACTAAACACAGGAAATACACTAGAGAATCTCAAAAACATAACAAATCAGAACCTGGATCATGACACACACGCTTATCCGTGCATCATGTCCAACACTGTCAAAGCCCGTATGAGAAAAAAAGACCACAATGAGGTAAAATAATCTATTTCTCTAAATAACAGCAAATGTGTTATTGACAGAAATATTTCTTTTGATTGTTTTAAATATGGATGTCCTTAAAGAGGATGAGAAATAGTATAGGATAGTCTCGTCACACCCCTAACTATTATTGATGGTAAATGACTGAGCCATTCAGGAAAAATCATCTTATGCCCAGTCATGATACTATCATGTTACCAATTAACCTACTTTACTGTGGAATGTTCCAGGTGTTTATGAGCAGTCTGCGTCTTTCCCAGTCCAATTCTGCCTCTGTCCCAACTTTTTTGGAATACATTGCAGGCATCAAACTTAGAGTTTGAACATTAAATATCTTTGTCTTTGCTGTGCTGTATTCAACAGGATGTGTGTACCTACCAACTTGGCTTGGTAAGTCAGACGGTTCATTTCAGACCCCGGTTCAGGGCAGTTATCAATAATCATAAGACAGACTCTTGGATAAAGATTTTCATTAGACTTTTTATTTGACAATCAACACTTTACTTGCTCATCAAACTTTGCATACAGTTGTAATAAATACATGATGTTCAGAGCAGAATCTTCATTTCTACACATGATGAACCCACAGTTTTTTAGCCTATTTAAGGCAATCTGAAGTTAAGTGAGGCATTGTGGGTGTTGCCGATGTTTTTGATCACTGTCCTGTAGATTAGAGTTGTTTCAACCAAAGAAGGTCCCATATGTCTGTTGTCTATTGAGGTTGTAGATGCGCAGAAGATCACCTTTGCACCTTGCCAAAAAAAAAAAAGAATATGAATCAGTAAAATATCCTATAAATGTTGCAGCATCCATCATTTTTAAATCATAAAATTCTACAGAATCAATATGAGATAAAGCTCATATATGTAGAGATGGAATTTGGTCTTTCTAGAGCAGGGGTGACAAACTCAAGGCCCGGGGGCCAAATCCGGCCCATGGTTCAGTTATACCCAGCCCACCAAATCATATCATATTTTTATTATAACTGGCCCACCAGTATGAGGTCTGCAGATTTCTTCCAGTGTAACAATGTAAACTTAACCATAATGATTGAAAATATCCTTGCTACATCAAAAGAATTAGAAAGAGTAAAGATTTAGAATGATTTGATAAAAAGTCAGAAATGTGGGAAAAGAAATTTGTGTTTTCATTTTGTATTTGGAATTTGCATCTCACAATTATGACTTAAAGTTATGGTTTTGACTTTAATCTCATATTTTAACAATTAGATTCACTGTTTAATTTTTTAATCATATTTTGACATTTAAAACTCATAATTGTGAATTTTAGCTCTTATTTTGACCTATGAAACTCGTGATTTCGATTTATTTAGTACTTAACTGATCGTGATTTTAACTTTTAACTTTTTTTTTTTTTTAATCTTAAAATCATTTATCATCAATCTTACATTTTTTCTCCTATAGTCCTTTAGTGGTGAAGATGAGGTTGATAGTTTACGGGAAATTTGGACCCAGTTAGGCCCTCAGTTTAGGCCCAAACTCAGGATTCAGCCCCTGCCGTGATTGAGTTTGATATCCCTGTTCTAGAGGAACTTTTTAATATATGCATAACTTTGCTGAATTAAGAGTTCCAATGCTGCTGGCCCCCAACTTCTTCTAAAAGAGCCTGTATTTTCAATTACTGTTATTGTTACAATAAATGTGTTGCTCTGTGGTGCTGCCCTACCGTACCATGTGACTTTATAAACTTGTTTTAAAAGGGTTGAATATTTCCCCTTTAATAACTTCATTTTTGATTAACTTCAATTTAAAAACTTTAATTAAATTCAGATGAGGTACAAGTAAAATAGATGAAAATGAATAATTATAGCACAAAGTTGAAAATAAAATACAATTTTCTGCAACGTAAAAAAAACGCCTGTTTTCTCTTTATACTTTGCTTTTATTTTCTTAAAATTTTCAAATTGACTTGGAGGCCACTTTGAGTGAAAAGGATGGCCAAGTTCATGCACACATGAGTGTAGCTGCTGAGATTTGTTACTTGTGGATGATTGGTAGCATGCATCCTCTTTTAATGGAATAAAAATTTACCTTAGTCTCTGAGCTTTTAACTTCAAATGTTAAACAGTTGTTTGTGCACTGGTGTCTTTTTTATTATTTTCACCCCTACTCCTCAAACAGCATGAGTCCACCCCTGAGCTGAAGGAAGATACTACAGAAACATTTGAAGCCACAGTATTGGATGAAGACACTAATAAAATCTGAGTTTACCTGATGAGCTCCTGGATCTGGGCCTGTCGTCTGATCTCACTGTTCCTCAGGTTGGCCTCACTGGCCTTTAGTCTGTTCACGCTGGCTTGTAGCATCACTCTCAGGTTAGTTAGATTGCTCTCAGCCATCCTCAGCTTGGCCTCGCTGGCCTGTAGTCTGTTCTCTCTGTCCTGTAGCATCACTCTCAGGTTAGTTAGATTGCTCTCAGCCATCCTCAGCTTGGCCTCGCTGGTCTGTAGTCTGTTCTCTCTGTCCTGTAGCATCACTCTCAGGTTACTTATACTGCTCTCAGCCATCCTCAGCTTGGCCTCGCTGGTCTGTAGCCTGGTCACGCTGTCCTGTAGCATTGTCTCCACAGCGCTGAGTTTCTCTGACATGGCATCGCACTGTTTCAGATCACACATGTCAGGACTACATCTCTCCGCCACAGTGGTGTTGGTGACATCTTGGGCTACAGCGGTGCCACAGAAGAGCAAAACGAGCCACAGCATGATGAAATGAAGAGTCTCAGTCATCTGCCTCAGGATGATTTGATTCTTTCAGCTGCTGGACTTATATTTATTTGTCACCTGTAAATGTTTTACATCCTCTTTGAATCAAGGATGATTTTGTAAGAAGAAATCAATATTAGATCTATTTACCGGCTCTCAGTTAACCTTTGATAGAGCAGAGAAATGTTCATGTGTGCTTCATTAATCTTCTCCCCAGAAATCTTGTAGTAAATCCTGTCATGAATGAAATGATTCTTAAAGATACTACAGCTTATAATAATATAATAGCCTCTACTAGTGACCTTGTCTACACAGAAATGAACCAAAGACCTCTTAAAGAAACATCCAGTCTCTGTGCAAACCAGGATCCAGTTCCCAGCAATGACCCAGGAATTTCCCAGCAACAGTCAATAAACAATCATGTCCACAAATGTTCCCATCAACCACGTGTTTGGCCCTCATGTGGAATTTCCCTTTGTGGGACTAATAAAGGAATATCTTATCTTATATGCTTTCAAATTCTTACTTGGAGAAAGTTACGTCACGTGGTGGTTCATGTTGGGTCATGGGTGTCATCTTTAAAGGTACAAGTATGGAGATGATTTTATTTATCAAAGGGAATAACATCCAAACCTAAGTGGCCTTATGTGAAAAAGTCATTGCCTCCTAAACCTGATAACTGGCCGTGCCACCCTGGGCGATTTTTGCCCAGTTCTTATTGTTGAAGCATGAACTCTGACCTTCATTGAGCCAAGTGAGGCCGGCAGGTCTTTAGATGTTGCTCTTGGCTCTTTATGGCCAATCTTAGGAAGGTTTACTGCTATTCCATGTTTTCTCCCTTTGTGGATAATGGCTCTCAAAGAGAAAAGCCATAAAAATGGCTGTTTAACCTCTACAGACTGATAGATATCAATGACTTTTTCTCATCTGTTCTTGATTTCTTTAGATGGCACCATGATTCTAAGATCTTTTTTAAACTGAATGCTGCTTTCCAAAAACTGTGGTTAATAACAGGTCATTCATGATTTATGAAGGAGGCAAGGACGCTCACAAGAAGGGATAAAGAAAAGAGCTTTCTGGAGTTCGGTCAGACTGGTCAGTGAAATCATTGTCTACTGTAAAGTTCATCTTTGAAATACACATATTTTTTTTTTTTAACCTGAATGATAACCACTTTTATCAAAGCAACAAACATAATATGGATTTTTTTTATTATTGATACTGTGGTGCCCTCTTCAAAACATAAACGAAACAGAATTAGGGAAAGGAGATGGAACATGGATCAAAAAAACCAGACAGGAAGAGTAGTTAAAATGGGTAAAAAAAAAAGAGGCATAAAGGCACAAAAATGAGTTAAAAATGAAAAATGGATGACAATTAACCATAAAGGGGTGAAAAGGTGTTAAAAATTGCACAAATACATTCAAAGAGGCATAAAGGGGAGGAACTTGGCCAAAAGGTGGTGAAAATGGGTTAAAAAGTGTCAAAAATTGGTTTTAAGGGGCAAAAACAGGCAAAAAGAGGTAAGATGATGGGATAAAGTGTGGATAAATTACGTGAAAGGGGTAAAATAAGAAGGAAAAAGTGGTGAAAAGGGATCAAAAAGAGACTGTTAATGGTAGACATGTTATGTGCTGACCTCTTGGCCAGGTCGCCCTTGTAAAAGAGATCTCGATCTCAATGGGAATTACCTGGTTAAATAAAGGTTAAAAATGTGTGATGGTTGTAGTGGACCCAGAATGTGGATATCAACCATGGAAATATTACAGAGAGATGGGTGAATGATGATTCAGATCAGCGCCTGTTGCTTTATTCTCTCTCGCTCGCTCACCACCGCCCGACCCTCTCTCTCTCTCTCTCTCTCTGAAACTTCACTTTAAACACCGTAGTTTGCCCGTGTATTATGTGGATATCAACCATGGAAATATAACAGATAAAGGCATACATTTGTAGCCTACTCACAGGTCATAACAGAGACAGAATTAAAAAGTTGTTCTCCATCTCTCCAACTTGTCTCTGCGCTGTGATGCATGAGCGTGTGCTGTATGAAGCTCTGTGTCAGGATGGATCCAGCGGGATTTTAAAGGAGTGACGGAGACACAGGCTCACAGTACAAAGCAATTTGCCACATTCTACAAATTTTAGCTGTTTTAGTAAAAAAAAGTGATATTTCACTTAAAACGTGAAATAAGCCTACGCATTTTATAGATGCATTTTATAGTAGCCTTACCTTAAGTAAAACCAATTATAGTCATCATCCCCAGCACTTATCAAAAGTCACTTTTGCTAATAGTTATTGTCCCCCCACTTTTTAAAACAAACTGACGCCCTTGGCTGTAGTCTTTGGGTGTTTTCACACCTGCAAGTTGAGCAAAGGTTCATGTTTTTGTTACATTGTATAAATATCAGTTCTGTCTGTTTGGGTTTCGCACTGTCATTATTGCAAACGGACTAACAGACTGTACATGACGAACCTACGCGATATCTTCATCAACTACGTGGTTTGCGTGTCTCTGTAGTTTATATCGATTGGTCATTTGGCCGGGGGGCATCTGACGTCAACACGTTGAATAACGCAAGTCTTGAATGTTGTAAACAATGAATGAATTGTTGTAAAAATTGTTGTAAAAAGGCAGGATAACAGGGTAGTTTTATTTAGCAGCGAACACAGTGAACGCTGGCTAAAAAAAAAGCCCTGGCACTCCTGGCTTAGTGAAATTGCATACGAATAAGAAAAATTTTAAATTTATGGCCCACCCCATCCAAAAGTCAATTAATTTTAAATGGAATGACATTTTCGTGAATAACTTGAGAACGGTAAGTCGTAGAGACTCGCAACCGGAGTCCATCCCACATAATTCCAGGTCGCTGAAAACGCCAATCTTGAGCTGTTTATCAGTTCAAAGTTCACAAGTTCAAACTTGCATTCTCTGGAAGTTTGGATTTGGCAAGTTCATTCCAGAGTTCAGACTTCAGAGGTACGAGAGTCCGCAGAACGATCCTACTACTATTGGAACAGCAGCAGACTTTGCCAGCATCCCCTTCTACGTACCAACACGTCTTGTTTTAATCAGTCAGTGACACACATCATAGTAAATAATACATTTAAGTGCCAGATTACAACAGTAAGTTAAACACAAACAGTGCTTTTGAAAGTGCATAGGTATTTGCAGATAAAGTGCTGACTCAGAAACAAATTTATAACAGTTTATGGTTAAAAAGGTGACCCTGTCAGGCCCTCAGGTTAGATCTGAATCCAGAATCCGACCCCTGCAGTGACTGAGTTTGACACTCCTGCTTTAAAGAGTTTAAATCTGGATATTGACATGGCCAGTCTAAAACCTTCCACTCCTTGCCCCTGATGAACTCCTTTGTTGTTGTTGTGGCTGACAGAATGTTTCTGTAGACTTCTGGGTTCATTTTTCTGCTGCCATCATGTGTTACAGCATCAATGAAGAGTAATGAGCCCGTCCCAGAAGAACCATTGAGGTTCATCGTTGTAGTTTTTGGCCTGTTCTTTATTGCTAATGAGTGGTTAGCATCTTCTTGTGTAGCATCTGTGCTTTTGTTCATGAAGTCTTCTGTGAATAGTAGATGGTGATACCTTCACTCCTGTCCTCTGGAGGTTGTTGCTGATGTCACTAACAGTTGTTTTAGGGTCTTTCTTTACAGCTCTCACAACGTTTCTGCCATCAGCAGGCTGATATTTCCCTTGATCTAACCGTTCAACATCTATTACTGAGTATACCAGTGGTGTCTTTCTTCTTTAGGACATTCTAAATGGTTGTGCTGGCTATGGTCAATGTTTTTGCAGTGGCTCTGATTGGTTTAGCATCCCGATCACTTGTTTCTCACCCATAGACAGCTCTCTGGTTTTCATGTTGGTAACACCTCGAACTATAATTGCAGTCTGCACAGGCAAAACCCAAATCTTAAACTGAGTGTAGACATCAGTGCTGTTTATTGTCTGAATAACCAGTAATAGGGCACACCTGGGCAAAAAAACACACCTGTCAGTCACATGCTCTAATACTTTTGCTCTCATGAAAAATGTGTGGGTTCAAACAAAATGTGCTTGTAAGTTGTGTATCAGATTCAGATGTAAATACCTGGAAATAAAAGCTGGAATTTTAGTCACCTCTTGTGTCTTATTCATCTGTAGATGTGAAACCTTTGAATAAGGCTGTTGTCTTGAGCATGATGCACTCTATGTTTTTTAATGGGAGACAGATCTTGATTGCATGCAGACCAGTTTAGACCCTGCCCTCTTTTATCGTGAAACCATGCAGTTGTAACTCATATAGAATGTTGTTTGACATTGTCTTGCTCAATCAACCCTGGACGTCCCAGAAAATGGCATTATTGGGATAGAAGTAAACGGTGTGTTTCTTCTGTGAGTACCTCTTAGTGTTAATGTTGCCATCACAGATAGAGAAGTTACCCAACTCTGGGCACTATTACACCCCAGACTCTCAGAGATGCTGATTTTTGTCCTCAAAGGTCCTTTTCCTCTTTAGGACTATTATTTCCAATGAAATTGTCTGACAACTGCACATTGTGGACTGTTGTTCCTTAACTGTGGGACTATTTTATCATGTATTCACTATTATTGATTGTAAATGACTGAGCCTTTCAGGAAAAATCATTTTATGCCCAGTCATGATACTATCACATTACCAATTAACCTACTTACCTGTGAAATGTTCCAGGTGTTTTTGAGCAGTCTGCATCTTTCCCAGTGTAATTCCACCTCTGTCCCAACTTTTTTGGAATACATTGCAGGCATCAAACTTAGAGTTTGAACATAAAATATCTTTGCACTTGCTGTGCTGTATTCAACAGGATGTGTGTACCCACCAACTTGGCTTGGTAAGTCAGACGGTTCATTTCAGACCCCGGTTCAGGGCAGTTATCAATAATCATAAGACAGATCCTTGGAGTCGTGAGATAAAGATTTTTATCAGATTTTTTATTGGACAATCAACGCTTTACTTTTTCATCAAACTTTACATACAGTTGTAATAAATACATGATGGATCGGTGTATTGATCCTTACAGCTGAGTGATCAGAGAACCACTGAAGGTCGTCAGGTAGCCATTCCCATAAACATATGAATTTGCTCCCATGCGCACATAAACACGGTCTCCTCTCGCCAGCGGAAGATACACCGCGTTTCCTCCGTTATCACCGTTGTCAGACGACAGAGGATCGTTGGCAGTGACCACCATCAAATTGTTCTTGTAGAGCATCAGATGAACTCTGTGTGCCCCTTCAGCAGCATAAAAGAAAGTGAAGTAATAAACGCCCGCAACAGGGGCAGTGAAGACACCTGTGGGAAAAATAGAGATGGAGAGATTCACAAACATTCACAAGAAATCTCTTCTTTTAGTCTGGCCCCTCACACCCACAGTTTTGCAGCCTATTTAAATCAATCTGAAGGTAAGTGAGAGTGACCTGTGGCTGAATTGTAGGCGTTGCCGATGTTTGTGATCACTGTCCTGTAGATTAGAGTTGTTTCAACCAGAAAAGGTCCAACATGTGTGTTTCCTCTTGTTGCTGCTGCTGCTGCTGCACTGAAGATCACCTTGACCTTCCCTGTCAAAAAAGAGAATATTAATCAGTAAAATATCCTATAAAAGTTGCAGCATCCATCATTTTTAAATCATAAAATTCTACAGAAACAATATGAGATAAAGCTCATATACGTAGAGATGGAACTTGGTCTTTCTAGAGCAGGGGTCATCAAGTACATTTGCACAAGGGCCAGATTTAGTCTCAATAGAAACTCTGGGTGCCGGATTTTCAAATACACAAAAATTAAATTAACTTCTTGGTCTGATTGAAATATTATTGCAGTAGTATTTGTATTTTCCTTTAACCTACAGGACATTTTTTGTCATTACCAGTGAGATCTATCCCTGTAATCTAAAATGCAGCTGCCTGACAACATGATAGGCCGGACCCCTTAAAATCCAAGAGAATGGGCCCTCCCTAATTGTCATTTGGCACCAATATTAACCCATTTTGACACTTTTAACCCTTTTTTGATACTTTTTGCTTCTTTAACCCAAATTTTCCATGATTTTAACGCCTTTTAAACCACTTTTCCTGCATGTTTTATCCCCTTTGTGCCACTTTTTTTTTTATCCATTTTTGCCACTTTTAACCACTTTTATGACATTTTTCAACAATTTTTGCAACTTCAAAACCATTTTTCCCACTTTTTAACTAATTGTTGATACTTCTTGCCCCTGTTTGCCTCATTAAACCAATTTTTGAAATATTTTAACCCCCTTTAAACCACTTTTTTGCATGTTTTATCACCTTTATGCCACTCTATTATCATTTTTTGCCACTTCTTTCAATTTTTGCCACTTTTTAACCCCTTTTCTTTACTTTCTTGCACTATTTTTTGTCATTTGTAACCAATTTTTGATACCTTTTGCCTTTTTTTTCCTCCTTTACCATTTTTAGACACATTTTAACTTCTTTTCACAACTTTTTTCTGTTTTTTTGTGTTTTAATATATGTATAACTTCATATACTGAACTAAGAGTTCCAATGCTGCTGGCCCCCAGCTTTGCCTAAAAGAGCCTGTATTTTAAATTAAATGTTGCTGACAAAGAAATATTGATCCTGTCTAGTCATTTTGACCTCATAGATTGTGATGCACTTAACTGATTATTTTCTTGTAGTGGCAGCTGTATCTTGGTTGTTTGACAGCACCCATTGTTTCTCACAGAGGAAGCTGCCAGTTTTGGATGTTTAGTAGTTTAACATGATCAGGCTGAGGAGGTTTTAGCTGTTATTATTACTATAAATGTGTCGCTCTGTGGTGCTGACCAAGGGTAGTTTCATCACCCATATGTAGCATGTTTCCTCATAAAGTTTATCTAGCCAGAGTCTCTGAGTTCTTAACTTGAAATGTTTAACAAGTGTTTGTGCAATGGTGCCTTTATAGTACGTTCACCCCTACTCCTCAAACAGCATGAGTCCTCCACTGAGCTGAAGGAGCATGCTGTAGAAATAATTGTAGCCAACATGTCAATAAAACCCCTACACATATATCATTTTGGTGTACCTTTGTTCTTGAGCTCCAGGACCTGGGCCTCGCTGGCCTGTAGTCTGATCTCACTGTTGCTCAGCCTGGTGTCACTGTCCCGGAGCTTTACTCTCAGGTTACTTATACTGCTCTCAGCCTTCCTCAGCTTAGCCTCACTGGCCTGTAGCCTGGTCACGCTGTCCTGTAGCTTTGTCTCCACTGCGCTGAGTTTCTCTGACATGGCACCGAACTGTTTCAGGAGATCACACATGTCAGGACTACATCTTTCCACCACAGTAGTGTTGGTGACATCTTGGGCTAAAGCGGCGCCACAGAAGAGCAAAACGAGCCACAGCATGATGAAATGAAGAGTCTCAGTTATCTGCTTTGGGATGATTTTATTCTTTCAGCTGCTGGACTTATATTTATTTGTCACCTGTAAATTTTTAACATTCTCTTTGAGTCAAGGATGATTATGTAAGAAGAAATCAATATTAGGTCTGTTTACAGGCTCTCAGTTAACCTTTGATAGAGCAGAGAAATGTTCATGTATGCTTCATTAATCTTCTTCCTAGAAATCTTGTATTAAATCCTGTTATGAATGAAATGATTCTTAAAGATACTACAGCTTATAATCATATAATAGCCTCTATTAATAACCTTGTCTACACAGAAATGAACCAAAGACCTCACAAGGGAAATACCCCATCTGAGCAAACCAGGATCCAGTTTCCAGCAATTACATAACAGCCAATAAACAATCATGTCCTCAAATGATCCCATCAACAACCTGTTTGGCCCTCATGTGCTTTCATGTTCTTACTTGGAGAAAATGTGAATTTACGTCACGTGGTGGTTGATGTTGGGTCATGGGCGTCATTTTTAAAGGTACAAGTATGGAGATGATTTCAGTTATTAAAGGGAAAAAACATCCAAAGCTACCTGGCCTTATGTGAAAAAGTCATTGCCTCCTAAACCTAATAACTGGCTGTGCCACCCTGGGCAATTTTTGCCCAGTGTCTTTCTTATTGTTGAATCATGAACTCTGCCCTTCATTGAGCCAAGTGAGGCCGGCAGGTCTTTAGATGATGCTCTTGGCTCTTTATGGCCAACCTTAGGAAGGTTTACTGCTATTCCATGTTTTCCCCCTTTGTGGATAACGGCTCTCACCTTAGAAAAGCCTTTAAAATGGCTGTTTAACCTTTTCAGACTGATAGATGTCAATGACTTTTTCTCATCTGTTCTTGATTTATTTAGCTGGCACCATGATTCTAAGATCTTTTTTAAACTGAATGCTGCTTTCCAAAAACTGTGGTTAATAACAGTTAATGCATGATTTTTCAAGGAGGCAAGGACGCCCACAAGAAGGGATAAAGGAAAGAGCTTCCTGGAGCTCGATCAGACTGGTCAATATTGATCTCTTATAAACATATATTCTATTTTTTTACCCAAATAATAAACACTTTTATCAAAGCAACAAACATGGATTTTTCATTGTTCACTATAGTGTGTTGCCCCCTTCAAAACATAAACAAAACAGAATTAGGGAAAGGAGATGGAACATGGGCCAAAAAGAGGTAAAAGAGCATTGAAAATGAGTCAAAAATCAGCATAGAGGGATTGTTAATGGTAGATACTGGCAAAAGAAGCAGTGAAGAAGGGTCAAAGTAGTGTCAAAAATGAAAAAAATGGATGACAATTGACCAATAAGAGGTGGAAAGGTGTTAAAAGGTTTAAAAATATGTTCAAAGAGGCATAAAGGGATGAAAATCTGCCAAAAGGTGGTGAAAATTGGTTAAAAAAAGTGTCAAAAGTGGGTTGAAGAGTCCAAAAATGGGCAAAAAGAGGTAAGGATTAAAATAAGCAGGAAAAAGTGATGAAAATTGGTTCAATAAAACATGTCAAAAAGGGGTTAAAAGGGGCAAAAATGGGCAAAAAGAGGTAAGAGGGTGGGATAAAGTCTGGAATGTATGTTAAAAACTGTCAATGGGATAAAAGAGGAAAGATACACAGGAAAAAGTGGTGAAAATGCCTCAAAAAGAGGCAAAAATCATCCGGAGAAGGGGTGGTAATGCGGGTCAAAAAGAGGCAAAAGTTGTCGGGGAAATGTTGTTAAAAGGAGAGGGAGAAAAAAGAGCAGGACAAATTGGCGAAAACAGGTCAAAAAGATGCAAAAAAAAGAAACTCAAGAAAATTAGTTAAAAGTGGCGGTTAATTGGCTAAAAAGTGGTGAAAAGAGATTAAAAATAATTCACACAATTAAATGAATGTTTTAAACATGAGAGCACAACTGTGGGCCATTTACTGAGCTTTTAGGCAGGCTTTGGGCAGGCCTGCAAGGAGGGGAATAATTTTTAAATCAACAAATGTATTTGATGATTTAAATCCATTGAAATAAAAATCTTAGTTTTTTTCATATTTACAGAAACTTTATTCCAGCATGTACTGTATGGTTACAGATACATTCTCTTAGTAAAGTCTACTGGACTGTTGGACAGTCATGAAGGTTGAGCTTTCTGATTAGAACATCAAAGTTCTGAGTGACCCTGCGACCAATCATGGCGTGTAACTACAACAGTTATTTCTGCTTTCATTTGTTATCAAACAGATTCTCAGCGTGGAGCTGAATAATTAAAAAAAACTAACTCTTTGTAGCAAGGTGTAAGTAATGGCACTGATTTTCATTTATTTTAAAACATCGTAGTGAAAGATAATCCATTATCCAGTCTTACATTTGAGAGACCAAAAACCCACTAAAAGTGGTGTGGTAGTCAGATCCCCAAACTTGAGTTTCTGCAGCCATCTGCATGTGGACCTGGTCTCCCTGCTGCAGCTGCAGAAACACCGTGTTCCCTCCATTATCAGTTCTGTCACCTCGTGATTGTTGATCACCACTCATGACGATCGTCCTGGAGTTCTTGAGGAGAGCCAGACGTGTTCCATGTGCTCCTCCAGCATGGTAAGAGAAGCTGAAGTAATAAACACCTGTGACAGGAGCGGTGAAGACACCTGTAGAGATACCAGAATAATTTATTAACTCCTGGTTGAACAGACAGTTCAGATTCAGGAGCAGAAAAACAGATCAAATCCTGTGGTTTTCCACCTCCAAAATTAGCTCTTCCTCCCCAAAATGTCTTGTTAAATCTGTCATCCTCTGATCGTTGGGTGATTTTGTTTTTCTGCATCTCCCTCTTATCTTTCTCTTATCCTCCCTCTTCTTTCTTACTGCATCTTCTCCTTTTCTCCCTCTGTCTTTTATCTGTTTCTGCATCTCCCTCTTCTTTCTCTCTACATCTTTTCTCTGGCTGTCTCTCCCCCTTCTCACAATTTGCATCTCATACTTCCTTCTACATGTTATTCTATTCTTATTCTGCTTCTCCCTCTTCATTTTCTGCATCATCCTCTTCTTTTTTCTCCATCCCATCTTCACTTTTTCTGCATCTCCCTTTTTCTATCTCCTCTCTTTGTGCTTCTCCCTCATTCTGCATATCCCTCTTCTTTCTTTCTGCATCTTCTTTTCTTTGTCTGCCTCTCCCTTTTTTCTAAATCTGCATCTCCCTCTTTCTTCTACATCTCCTTCCTCTCCTTTATCTGAATCTCCCTCTTCTACTTACTTCTACATCTTATCTGAATCTTCCTCTTATTGCTTCTTCCTCTTCATTTTCTGCATCATCATCTACTTGTTTCCATCCTATCTTCACTCTTTCTTTCTATATCTCTGCTCTTTTGTTTCTCCCTCTTTTTCTGCACCTCACTCTCCTTTTTTTCTACATCTTTTTCTTTTCCCTGCCTATTTTTTTATCCGCATCTCCCTCTTCCTTCTACATCTCCTTTCTCTCTTAAGGACAGATTTGTTAAATGAAGAAATCACTTAAATAGAAGCTGTCAGACAAAGTGAAGTAGGCTACAAGATCTCAGAAAGCAACGCATCATGCCACCATTCAGAGAAATTCAAGAACAAATGAGAAACAAAGTGATTGAAATCTATCGATCTGGAAAAGGTTACAAAGCCATTTCCAAGGCTTTGGGACTCCAGTAAACCACGTTCAGAGCCATTATCCACAAATGGAGAAAACTGGGAACAGTGGTGAACCTTCCCAGGAGTGGTCGACCAACCAAAATAATTTCAAGAGTGCAACCACGACTCATCCAAGAGGTCACAAAAGAACCCAGAACCACATCAAAAGATCTGCAGGCCTCACTGTCCTCAGTTAAGGTCAGAGTTCATGACTCAATCATAAGAAAGACAATGGGCAACAATGGCATCATGGGAGAGTTCCAAGGCCAAACCACTGCTGACAAAAAAAGAACACAAAGGCTCGTCTCACATTTGCCAAGAAACATCTTGATGACCCCCAAGACTTTTGGAAAAAAATTCTGTGGACTAAGATTCTGTGCAGCCCATTACATCTGGTGTAAAAATAACACAGCATTTGATAAAAGAACATCATGCCAGCAGTCAAACATGGTGGTGGCAGTGTGATGGTCTGGGGCTGCTTTGCTGCTTCAGGACCTGGACCACTTGCTGTGATTGATGGAACAATTAATTCTGCTGTCTACCAGAAAATCGTAAAGGCCAGCGTACGGCCATCAGTTCATGACCTCAAGCTCAAGCGCTCCTTGAAACACACCAGCAAGTCCACCGCTGAATGGCTCAAAATAAACAAAATAAAGGTTTGCGAGCGGCCAAGTCAAAGTCCAGACTTAAATCCAGTTGATATGCTGTGGTGTGACCTTAAATGTGCAGTTCATGCTGGAAAACCCTCCAATATGGCTGAGTTAAACAATTCTGCTAAGAAGAGTGGGTTAAAATTCCTCCACAGGGATGAGAAAGAATCATCACCAGTTATCACAAACGCTTGATTTCAGCTATTGCTGCCAATGGAGGAACAACCAGTTACTAGGTTCAGGCAATTACTTTTTCCCACAGGGCCAGTTAGGTCAGATAGGTTAGAAAAATTAAATAATCATTCAGACTCTGCATTTTGTATTCATTTGGGTTGACTTTGTGAAATATAAAAATTAGTTTGACCATCTGAAACATTTAAGCGTTAAATATGCAAAAAAAACCTCAGAAATCAGAAAGGGAGCAAATACTTTTTCACGGCACTGTATGTCACTAAAGTAGAAAACCTGTAGGTACCTGAGGTTTCGTTGTAGGCGCCGCCGATGTTTGCGAAGACGGTTCTGTAGACTAAGATGGACGCTTCCCTGAAAGGTCCGATGCGTGAGCCTCCTCCTCCTGTTGCAGCACTGAAGATCACCTTTGCATTTTCAGCTTCAAGAGAAAAAGTCAAAATTACTTATTTGTAAAAATAGCCCATTTTCTCTGGTAAATATCATCAGTGTGATTAAAAGTTATGACATATGCATCTGTAAAGTGACAGAATATGCCGGTCACGTATGAAAACATGTAATGTTTTACCTTGTCTCTCCAGTTCAAGATTCTTCCTCTCATTATTCTCTAACTTTGTTTCCGTGTCGTTCAGCCTGGTTTCCAAAGAGATGAGTTTTTTCTTGATGGCGTCAAACTCTTTCAGGAGATCACATGTAGGGGAGCATGAAGTGTCGGGGTGGTTGGAGACGTCCTGGGCTAAAGTCAGGCCACAGAAGAGTAAAAAGAGCCACAGCATGTTGGAAAATGAGCCTCTCAGTTATCTCTTCCAGGCTGGTTTGGTTCCTCTAGCTGCTGGAGGGATCTCTATTTGTGTCCTGTAAATTTTTAACATCCCCTCTGAATCACGGATGATTATACAACAAAAAGATAAATACAGGCTCTATTTACTGGCAAGCAGTTCACCTATGAAATCCCTAAAAAATGTTCAGAACACTGTCACTGATTTGAGAGCCATCATAAGTGTCTAAACTAAGACTACAGAGCAGTTCCATGCACACATTTTAAGAAATAAGTATTAAAGGTAATAATCAAGTTATCCATATTATAATCCAGAGTTATTTTGCTTTAAAACACTGTTTTTTTTCTCCTTCTATCAGTAACTTTGCTTTTGAATGATTAAATGTAAACCAGATATTGCACAAATGTTTTCTCCCATTTTCAACCAATATTATAGTAGCATAGTCCAGTTGCTCACAACACCATGGATACCAAATCAGAGAGCCGATCAGCACCAAGATTATCAGACTGAGAGCCCAAAAAAATCCATTAGTTTTCCAGTCAGACTTTGCCCTGCAGGCCAATCATACACCAATCATTATTTGGTCATAGGTGACACAAGTTTGCACTCTTACTAAACTATAGGTGTAACAAAAAAGAATCCATTTTCTTTAATGTGATTTCAATTTTTGATTCATCTGACCACAGAACAGTTTTCCATTTTTGTACAAATTTGCATTCCTGCCAAAAAAAATCCACTGTTTTCAATGAGAATTTCTATTTTTGACTCATCTGACCACAGAGCATTTTTCCATATTGCCTCAGTCCCTTTTAAATGAGCTTTGGCCCAGAGAAGATGGCTTCTTCTTTGCATGATACAGCTTTAACTGGCATATGTCTGAGGTCTAACTGTGGGGACTTTAAACAGAGCACTTCCTTAAGACCCAAGGGCTCTGGTGGGCTTACTGGGTAAAAGCAAATCAGATAAATATGAAGGGGCAAGTCCATTAAGAACTTTAAAAACCAACAAAAGAATCTTAAAATTAATTCTAAAGAAACTGTAGCCAACACAGAGACCTTAACACAGATTATTTCTTGTCCCACATCCTGGGATTTTTATTTGATCATTTTGTCATTTAACTTTTTCAAGTTTTAACAGGGATATTTCAAATGATTAAGGTTAATTTACATTTTCATAGCAGAGGAAATCTGCAGACCTCATACCAGTGGGCCAGTTATAATAAAAATAAGATATGATCTTGCAGGCTGGGTATAACGGTTCCACAGGCCAGATGTGGAGTTTGACACCCCTGATGTAGAGTCTCCAAATGTAAATCTGCCTGGATATTTCTATCCAACATTGCTAAACAGTCATTTTTGGTTGGTGTTGCATCAAATCTTAACGAATATGATGTGGCTATGGCTCCATTAAGTTTGTAAGTTAAAATATCACGGACAGTATTAAATAGCATTTAATGGCATTAAAAACAAATATTGAAAGCATCGGAAGACTGCAAAAGAGACCTTCTTTCATGAGTGTATTTGTTTGACTGTTTAAAAGCCCAGTCCCATAGTTTTGTTGAGACTGATTAAAAAAAAAGTTAAAGTAGCTCTTTATTTGATAAAGAAGGGGAGAACAATGGATGTGAATGGATACCAATTTTTAACATAAATGTTTACATTTTTTCTGTCAGACAGAACTGAATAAGAAGAAATAAATGGCAACATTCTTTCATTTATCTTTATTATTTTTTTGAAATACACTGGTAAAAGAACTATTTATGAAGGGGAGAACAACAGTGCTACATTTGAGTGACCAAACACCCGCTGAATGTAGTGTGATAGTCTGATCCCCAAACCTGTGTATTTTCAGCCAGGCGCACAAACACGCGGTCACCTGGCTGCAGCAGCAGAAACGCAGTGTTTCCTCCATTATCAGTTTTGTCAGCCGTTGATTTTTGATCACCGCTCATGACAATTGTCTCAGAGTTCTTGAGGAGAGCCAGACGTGTTCCATGTGCCCCTCCAGCGTGGTAAGAGAAGCTGAAGTAATAAACACCTGCAACAGGAGCGGTGAAGACACCTGTGGAAATAAATGAAAAGTAGAGAGATTCATGGTAAAGTATATGGCTCAGATCCAGAAAAGGAAACACAGCTTCTTATCTGATCCAGAGTTTGTCTAGTACCGTGAACTCAGCTTTATAACCAGATACCCACCAAGATTGTTTCTCCTAAATCAGCCTTCAAGAGCTCAGATCAGTTATCTCTTTACCTGAACTATCATCCTTCTTTGAGACCCGATCTTCAGTTATAAATTAGCACTGTTTACACAAAGATTGATTAGTTGTTTGAAGTGGGACACATGATGCCATTTAATTCTGCATAGCCTACATATAGTTTGCAGTGTTCAGAGTATGCAGCAATTTTGCTCCAGCTGTTGCACAGTACACCAAATTTTCACTTTTTTTTCCGTACTCTATTCCAAATAGTACGGTACCCAAAATTTCCTGGCATTTGGTTCCACTCTTTTACAAATTATGGCTCTGATTTAAGTGACTGGTGAGGTATTAAACAGGTTGGGAAGTCTTACATGGATCTCCACAAGATGGCAGTGTGAGCAGGGAACACAGAGAGTGTAAACAGTGAAGTAGAAGACTGGAGTCATTCATTCAGGTTAATGCAGCCCAAGCTTCAGCCATGAGAGGAATCATGTTTGCTACTAACAAGAACAACAGCAACAGTCATCCACCTCAGTAATACCTCATCATTTAGGTGAAGAAAATGGGCAACCATGTCTTCCATTGAGCTACCTTACCCACAAAGTAAAAAAAATCTGTCCACTTTTGCCATTTTTATGTTTCAACTGCAATGTATGACAAATTTCCATTAAACTGAGTTAGCCCCCTGAGCCCTGAGCTATTTTTTGTAACCATTGTGTCTCACCAGGACTTTTTGTCTTAAAACACTTATAAAACATCAACCCTGTAGTGCACAGCTAAGCTCTAAACATCCTTTTTTTTACCAGCTTTAGGAATATGTGTGCCGCAGTAATTTCACTTGAGTTTAAAGAAGTCATGGGACTATAAAGACGGAAAATTAAAAAAAAAAACACCAAATATGAATGACTGTTTTTTTTCCTCCCAATTCTTCTCCCAATCTTTTTGAGACCAAAAAGAAAAAAATTAGAGTCATTATATAAAGCAGTTCTTGTCTGCAGTGACACTAAGGGACACGTCACGGCCTCTCTGTGTCTCTTTCTCTCTTTTATGAGTCATTCAGGCTCTCTTCTACAGTTTCTAAGTCTGTGCACATGTGCTGTTCAGCAAAGCATGACATAGTGATCAAACAGCCTGCCAGTAGTTGTCACATTCAAGTCACAATGTATTCTGGGACACAAGCAGACAAGATTGCAGCATGCTAACCCGCTAGCTGCCAAAACGATTAAAAAAAGGATCATAAATGGAAGAAAGACGTTCAATATTGGACTTCCTGGTGTGGATTTTGTCTTTAAAGATCCCAGAAAGTCCCCCAAGTTCAGTAGAAAACATTCTGTAAGAGCCACAAAGGCATAGCTGCATTCATTAGAATGACATAACAAAAGGTTTTCAGAGAAAAGAAAAAACAAGGGTCTATGATTTATGGTTCAAAAGTTATTTAACCTTGAATAACATGCCCCCTGTCAAATACAATAATATTGGTCTCAGAGGGTTAAGCAATTCCCTCATAAAAAGAAGAAATATCTCTAATGCGATGAATATAAAAAAAATGAAGATATGATCAGAAACTGAGAGATGGGACTGAGAATTTAAGTCAACATAGCTCATAGAATCTCCCTTGTGTTTTAAATTGGGTTTATGTAATATGGTAAATGGACTCATGTTTCTACGTCAATTATGTAGGCAATGTAACGGCGTACATAATGTAGCTAAAGCTTATGTAGCTTTGAAACTGACATAGCTAATGTTAGCTATGCTAGCTTTAGCAAACAAAACATGAGCTGACAAAGCTTCTTTAACTTAAGTTTTAGTGATGTTATCTACATAGTTACGTTGCCTACGTAGCTTATGTAGCTAATATAGCTTTGTTAGCTTTAGGCTTAGCTACATGAGCTGTTTAAGAGTGTTTATATGGAGGATGAGTTTTTCCTGTCAGACGACAGGATTTGCAGGTCAGGTTTTTAACATTCAACTATCTATATTTTACCATAACCTTAGCTAGCCAAAAGTTTAATCCAATTTTATTTTGAAAGTTTTAGCATGTATTCCTATTGTGACAGATGCAGCATCTCACAGTAATGGTTTGCAAAAGGGCCCACAGCCATAATCCATCTCTTGACTGTGGTGTGTACTTTGGAATTAGAAAGACTGACTAGAAAGAGTGATATGCTCCTGAGTGAGTATAAATGGAGTATGTGTAATCTGAGGGTCATATAAATTTCTTTCTGCTGAGAGTGGCAGCTCAGAACTAGTTGAATATGATTCAGAAGTACATACTTTCTGTAGCCTGTTAAGGGGGCATTTAAATAAAAAAAAAAAAAAAAATGAAGCTACCTGTAGTCTCATTGTAGCCGTTGCCGATGTTTGTAATCACTGTTCTGTAAATTAAAGGTGTGGCTGTCTCAAAAGGTCCAATGCGTGCCCCTCCTCCTCCTGTTGCTGTAGTGAATATCACCTGGTAATGTTCTGTTAAGGAATAAATGAAAGAATACTGATCTGTTAAAGACATTCAAATACGCTGATAAATATCAAAACATGCATTCTGTGATGTCAAAGTGGCTGAAAGACACTGAATTAGCCATGTCTTATTAAACAGAAGACAAACAAAAATCAGTTTACCTCTGTTCTCCAGTTCACGAGTCTTCTTCTCACTGTCATCTAGCCTGGTTTCAGCGTCACTCAGCCTTGTTTCCAAAGCATTCACTTTTTCCTTGATGGCACCAAACTCTTTCATGAGCTCACATGCAGGAGAACATGATGATGTTTCAGCAGGGCTGGAGTCATCCTGGGCTAAAGTCAGGCCACAGAAGAGTAAAAGAAGCCACAGCATGTTGAAAACTGAGCCTCTCAGTTCTCTCTTCCAGGCTGGTTTGATTCCTCTAGCTGCTGGAGTGTTTTTTACTTATGTCTAGTAAATTTTTAACATCCTCTGTGAATCACGGATGATTATACAACAAAAAATAAATACAGCCTCTATTTATCAGCTAACCTTTGATATCCTGGAGGAATGTAAATAACAGTGATCTGTTTTTTTCTTCTTTCCCTGTTAGGCAGAAAGCTAAAGAACTTAAACTACAGAAGCATGTATATAGTTGAATTTACAACAGTAATACAATTATTGAAGCAATAGTGCATCACAGATACAGTAAATGTAATGAAATGGGTTGCTGTGTAAAATGTTCCCTCATACAATGCTTACTTTTCAAATTTATCTACATATGACTATTCTTGTTTTGGTTTATATTTTGCGTGCTGTATTCGTATTTCCTGTATTACTTTGTCATTGAGCCTCATGTAGCTTAAAGCTACAGTGTGTTAAATTTAAACTTGTAGCATTGAGTAGAACAAACTTAGTAAAAAATTATGTACTGTTGATGGTAAGATATTCAAAGTCTCTCAGCAATTTTATGTTGAGGAATATTTTTCTGAATTGTTCCACAATTTTTAGCCATAATTTTTTGCAGATTGCCTCTGCTCGTCGTTATTTCTAAGAGGCTCTGCCTCTCCAAAATGTTCCTTTTATACCCAGTCGTGTGACTGACCTGTTGCCAATTACCCTAAATAGTTGCAAAATGCTCCTCCAGTTGTTTCTCAGAATCAGAATCAAAATTGGATTTTAGTGCAAAGTACGTTTTCACATGCAAGTAATTTGACTTGGTGTTTCGTGCAAAACAGATAGCATCGAAATAAAAAGAAAAAATAAGAGGTTAGCAAGAATATAAAGGGGATATACATGCATAGATTGTAACAGGAAAAAATATAGTGGTAAAATATAAATACAAAATACAATATAAACTTTACAAAAAGTAAGCTCTTTTTAAAAGAGCATAACATACAGTGTGCAGTTGAAAACAGAAAAGATTGAGTCCAGTGTGCATTAATGAAACACATAAGTTTGTATAAATGTGTGTTTATTGTCTGCTGGTTCTGGGGTTCAGTTAGATTCTGTGGGGGGAGAGGGCCGGAGTACTGATCACAATAATGACAGCAGAGGGAAAGAAACTGTCTTTATGGTGGGAGGTTTTAGTTCTGATGGACTGCAGCCTCCTGCCAGAGGGGAGGACCTCAGAAACTCAGTGTCCGGTTTGAGAGGGGTCCGCTGCATTTATACCAGCATGCCTCAGAGTCCTGGAGGCATACAGGTCATGGAGAGATGGTAGAGTGGTAGGTTTCAGTAGTACCACTTACTTTTCTAGCCTTTTGTTGTCCTGTCCCTACTTTTTTGATATGTGTTACTGCCATCAAATTAAAAATGAGTTAACATTTTCTCTGAAATGCTAAAATGTCTGATACGTTTATGTTCTCTTATGAATAAAATACAGATTTATGAGATTTGCCAATCATATCATTCTGTATTTAATTACATTTTACACAGCGCCCCAACTTTTTTGGAATCAGGGTTGCATATAGTTTGTTTTATTTGATTATAACAATCAGCGCTGGAGGGTTTAATCACTGGACACCACTACGCTACACTCTCTCATCCTAATGGTGTCCAGCTCTATCCATATTTTTGACCAATTTCTTGCAAAGTAGGCATTATTTAGAAATACTGGGCACATTTACATCCTGCTCTCATCAGATGGTAAACATTTCTATTTGTTTATAACTAAACATTTCATCCCATTCTGACCACAGGCTGTTCTATGACAAGAGATGTCTGCTTGTTGGGACGAGGGATATGAAACAGTTTAGTCTCAATGCAGGAGAAGGGTTTTGGACTCTAAGAGCTGATCAGGCCTCTGAGTTGCACATCACTAATGGATTAATCTCTAATAAACCTCCATTTCTCTCTCTACCTCCCTACCAGGTCAGGAGAAATAAACTTGCCATATATAAATTGTCCCTGCAAAGGAAATGAATAAATACTCAGACATGTTTATACTGTTTTATCTCATTTAAATCAACCATAAACATAACAGTGCAAGGTTGTAAAAAGTTGTTTTTTTTTCCTGAAACTTGTTGCAATATCAGCATTAAAAAATAGGGTGTCATTTGTAGGTGTTAGATAAAGAAACTCCACTTCCTTTAACACTTACTAACTATGTTGCTATATAAATAGTTACACATCTGAGAGACAGGAAATTGTTTCTCTACTCACGCCAGCATGTTGCTTTATGATAAAACTACAGCCAATATCTTATATAATCATACTTTAAACTTAACAGATAAAAATGTGTCAAACATTTTTTTATCTTGAAAGAAATGTTTTCAAACCTAAAAAACTCAGCATTTCCACTTCAAAAATCACACAAATTAAACACAATAGACAATCCTGCTAAATGTTGATAGGTTAAAAATAAGCCGACTACATCAAAATTGTAAAGAGTCAAAGCTAACAACCATCCCAATTCAGCCACACATACAAAAGAGACGTTGATTTCTATTATATATACAAGTATTACAACAGCTGTATTTCTGGCATATTCTAAATTCAGCCATAGGTTTATCCTGCCTATCTTGCTTTGTTTGAAGCAACACTATTTTATGCCATTTTAATAACAGGAACATTCTTTATCTTCAGAAAGCCTTCATGACAAAATGAGAATATAAGTATAGGTATGCATTTGTTGTTTTTGTTGTAGAAACTTTTGTTTTTTTTTTTATCTTTGCTGTGATGTAGATGATTCACCTCACTTCATGGGCTTTGAAAAACTCTGTCCTTGACCTGAAACAAAAAAAAAAAAGAAAAAAAATTGTGTTAACACTGAAAAACTGAGATACTAAAAAACATAAAAGTAAAATGTGATAATTTTCAATCATTGTCCCGATTTAATAATTTCACTCTGAAAAAGCTGAACTTAGCATACAGCAGTATTCCCTGTTGGGCCTCGGCCTTCGGTAAAATAGAAAAACCTACAAAATTCCATTCCACAAAAAAACTATATTGTACTGTGCTACCGTCACAGAATGGCCTAGTGTAGTCATGATTGTCAAACATAGAAAAGTTAACCAGCTTTTAACAGGAAACATGGACTGAGAGTACAGCTTTCTTGTTGGAGCAGCCACCTGAATCATGCAATGCAAGTCTCAATGGGTCTTACCAACAGGTGGCACTATAACAGATATTTAATGTTGGCATAAAGGTATGTTGCTATCACACAGTGCAGTTTGAGCTCCAGTATGTTTATATCATATTAACTAATTTGAAAGTTTCTTTTCTAGCGCCACACAAAATTTTGCATGGTTTGGATTCTTTTTGTAGGAGCAGCTCACCCAAGAATGAGGCCTGGAAATGCCTAATTGTAGCCATTCTCTTTCATCAAAAATTAAAAATGGCAGACTTCCGTTTTTGTAGGTCCTGACTATGTACCTGTAAATGCCGAATTTCATAAACCTCAGTTAAATATGCTACAGAGGCAGATATTTAAAACTTTAGTTGGGGGCGCTACTGAGCCAGTTAGCTTGGCTCACCTCATTTCATATGGCCATATATGTTCAATCTAATTGACCAATATTTGTGGCAGTAAAGGTGTTTTAAGTCCCCATTTCATGGCTAACAATGGCAACAACATCGGTCATAGATGTGTCACTTTAAATGGTGGCAATTTGTATGATTCCTAAAAGCAATTTGGTCAACTTTGTTTGTTCTTCTGGGCCATAAAAATACAATTTATACTTTTCCTTCCACTACTGTTATTTGAGTGTTAGATATGAATTTAGACATGTTGGGTTTTTCAACTGGATTTGCAGTGTTTCCCAACAGGTTTTGTTCTACTCTTACTCTTTTCACAAATTGAGAATGTGCAGAAAACCTGGTGACTGGAAACCCCAAAGATATGCAAGTCAGTAGGATGATACAGAGTATCAGTCTTTGTACCTTTAGTCAACTTTGGAGGCATATATTTTCAAAGTGATGAACTCGAACCCTGTGTTGCCTGTGAAAAAAGATCAGTTTGAGTACTCTTTTTTTTTTTAAAAATCACATCAAGTCAATGTCTATATCAAATGATTTCCATTTGGTGTACCTGGTGGTTTGGTTGAGGTTTAGCTGTACTGAAGGATGTGGAACATTATTGTAATCATGCGTGGAGAAATCTATGATAAAAAAAGCAGAAAGGGCAATAACATCATTTTGTTTTCATCACATCAATATTAGTGATTCGATTATTTCGAAAAGGCAAATAAAAGAAGTTGATACTTCACCCTCTCTTGTGTTTATCGGGTCAATGGATTCATACATGGAGGTGTTGCCTGCAGAACAAGTCATTTTCCATATATGAGTTATGAACCTTGGGTCTTTAAAGGAAAATCTTAATGCTAAATTTAAATAACCAGACGTCAGAAAACATTGTACTTGTAACAGAGATAATTGAGAACACTTGAGGTAACTATTGGATAAAAATAAGCTAACTTTGTACCTGAAAAACTGTCAAGGTTATTGATCAAAGTGATTGATCTACAAGAAGCTGGCATGGGTTGCACCACCTCTGTTTAAGTTCTAGCATAGTCTACTTTGAGTGAAAGTTCTAACTTGCGGCGGGGTTTGTGCTCTACTAACTTTAAACTGAGATAGTTCCACTGTAGGCCTAACATTCAATCTCAAACCTGGCCTCTTTATTTACTGTGGAAATAGTGATGGTTTAGAAAGGTGGGATAACTCACATGAAGTAAACGGTTTTACCAGCTGTTTGGTGTAAAACTTTAGTCTCAGTTTTAGTCTTAAGGATAAAACATTCATTATTTTTAGTCATATTTTAGTCATGTCTACCCTTTTATTTGAGTTTAAGCTGATGAAACTTAAATCATTGTAGTCTGGTTTACTCCATAACATGCAGTTGAGCCAGAATTGGTTTCTGACCCATTTTTACCCTCAACTTAACGAATTATGCAGAGAAATTATACATGTCAATAGTGCTAAATAGCCTAGCCTCTCAAAGCAATTTCTTATCAAGAGAGAAACACACACTGGCATCTCTGGAAGATAATGGCACTGCTATCGCCAAGTACCTCAAACAACCCAGCTTCAGAAAATCAGAAATATCCCTTTAAAGTGACTGACCCAATTCAACAGATGTCCAGCCAATCGGTGCTAGTACTCTCATATTTAGTGAAATAGAGATCACCTGAGAGCAGTGAATGTGTCTCAAGTTATTACAGAATAAAGACACCTGTGTCCGAGTAACTCAGAGACAAGGATATTGGAAAGTATAAGTCAGGGAATGGATACACAAGTCAGAAGGCCCCGAACATTCCCAGAGTTCAGTTAAATCCATCATCAAGAAATAGAAGGAAATTGAAAATGTGTAAATCTGCCTATATCAAGATGTCCTCACAAACTGAGTGAGCGTGCAAGAAGGAGACTAGTGAGAGAGGCCACTAAGACACCTCTGACTACTCTGAAGGAGTTACAAGCCTCAGCAGCTGAGATGGGAGAGACTCTGCATACAGCAACTATTCACCAGGTTCTTCACCAGTCAAAGCTTTAAGGGAAAAGTGCAAAGAGAAAGCCAGGTGTTCACCAAACGGCATATGGGGAGACTCCATAGTTAAGTGGAAGAAAGTTCTTTGGTCTTATGATACACTGCACCACAAACCTACACATGGTGGTGGCAGCATCATGCCAGGGGGATGCTTCTCAGCAGCCAGTCCTGGAAGACTCGTAAAGGTACGGGGCAAAACATAGGAACATCCTAGAGAACAATCTTGCAAGGTGGTCTGCAAGATTTTCGTGTTGTAAAACTATTGTAATTGTAATACATTCATATTAATGCTAACCACTCTCTGCTTGTGACTTTACATATATTTGAACAGTGGATTTTGAATGTCCAACAGTAGCACTAACAATATGATCTCATTTGAGTCTTTGTGACTGCATTTTTGACACTAAAGATGTATCTTTAGGTAGTGTAAGTCTTGTTTTCTCTGTGGAATAAAGAGATAGTTAACGACAGTTTTTAGTCGTAGTTTTTGTCATCAAATCTTTTTACGTCTCTCTGGTGCAATCAGAAAATGACACCCTTTCAGTACCTAACTCATTTCTGCACAGAGTTTAGTGTGAACTTACGCATTTCTGGTGCAACAGGCCTATTTTCTCTGATAAGTGAACACTATCAATGGGTCAAGTAAAATAATAGGTGAGACATGAAAGCATTTGTGTTTGCAGGGCTGACCAGGAGCAATAGAGCAGTACGGGTGTGCTTGAGTTTCATCTTGGGTGACTGTTGTGTCTTCATCAGAGCGCTGATTGCAGTTCAGACACGGGACCAGCCTTAAATCAGGAATGAAAAAACAAAAGGAGGTATTCACCAAACTGTTAAACTATGAATATGAGAGAGAAAAGAGTGGGACTTACCAGTAATGGTCCTGTGGATCTGTGGAAAAGATAACTGTCATTAGATAGCTCAATAACTTATATACTTTAATTCTGTTATCTTGGATTGAAATAAATATAAAAAAGTGTTTTGCATTGAAAAAATAAGTTGCATTGAACTACCTTGGGACCTTTTGTACAGACACAGCAGAGCATACATTATAAGTCCAAAAAGGAGCCCAGTAAGACCAAATCCACGAGATGAAGGTCCTGATCCTGCCAAATGAATGCAATAGAATTTCATTAAGTCACATTCAGGCCTTCCATAGTTCAACTGTATTTCATCTGATGAACTTAATCTGAAAAGAAACCTAATTTTAAATGGGACAAAAACGCTAAAAAAATAGAAGAACTGTTGTCATACTCACGTTTTATTGCTACCCAGCTCCCTGGTGACTGTGTTTCCCCACATTTACACTTGTACAGTCCTTCATCTGACTTTGACACCGAAGGGATACGAAACTCCCCTTCGGTGTCTCTCCCAATGGTTTTGTCATTTCGATAGAAAAGCACAGGGCAATCTAACAAACCAGTAACCTTGCAGCCAAAAGTCAAAGGATCTCCCTCAGTGACAGGATGAACAGGGCTCACCAGGATCACACTTCCTCCTATAAATATTAAAGATGTGTAATATCAAATAAGTCAAATGTCCTACTAATGTCATCATGATGTATGAAGTTTAAGTTTTTTGTGTATTTGTCACACTTTAAAGTTCCAGATCATTAAAAAAAATCAAGACAAAGGTAGCCCAGGTAAATACAAAATGTGGCTTTAAAAAATGCTTTCACCTACCTAGCCCAGTAGAACCAAGGTATTTCCCCCTTAACCTAATAAAAGGTTGTGCCACCATTGATGGTAACAACTGCAAGCATTTGCAGTGGTTAGCATTAAGTCTTTCACATCATTTTGGAGGAGTTTCAGCCAATTTTTCTCTGCAAGATCTTACTAGTATAATTGGCAGTGTGTCCGTGTTGATTTGCAATCCACATCGTTGCTCAAATTGTCCTTGATACCTCTCACAAGACTTCTTGGGTGTACTGGTTTGAAACTGGTGCCATGAAAAAAAATAATAAATATGTACCAGTTTTCAATAAAATTCAAATTTGTTGCGCCTTTAGCCTCAGTTTCAATTACCAGTTAAAATCAAGGGTAGCTGAGCTTCAAAATGTTTTGATTCCACATCTTGATCTGCAATTGAGGCTGAGAAATGAAGATTTTCATAAACGTTGAAATCCTTTGCAGTTTCTCAAAAAACCTAAAGGTTTATGGAGGTTGTTTTTCAAAAAATATTTTGGTTTTAGAACATGTCTTTTATGCAGGTTTAGGTCTAAATGGGTTAAAATGGACTGAGGCAAAATGGAAAACTGTTCTGTGGCCAAACAAAAAGATTATCCAAAATGTCTCTAATTCTGAATATTCAACATGGATTTTTGGAATCCGTGCAAACGGAGTCTTTCATTAGACCACTCCAAGACCTTAATTTTTGCTTTCATAAGACCTTCAAAGGTGGACTTGTTGGGGGTTTTTGGATCATTGTGCGGTTGCATAACCAACGCGTGCTCAGACTTGAGGTCACAAATTGATGCCCAGATATTTCCTTCAGGATTTTCTGGAGGAGAGCAGGATTCATGGGTCCATCATTATGGCAAGTCATCCAAGTCCTAAAGCAGCAAAGCAGCCCCAGACCATCACACTACCAGCACCATGTTTGACTGTAGGTATGATGTTCTTTTTATGAGATGCTGTTTTAGTTTTATGCCAGATGCAACAGGACTCAAACCTTCATAAAGTTTGACTGCTGTCACATCAGTCCACAGAATATTTTCCCAAAAGTCTTTGTGTTCTTTTTGGTAGTGTAGCAGTGGTTTTAGCCTTGGACCTCTCTCACAGATGCCATTTTTGCCCAGGTTCTATTTAAGGGATTTCCTGATTGAACAGGTTTGGCAGTAGTCAGGCCTGGGTGTGGCTAGTAAAACTGAACATAGCTTTCCAAAATTTTCAGTGGAAAGTATTTCAGTTTTACATTTGGCATTAGAAATTAGCACTGGGACTCTCTCCAAAGAATGAAACCCAGCCACTGCAATTGTATTTTTCAAGTGCCTGATTGGACAAGAGTCAGGGAGGAAAATCAACACTTGTTTGCGTATTTAAATCTGCATGATACTTACCATGCACAGAGATGTTGACTGCATTGCTGAACTCCCCTGATCCAGACTCACACCAGTACACTCTTTCACCTTCATTTCTGCTGGTTGTGCATGTTGCTCCAGTCATCGTCCTACAGTCAGAATTGTCGTACAAGAAGTCCTTAACACTGAAACTCCCCACTCTCCACTCAGCAGAGTTCCCCTTACAGCTCAGCGTGATGGTGTCAGTGGTGGAGTGTTGCACTCTGTCTGGACTCACTGAGAGAAATGCCGACTGAAAATCTGGATAATAAAATGTGATAGGGAAGTCAGGAAATAGAAATACTATTATAGTATGTGAAAATTAGCCATAAATAGAAATATTGGTCACTGTTCATCAAATATGCCTTGCAGACTCAATTCATAGCAATAAGTGAACAACAGCTGTAGGCAGGTGCAAAGCTATCAGCGTAAATGGAAATAGTGCTGGGTGGAAAATATGACAGACATTTGCACCAGGAAAGGACAAATATCTTTTGTGATGTACTCTAAATCTTTAAGAATTTCCGAATACTAAGCAGAGCCAAACGCAATTGTAAAGCTGATAAAAAAGCATCAAGACTGGATTCAAGCTGTACAATCTCTAATTCCAAAAAAGCGAGGACACTTGAAAATATGTACAAAATGTGCATTCAAACAGTATAGAATAATTTGCAAATCCATTTCAAAATGTACTTAAATGAAAACAGCACAAGACAAGATATCTAACGTTCAAGCTGATGAACTAAATCATTTATCCTTAGGTTGCATGGGGATCAGGCCTTAACCATGCTTTTCAAGCCCAGCCACTGATTTTTTAGTGAATTGAGATCTTGACTTTAACTCAGCCACTTCAGAAAAGAACTCATAGCAACAAGAAATTAATTTTATTTATTTACGCTGTGGTACAATAAAACATTTATCAAAATCTAAACCCCCCTCTCTTAAAACAGAATTACCTTTTTTAAATATTAACAACGTGGATGGGCAAGCTGTCTGAACCACTTGGAAAGTAATGTTAGCATCATAGCTAATTACATATATGCACAAATGTCAGGATGCCATATACTAAAGTAGAAGAAAACAAGACTTTGATGGAAAATAATTACATATATGCAAAATCTTGTGCTAAACCTGGCAGAAAAATGGAACAAATGGCCTAAAAAGCGGCAAACAAGCAAAAAGTGGCAAAAAAAACATGTCAAAGGTACAATGGGATAAAAAAGCCCCAAATTGGGTTTAAATGTAA
The DNA here is from genome assembly GCF_018320785.1 of Cheilinus undulatus. Taxonomy (NCBI): domain Eukaryota; kingdom Metazoa; phylum Chordata; class Actinopteri; order Labriformes; family Labridae; genus Cheilinus; species Cheilinus undulatus. The sequence goes on from NC_054886.1 coordinate 25,638,619, forward strand.
AAAGGGGTAAAATAGGTAGAAAGTGGCAAAAATAAGGTAAGAGTTGTAAAGACTGGCAAAATAGGCAAAAAACAAAAATGGAACAAAAGGCAAAAATGGCCAAAAAGAGCATAAAACAGCAAAAGTGAGTAAATAAGAGTCCAAAATGGATGTAGAGTAGCAAAAATCTGTTAATAAAAAGAAAGAAAGAAAGAAAAGAAATTGTTAAAAAATGGTTAAAAAAGTGCCAAAGAAGTAGCAAAAAATGGCAGGGAACCTGTCCAAAAGTGGTTATAAAGTGCCAAAAATAACAATCCCAACATTATAGCCCAGTGAATCTGACACACTTGTCAGGTTCAAAATGAGATAACTATTAGCCAGGATGCTAGCACCAATGCTACTAATCCAACATACACGCACTGATACTATCAAAAAAAAATTTTTTTAAAAATCATGATTTGGGACATCCCATTCTCTGGGTTTGTCAGGGGCCCTGCTCACCAGTCTCTTTCTTGCACAGTCACTCAGTTTGTGAGGACGGCCTGATCGAGGCAGTTTTACACTTCATATTCCTTCCATTTTCTTGATGATAGATTTAACTAATTCAGGGAAAATTTAGGGCCTTTGAATTTTATTGTAACCATCCCTTGACTTATAATTTTTAATAACCTTTTCTCTGAGTTGCTTGGAGTGTTCTTTTGTTTTCATGGTGTAATGGTAGCCAGGAATTCTGATGAACCAGTGGTTGGCCCTTCCAGATACAGGCATCCTTATACTACCATCACTTGAGACACATTCACTGCTCTCAGGTGATCCATGTTTCACTAATTGTGAGACTGTTGGCACCAACTGCACGAGGTACTTGGCGGTAGAAGTGCCATTAACCTCCAAAGGTTTTAGTTTCTGTTTCACCTTCAAAAAGAAATCGCTTTAAGAAGCTAGGCAATATAGTTCAATAGCTAAATTATAGCATAATTTAATTTAAGAAAAAAATGCTGGCTCACTACACTATATCAAGCATTTTTGTAGCGTTTGATTATTTTTACACCCAGAAAGCCATCATACTTTTTCATGGCACTCTAGATTGTGATGGATTTGCACATCACTGCAGTCTGCTTGTATTTCCATTTAACTCCATGTCTCCACTTTTTTTTAAATCAGGGATTGTACAAGTAGTGATAAAATTATAAATCGCTACTGACCTCCAGACCAGACAAACTTTAGATCACTGTATGAAGTGTAATACACTGGGTCTCCTCTTCCAGCTTGGCACACATATCCTGTTGTATATGCGTGCCCATGATGAGTGTAGGAGTTCTGCATAGTCCCGCTGCCGCTACCAGGGAGAAGCTCATAGCTGTAGGAACCGCCTGATAGATTTGGGACAGCTTTGTACCAGTAGAACCTCCATCCTGAGGATGGATCTTCCACTTCACAGCTGAGAGTTACTGAATCTCCAGGACTCAGCCAAGATGTGGACACGGTGAGTTTGGGCTTGGGCTTGCCTGTTGGGAGAATTAAGTCAGAATGTTATTTTTTTTAAGACACAGACCAATGATAAATAAAATGCATGTACATCTTTCGGAAATATCACTTACTGCCAACTGTCAAGTAGGTGGGATCACTCCACTTTGTCATGGTTGTTTGTTCACTGTTTCTTCCAACACAGGAGTAGTCTCCACTGTCAAACTGATCAAGCATGACTTCAAGCATTTTTCTGGTCTTTCTAATGATTTTAAGCCTTGAAGAGCTTGTCCTCCATTCATACGCCCAGTCATTTCCATCTTCAGTCTCACACTTGAGGGTGATTTGTTCGTCTTCATATAGTTTAGGCCAATTGGGTTGTATTGTCAGAACAGGCTTGACTGTGACTAAATTTTAAAAAAGGAATCATGAATTATTTTCAAAGTACGTTTTTTGCATCCTGAATAACAGAGAATACTAAAAAACTCACCAAAGTTGTTCAGTTTAATATCATTGGTGGTCTCTGAGTAGTAAACTGGGTTTCCTCTTTCTGCTTTGCACCTGTAGGTTCCTCCTTGTGAGACTCTGATTTGAGAACTTCCAACATCTTGTGGGCTCAAGGGTTTAGCATCTCTGAACCAGGAGTATTTCCAGCCAGATGAGCGTGGGCTCACAGAGCAGGTCAGAGTCACAGAGTCTCCAGCAGTAATGACAGTTTTATCGGCACTTATTTTGGCCCTTGCTACTGGATCTGTTTGGATTTTTAAAAAGAACACAACAAAGTCAATGAAAAAAACGGTTACAGATTTTGGTATATGCAACCTTTACATTTTTTTGAGAAATAATTAGTTAGTAAAATTTCACCAATACACTCTCCTCCAAAGGTATTGGAACATTGAGGGTAATTCCTTTATTTTTATTTTGCTGTAGACTGAAAACATTTGGGTTTGACAAGGGATCAACATGTCAGCTTTTATTTCCAGGTATTAACATCAGGAACTGATACACCAGTGGTTCTCAACCTGAAAGTCAGGACCCCTTTGGGGAGGGGGTCACAAGATACTGAGAGATGCCTTCTAAAAAAATAAATTCAAAAGATTTTAAAGGGTGTATTTGACCCATTTTAAAAAATTATACATGAATATATACAGTGCTTAACAAATTTATTAGACCACCTGTCATAAAAATGAGAAAACATAATTATTTTAGAAATCTTTTAAAAACTTGTTTAAAACTAAAAACATTTTACCATTTTGAACAGGAATGAGGGATTTCTGAATTCACCCAAATTTGAGCTGGCTCACTGGGCTTCTCTGAGAAATCCGAAATGAATCAAGCATAACATTCAACCACTAAAACTAATATTTCTGTTCAGGAATGCAAACAAATAACTACAATTTGATATATTAATCAAGAAATATTAATTTGCTTTACTATTTTTACATTTTTGTTTTTTTGTTTTTGTTTTTTTGTAAATCAGTAAATTTGAAAATTCATGGATAACAATAATAATTATATTTTAGCATTAAAAATATCATCTGGGTAAAAGAGCTTCTACATATTGGTGTATCAACCATTGCAGAAACACAAAAATGATTTTAGTAATTACCAATGCTGTTAATTTAGGGCAGCTGTGGCATAAACCTTACTTTGGGTGGTGGTCTAATAAATTTGTTAAGCACTGTATGCAGTGAAGGTATCACTATCTACTGTTCACAGAAGACTTCATGAACAAAAGTACAGAGGCTACACCAGAAGATGCAAACCACTCATAAGCAAGAAGAACATGAAGGCCAGGCTGTAATTTGCCAAAAGTACTGAGATGAGCCTCAATAATTCTGTGGCAAAGTTTAACAGACTGATGAGACAAAGATGGACCTTTACCAACGTGATGGAAAGGCTAAAGTCTGGAGAAAGAAAGGATCTGCTCATGATCCCAAACAAACAAGCTGATCTGTGAAACACAGTGGAGGTAATGTCACGGCTTCTTCTGGGACAGACTCATTAATCCTCATTGATGATGTGACACATGATCGCAACATAGACTCAGAAGTCTACAGAAACCTTTATCATGCAGCAAGATAATGACCCAAAACACACTACGAAACAACAAAGGAGTTCATCAGGGGCAAAAAGCTGGAGGCTCTAGATCAGGGGTTTCAAACTCAATCACAGCAGGGACCGGATTTTGGATATAGGTCTAACCTGAGGGCCTGACAGGGTCAACATTTAACCATAGACTATCAATCTCATTTTCACCAGTACTAAAATATGAAAAAAAAACAGCACTGATGATAAATCATTTGGAAATTCAAAAAAGTAAAAATGATAAGTTGAAAGGCTTAAATCTGACAGAAAATTCCAATTTTGTAGTTCAAAAGATCAGAAAACGATATTGAAAATAGAAAAATAATGTTTTTAAAGAGCAAATATATGAGGAGAAAGTTGAAATAATTAGTTTGAAAGGTCAAAATATGAGATCAATTTTGAAATCATGAGTATAAGAGTCAAAATATGACTTGAAATTTCAAATTGTGAGTCTGATAGGTCAAAATATAGCATTAAAAAGCCAAAAAATTGGAATTAAAAATGTCAAAATATGAGCTAGAATTCAAAATGATGAAGTTAAAAATTTGACAAATTCAAAATAGTGAGTGTAAAAGGTCAAAATATGATATAAAAAGTACAAATCATTCAATCAAAATATGAGAACAAATTTGAAATCATGTTTTTAAAAGTCAGAATATGGGATTAAAAAGCCAAAGTAAGGAGTTGAAAAGGTCAAAATATGACTTAAAATGTAAAATTGGGAATCTAAAAGATAGCAATATGTGACAGATAAAGGCAAAATTCTGAGTTGAAAAGGTCAAAGTATGAAATGAAAAGTCAAAATCATAAGTTTGAGTTGTAATCTTGAGATGCAAAATTGAAAAAAATTAAATAAAACATTAATTTCTCTCCCAACCTTTTGAGTTTTTATGAAATCTCTTTTATTTTTCAGGATTTTATGGTTTAACAAGGATATTTTAAATAATCAAGTTGAAGTTAAAATATTATACTGGAGGAAATCTGCAGACCTCATAGTTGTGGGCCAGTTATAATATAAATATGATATGATCTTGAGGGCCAGATATAATCGTTCCACCGGCCAGATTTTGGCCTTGAGTTTGACACCCATGCTGGAGATGATCTCCAGACTTAAACCCTACAGAGTATGCATTTTACCTACTAAAGAGAAGACTGAAGGGAGTAACCCCCCAAAAACAAACAACAACTGAGAGAGGCTGCGGTAAAGGCCTAGAAAAGCATCACAACAGAGGCAGTTCCAACACTTTTGGAGGGGAGTGTATGTAGGTTGACACTGTCACCCTTAAAGCCTAGAAACACACTTGTATAGCTTAAATTATACTAATCCATTTCTTACATGCATGTTTTACTTACAAGACGTCAGTTTGGTGGGCCTACTCCACTCTGTTGAAGAGTAAAAGTCGCTTTTGTATCTGCCTTTACATCGGTAGTCTCCACTGTTGGAAGCACTAATCTTTGCAATCCTGTACCTGTTAGGGCTTGTTGATGCTTTTGAGGTGGGAATCATCCACTCATACTCCCACTCGGTACCTTCACCTCCCTGGATTTCACATCTGAGAGTTCTCATCTCACCCCTGAATACCTCAGTCCAGCTTGGTTCTGGAGTCACAACAGGCCTGTGGGGAACTAATCACAACATAAAAAATCCAGTCAAAAAAGAATAGAAATCAAATAAAAAATGCAATTTCTGATGAAACTGTGCAGTGACTGTATTATGATTGGTATTGCTGCCATTGCCAATGATGTCTTAAAACTACATCACTTGAGAAACAGTCACTGCACTCAGGTGTTCCCCGTTTCACTAATTTTAAGACTACTAGGACCAAATTACATCGACCATGATTGATTTATAAAGTCAATAAAAGAGTAACACATTCAAGGGGGTGAATACTTTTTATAGACACTATATACCAGCACTACACCACTGAGTGGAAGCAATGCAATTTCACTCTGCAAATCTGTGCTCTTCATTTTATGGAATCATAGTTTCACTTCCTAGGACCACACATTTGACCAATCAAAATGCTTGATGTTGCCTGAACTGTTCATGCAGGTGTTAAAGAGGAGCAACAACCTCTACCTAGATAATAACCGAGAAAAAGATGACGACAGACGTAAACATTTGCCCACAGCTGGAGCTGTTTAAACCCAAAGTTGGAATAAACTTCTACTCACCCAGGTTGGAGATGGTGACAAAAGTGCTCTCCTCTGTCCTTGTGTCCTTCTTTTCTGCTCTACAACCATAGTCACCTCCTTTTGTGACCCTGATTGTTGTGTTTGTGGCATCTCTCAGGACTATGATTTTAGAGGTGTCCCTGTTTTTTATGGACCACTCGTACTTCCAGTCACAGGGGTCACCAGAATCCACGTAGCAGGTCAGCTCCACCTGTCCTCCCACCGGGATCTCAGTCTTTTCAGCTCTCAAGGTGATGTCAACCCCCCGTGCTGTAATGTAGATCCAGTCATTATACACACGTGGACAAAATTGTTGGTAACCCTCTGTTAATGAAAGAAAAACCCACAGTCTTCACAGAAATAACTTGAATCTGACAAAAGTGATGATAAATAAAAATTCATTGAAAATTAACCAATGAAAATCAGACATTGCTTTCGAATTGTGGTTCAACAGTTATTTAAAAAAAATAAAAACTCATGAAACAGGCCTGGACAAAAAGGATGGTACCCTTAACTTAATATTTTGTTGCACAACCTTTTGGGGCAATCACTGCAATCAAATGATTTCTGTAATTTTCAGTTGGACTTCTGCACCTCTCAGCAGGTATTTTGGCCCCTTTGGGTGCCTTGTCCAAATGCCACATTTCAGCTCCTTCCACAGATGTTCAATAGGATTTAGATCAGGGCTCATAGAAGGCCACTTCAGAATAGTCCAATGTTTTGCTCTTAGCCATTCTTGGGTGTTTTTAGCTGTGTGTTTTGGGTCATTATCCTGTTGCAAGACCCATGACCTGCGACTGAGACCAAGCTTTCTGACACTGGGCAGCACATTTCTCTCTAGAATACCTTAATAGTCTTGAGATTTCATTGTACCCTGCACAGATTCAAGACACCCTGTGCCAGATGCAGCAAACATAACATAACATAACAGAGCCTCCTCCATGTTTCACAGTAGGGACAGTGTTCTTTTCTTGGTATGCTTCATTTTTGCTTCTGTGAACATAGAGCTGATGTGCCTTGCCAAAAAGTTCCAGTTTTGTCTCGTCTGTCCAAAGGACATTCTCCCAGAAGCTTTGTGGCTTGTCAACATGCAGTTTGGCAAATTCCAGTCTGGCTTTTTTATGATTGGTTTTCAACCGTGGTGTCCTCCTTGGTCGTCTCTTATGAAGTCCACTTTGGCTCAAACAACGACGGATGGTGCGATCTGACACTGATGTACCTTGACCTTGGAGTTCACCTTTAATGTTTTTTGGAGGTTGTTCTGGGCTCTTTTGTTACCATTCATATTTTCCGTCGCTTCGATTTGTCATCAATTTTCCTCCTGCGGCCACGTCCAGGGAGGTCCCATGGATCTTAAATTTCTGAATAATATGTGCAACTGTAGTCACAGAAACATCAAGCTGCTTGGAGATGGTCTTATAGCCTTTAGCTTTAACATGCTTGTCTATAATTTTCTTTCTAATCTCCTGAGACAACTCTCTCCTTCGCTTCCTCTGGTCCATGTTTAGTGTGGTACACACCATGTCACCAAACAGCACAGTGACTACTTGTCACCCTTTAAATAGGCCGACTGACTGATTACAAGATTGTAAACACCTGTGATGCTAATTAGAGGACACACCTTGGTTGAACATGTCCCTATGGTCACATTATTTTCAATCTTTTCTAGGGGTACCATCATTTTTGTCCAGGCCTGTTTCATGAGTTTGTTTTTTAAATAACTCTGTTGAACCACAGTTCAAAAGCAATGTCTGATTTTCATTGGTTAATTTTCATTGAATTTTTATTTATTATCACTTTTGGCAGATTCATGTTATTTCTGTGACCATTGTGGGTTTTTCTTTCATTAACAGCGGGGTACCAACAATTTTATCCATGTGTGTATATATAAAAGATAGATTTTTAATTCAATACAATCCAAAGTTACTGGAATTTAAGCACCTTAAGAAATTTTCTTGCCTCTTTATAAACTACTGCAGCTACTTAGATGTCTTAGCAGCAATTTGGCCATGTGTTTCTGTATCTAAATTCAGCAGTGTACATTTTTTATTATCTTGATGATTACGGTTTACTGCTCATGAAAATCAAAAATTCAATATCTTCAAATTTCAGAGCATTGTGGGAAAAGTCTGCTTTCAGGGAAAAGGTTTGTCTTCCATGAAAATATAACATTGCGATTGTAGCTCACATATCTCTGTTAGCTACATAGCTAACCGAGGTAACATAGCTACATAGCTAGGGCTAAGCTCACAAAGGAGCTGCATAAACTACGTATCTAAGTTATCTACATAGCTAAGTTAGCCTTAGCTATGTTTTTAAAGCACAAGTTGCTAGAGCTAATTTAGCTATATAATGGAGCTACATTGCAATCAAAGTGATGTAGCCAACATAGCTAGAGCTAAGCTCAAAATCAAGCAATGAAAGCTACATTGATGCCTTATCTACATAGCTACATCAGCTTTGGCTACATTTACTTAAACTCATGTTGCTAAAGCTCAAATTACTAAAGCTGAGTTAACTATATATGTAATGGAGCTACACTGCTAACATGGCGATGTAGCAAATGTAGCTATAGCTAAGCTTACAAGGCAGCTATGTAAGCTACATAGACACCATATCTTTATAGCTACATCAGCTTTAGCTACACTTACTTAAGCTCAAAATGCTAATGCTAAGTTAGCAATATATAATGGAGCTACATTGCTAACATGGTGATGTAGCCAACATAGCTAGAACTAAGCTCACAATTAAGCAATGTAAGCTACATAGATACCATATCTACATAGTGACATCAGCTTTAGCCCACTTACTAAAGCTCATGTTGCCAAAGTTCAAATTCCCAATGCTGAGTTAGCTATATATGTAATGGAGCTACATTGCTAACGTGGTGATGTAGCTAATGTAGGCAGAGCTAAGTCCACAAAGCAGCTATGTAAGCTACACAAATACCTTATCTACATAGCTACATCAGCTTTAGCTACATTTACTAAAGCTCATGTTGCTAATGCTAAGTTAGCTATATACGTAATGGAACTACATTGCTAACATGGTGATGTAGCTAAAGTAGCTAGAGTTAAGTCCACAAAGCAGCAATGTAAGCTACATAGATACCTACCTACATAGCTACACCAGCTTTAGCTACATTTACTAAAGCTCACACTGCTAAAGCTATCTTAGCTGAACTGGCTTATTTTGGTAACATTAATTATGTAGCTAGCATAGGTTTGTTAGCTTAAGCTAAAGTTAGTCACCCTTTATTTTAGTACTTCTAAGCCAGGTCTATACACATTTCGTCCTGGATTAGTCCTCTGACCTTATCTATTTTTTGTGAAATATTTCTTAGTCTGTAATGTTTGCAATGTGGTTATTTTATAAATGTAACCGCCAGACTTTGTTTATGAATAAAGTCAAATTAAAAAAACAAAATCTACAACTGGAAGCATTGCACCTGCAAATTAAATAATTGACATGTCTTTATTATAAATATATATACACATATCAAATATATATTTATTCTCATTTCTATGAGATAGTGGATTTTTGTTTTAAGCAGTAAGTCATAATCTTCAATGTTAAAACAAAAAGTCTATTTCCGTTTGTGCATGATGAATCTACAACCCGAATTCCAAAAATATTGGGCCACTGTTTAAAATGTGAATGAAACAGAATGGTGTTATTTGCAAATCTCAAAAACCCATATTTTATTCACAAAAGCACAGTGTTTTTTAAAGTGAGTGTCTTTTTAGAAGCACTAGTACAAACCCATAAAAAACAAGAGGAAACTAATGCTTGCCTTACCTATCACCTTACATGGAAGTTTTAACACTTAAGCCAAAGAGGAAATGAGTAAGAGTGACAGTATATGAAAACATCATTGGTGAGTAAATACAGTGGAAACACAGAAAAAGAAATTGTGTAATCACCTTCAGCATGCCCACACTTGAGGAGAGAATTCATCACTAAAAATAAAGATTGATACCGTTAGATATTAGTCTATCATCAAAAATTACCACTATGAAAACTTTCATTACAGTTTCTCAAAGGACACCCACACCAAGGAAATATTACATTTACAATCTACAGTTTAAGTTTTTGACTGTTCAGGTTTCATCATTTAAACACAGAAACTCACCGAATAAGCGAAGTTATAATAAAGCTTTAACAGGCACACTTATAAAAGGACTGCTCAGTTTCATTAATCTGTATCAGTCAGAAATAAAGTTTCTGATATACTCACAGTAAAAACACAACACACAGAGCAAAGTGTGTCCCATCTCCACATCCAGCTTTGACACTGTGTCACTCATCCTCTCTGAAACCTTTAAAGCTTCGTACGCCAGGAGGAGGTGACTGGGGGTGGGGAGGTATAGTAAGCCTTATACTCTTATACAGGAGAATATCATCCTATTTCACCTGTTCATACACGACCCTCCAGGCCCATAATACCCATGTTAGATTGGCTCTAAAAGCCTGTTCAAAAGCAGATTTTTGCAATGTAAAAATGAGGCGTAGAGACATTATCTTCATAACTTTCTCCACATTTAATGTTACCTATAAAATATATATGAAAAACAATCTGAAATGCAGACTTACCAGTCAACAGGACACTTTTTTTATTTTAGGCCAGTTGATGTCAGACGAGCTGGGGTACACAGAAGTCAGCGGTGCTTCTGGATGATGTTGGTATTTGGTTTTCACTTTGCATGGTGGAGTCTTAACTCACATTTATAGATGCAGTGACACGCTGGGTTAACTGACAATGGTTTTTCAAAGAGTTCCCAAACCCAAGTTGTAGTATCCATCACAGAATGATGCCAGTTTTATGTACTGTAGATCCGGGGTTCTCAATCTTTTCAGCCACAGACCCCCAAAATAAAGGTGCCAGAAAGTGGGGACCCCCACTGTTCCTGAAGGTGGTTGAACAGCCGTGCACAATGAAGCATAGTCATGTGTAGACAAGGCCGTCCATAAGGGGGATAAAGAGGAGAGCTTCTTGGGGCCCATGGAAGTCAGCAAAATCATGGTCCACTGTACGATTAAGCTATGATATCTATATTTTATATTTTTACCTGAATAATAACCAATCTTATCAAATAAACAAACATCGTTTTTATTCAGGTATGCCATAGTACATAGCCTTCTTAAAAATAATCAGTTTTCTTAAAAACAGAGTTGAATGGGTTAAAATGGCAAAAAAAAAAATTGACCAGACAGTGGTGAAATTGGATTTTAAAAGTAGCAGAAATTGAATTAAACTGGCAAAAAAAAAAAAAAAAAAAAATTAAAGGAGGAAAATAGTGGCAAAAACAGGCATAAACATTGGTAAAGGGGTTATCAGTAGCAAATTAAAGTGGCAGAAATCAATTAAACTGGAAAAAAAATGCCAAACAAATTGCATAATTTGGTTAGAATGGGCAAGAATGGGTTTAAAAATCCATGAAAAAGGGTAAACAGTGGCAATAATGGGTCAAGAGAAGCACCAATAGGTGTAAAGTGACAAAAAAGTTTTAGAAGTTGCAAAACTGGCAAATTGGTTGTGAAAATGGTTTAAATTCGACAAAGAGCTTAAAAGTGAAAGAAATGGGCAGAAAAGATGATGAAATGGGATTGAAAGTAAAAGAAATTGGTTTAAAATGGCACAAATGTTTAAAAAGTAGGGGAAAATGGTAGGTAAAGTGATGAAAACTTGGTTTAAAGTTGGCACAATTTGTGTAAAGTAGCAAAAACAGGTAAAAAGAGGCAAAAATGCATGCAAAATGCACAAAACTGATGAAAAGTGTCAAATAATACTTGCAAAAGTAGGGCGGGAAACGTGGTTAAAAAATGGCCGAATAAATACTTTCAACATCAGAACTCAATAATGGTTTGACACACTATTCAGCTCCAAATTTAAGTAAATATTAGCCAGGATGCTGGCAACAATGCTACTGATCCTACACACAAACATTGATATGATCAATAAATCATAACTGGGGGTGTAGTATCATCACACATTACCGGTTTACCTACTTAGCTGCGGAATATTCCAGGTATATTTCGAGCATTTCATAACTTCCCAAGGCTTTTCTGACATGTGTCTTAACTTTTTTGGAACATATTGTAGGCATCAAACTTAGAATGTGTGTATATTTTCTGAATAAATGTTGTTGACCGTTAAATACTCCTGTGTGTGCTGTGAACTTGTAGATCATTGTTTTCTGGTTTTACTACTGTTGCACATGGCATCCCAACTATTTTGGGACTGGGGTATTCATGAAGGTAGATTCATTTTGAAATACCAGATCAATAAATTAGGTTTCATTTGTGCAAGTAAGTGATTAAATTTTTAACTAATATAGTTAACACTTCAAATACAGTTATGTTGAACTGTATTAATGTGGCGGCAGTGTGTCATAAAGAGGAGGGAGGGCAGTGATAAAGAGCGATAAGAAATACAGACAGCTGTGAAGTAAAATGAGACACATAGGTCAAATTTCTGTGACTTTTTATTGTAAATAAAGTCTTCAAAGTGCATAGAATAGCTTCAAAAATAGAGATTTTTATAAGTAAAAAAAAATGGGAAAGTAATTATGAATAACTTCTGAGTTCTGGGCTGTGCACTGAAAGGATATGTTCGTTTGCACATGGTAGAAAGCTCAATTCCAAGGGACGCTATCTAATAAAACCCTGCTTTGCATTTAACCATGCAACATAAAATGACAAAAAAAAGCTTCTTTAACAATGGTGGGCACTGAATCCATCAAAAGCAATAACAAAATGTTTATACAATAATTTATATTAATACAGAAGAGAAAGTCATACAGTACTGTTTTGGGATTATGGCATGATGATTAAATACAGAACAGGAAACTAAGATTAAAATTCCTACAGGATCACCAAAATTGACAGAAGACTATTAAACTGATGTCTGATCTGATGAGTCTCAGTTTCTGCTTTCAAATTGGTCACATTATACAAGCCTGCCAGACCTGCAACAACCGTGGTAAATTCAAAGTCACTTAAATCCCCTTCTTCCACATTCTGATGCTGTTGGAACTCAGCAGATTGTCCTGACCGTGTCTGCATGCTTAAATGCATTGGCTGATTTGATTAGCTGGTCAGATTTTTGTGTTAATGAGCTTTTGAACAGGTGTACCTAATAAATCGGCTGTTTAGTGAAGTTGTAATTGACACATTCATGCAGGGGTACTGATTCTCACATGTGAGTGACCAAAGAACCGCTGAAAGTTGTAACGTAGTCGCCTCCAAAGACGTGAGTGCTTGCAGTGAGGCGCATATAAACCTGGTCTCCTGGCTGAAGCTGAAGAAAAATGGCGTTTCCTCCGTTGTCAGCCATGTCGTGTTCTGTATGGAAATCCAAGCTCAGGAATGTCACCTGGGAGTTTTTCATGAGCACTACATGTGTGGTTAGTTCCCCTCCAGTGAGAAAAAAGAAGGTAAAGTAATAAACACCTGCAACAGGTGCTGTGAAGATACCTGTAGAAAAAAACAGAATATTAAAGACTTTTTAGGTTACATATTCATCAAGTAAAAGGAAACCAGAGCTGTACTCTTCAGATTTTTGCTGGTTTACAGAATTTGTACTGTTATTCTGCTACATGAATTTATTTTATCTTTTTATTGTATAACACTGGGCTGTTTTATCCTGCTGAATTTTCATACTTTGTGGGTTAGGGAAGGGATGAAGGATACATTCAACTGCCCTATCAGCAGTGGCTCACGGATGGCTTGGAGTAGGAACTGAAGGGCAATAGTCCCACAATATTTACATGCAGTTTCTTGAAGATTGGAGAACCTCTTCCCATCTTCACCTCTAAGAGACTCTGCCTCTCTAATATGCTCTTTGTATACCCAGTCATACTGAATCGTTGCCAATTAATCTATTTAATTGCAAATGCCCCTTGGCTATCTTTCATTAGCACCACTGACTTTTGCAGCCTTTTTTGCCCTGTCCCTACATTTTTTAAGACATTTTGCTGCCATTAAATTCATGAGTTATTATTTTTCATTTTTCAATGGCAAAATGTCTCACTTTCAGATCTGATATCTTTTTGGTTCACTTGTAAACAAAATACATAGGTTTATGAGATTTTCAATCTTTTTTGGAATTGGGGCTGTACCTATAGGACCTTTAGAGTCAATGAGTGTTTAATTCAAGGCTATTTTTGTTTGCACTGATTAAAGAATTTTGATCCAATGAGTTACTGAATGAAGAAAGCTAAAATCCAGCTGGTTAAGTCCGTTCTAATGGTTAGGTTTAGGTTAAGGGCCAGGGGGTATGTCCACCACCATCCACCTGATCTTTAGGCATCCAGGATTCAAGATAGGATTAGGGTTAGTCTGTGGGCCAACTGGGGACAAAAGTTTGAAATTAGCTACAAGCCCAATGCATGCTTTGCTCCAAAACTTTGTTAAACTGCATCATCCCTATCAAAGAAAGCTGCACTGGGACAAAAAACTGAGTATTTTCTTGAGTTTAGCCCCTTAGTTGAACACGATCAAACACTTTCTGCAGCCTCTTCAAACCTGTGTATGTTAGAAGTGTAAAAAATGAAGGTAACTTGAGTTTTACCTGTGACTGGGTCGTAGGCGTTGCCGATGTTTGTGATCACCGTTTTGTAGATTAGGATTGTGTCCGTCTCAAAAGGTCCGATTGGTATGTCCCCTCCTCCTGCTGCTGCACTGAAGATCACCTTGGTTCTTTCTGAGTCAAACAGAATCAGTCAGGTTAAAAATGTGTTCAATTAGTTTTGCATATTCATATACAGAAACCTCACTTTACCTTTGTTTTTCAGTTCAAGAATCTGATCCTCGCTGTCCTGTAGCCTGGTTTCACTTTCCTGCAGCCTCGTTTCCAAAGCTTTGACTTTTTCTGTCATGGCACCAAACTCTTTCAGCAGTTTACACATATTAGGAAAACATAACCGTGTTTCAACAGCATCACCATCATCCTGGGCTGAAGTCGAGGCACATAACAGCAGAAAACAGAGTATCAAGGAGTTCATCATAGTTGATTCAAGAAAAACTTAAACTGTGAGCGCTGGGATCCTTCTTCTTGGTTATATGTTGTGTCATGTTAATGTTTAACATCCTGTTTCACATGTCTCTTTATCACATTATTATCAGAAACATGGCCTCAATCTTTAGTGAAGCTCAGAAAACAGCAATAAGGAAATATTAATGCATTTTATTAGCTGTTAACAACAGGCAATACAAATGTTTTAACAGCACTTTTACTCACATGGCAGTTAGGACTTAAGATTAAGAGAAAAACACAGCAATAAATGAACTGCAAACAGATTTCATGAAAGCAACAGTGTTTTAGTGATTCTTCATGTGTTAACAGCCACCAGATGGCAGTGTGATCATAAAATTACAATCCAGTGCAACATCCATGTCATACTGGATCATCCTCAAATAAGAAGAGAAAAATAACATTCACTGATGTTATTTGCCTGGTAGTTGTATAAGCAAAAATAACCATTTTTGTTGATATTTACAAGGCATCAGCTGTACATGTTGCAAGTACAACTGTACCAGTCCTGTGCTTCACTGTAAAAGGTGAAATATTCAGTTTTGGAGTTTTAAGTGGAAACAACAGTCCTATCTCAGATGGAAATTGTTTCTTCTTTTATTCTCAGTGTTTCCAAGTTTCTGGCCCTTGGGACATCCACAGCAACCCTACTATCCACCCACTGGGTACCCTAGGCTGTGCTTACTAACCACATCCACCCCTAACTAATACCCCAGCCAGCATGTCCATGTGGGCCCCATATGGGTTATATGCGGATTCTTGCAATTGCCCATGTTTACTACAAGTAGGATCTATCTTGGATCTCTAGATGGGGCTTATATGGGTCTCATATGGGCTGATCCAGACTTGCAGTTCACATGGGCAATCACAGGTGGGGCCAACATGGAACCCATGGACAAACCCACATGGGACCCACATGGGAGCCGGCATATAATCCATATGGGGCCCACATGGACATGCTGGCTGGGTAAATAAATAACTCTAGCTTGAAAAGCACTTTTCTAGTCATCTGAATAATCAAAGTGTTTTTTTATTATATATATTTTCTTTAAGCACTGTATATACAGTGCTTAACAAATTTTTTAGACCACCACCCAAGTATTTGATCCGTCAATGCTGTCAAAAATTGGGTTAAAGAAGCAAAAATTGGGATAACAGTGTCAAAAAGGTCAAAGAAGGGCAGAGGAGGGTAAAAATGGGTGAAAAGCAGTTAAAATGTAGCAAACAGGTTTAACCCATTAAAGCCTGAAAACACAAATTATAGCCAGAAAATTCTAACGTTTTAGAACTTAAATGTTTATTTCACTTTCTACTGAAATCCAAAAAATGTAAATTTCCATAAAATTTAACATATATATTTTTGTATCTCATTTGATACTTAAGGTGTTTTTGGTAACTGATATAATAATAAACTTTATTTATATAGCACTTATCAAAACACAGTTTCAAAGTGCTTTACAAAATGCATAGAATAAAACCAGATAAACAGGGACAGATTAAAAACAAGAACGAACAACAGTAAAAAGGGGATGATGAATACACATAATAAAAATGCAATAAATATATTATGGAGGGGGTGAGATAAGTAGTTTAAATAGCACCCAAGATAAACAAGGATTTTCACTTTTAAGAAAAAGCCTTCCTAAATAAATAAGTTTTAAGCTTAGATCCCAGAAAACTGGGAGCGAGTCGGTCAGCCTTATATCAGCCTGGTAGGGAGTTCCAGAGTTTAGGGGTTTTAATGGCAAATGCCCAGTCACCTTTGGTAGCCAGTCTGGACCTGGGAACGGCGAATGAAGGGGCTCTTAGGGATCTCAGATTGCGATTTTGCGTATAGGGAGTTAAGAGCTCAGTGATATATGGAGGGGCCAGATGGTGTTGTGCTTTAAATGTTAATAAAAGGATTTTATATTCCACTTAAGGGCATTTTTATCTTTTATCAGATTGTATTCAGGATTTTTTTTTAAGTAATTTATGATCATATTGATTAGATAGAGGTGTCATAAAAGTATATATCAAATATGATAAAATAGGCTTTAAGGGGTTAAGGTGTCAAAAAGGGGCAAAATGGGCAAAGAGTTGCTGTAATGGGTTAGAGATAACCTGACATGCCAGATGGATGTGTTTCACACATCCATCTGGTAAAGCTTCAATATGAAAGGTTTGAGAAAAGGCAGAGGATTTGAAAAAAACTTGGAGTGTGATTGGATGAACGTTCTGTCTGTCACATCTCCACAGGCCATACAGAGCAACAAAACACGTGAAGTAGTAGCTATCTAGCGGCTTGCGCTGCTACCAAGGTTTAACGCGAAACATGGCGACTATAGACATGTTAGTACTTGACTTTTGTCGTTTTTGAAAAGAAAACAACTCTCTGCTGATCTTTGTTCTTCTTTTCATGAAGACATGTCATCAAGTTCTGATAAAACTGGTGCTTTAGCAGCATCCACACTAATCTCTTCCTCCATAACTGCACCAGCTCTTGCTGCTGCTTGTTTGCGTAACTACACTGCTGAAAGTACTGCCCCTCGTCGCTGATTGGTCCTGTCGCTGGCTAACCGGGCCCAAACGGTTCACACGGGTGCTTAACAAGATGGATTCGCCAGTGAAAAACAAGGAAACGGGCATATCTATCTGCTTTGCAAGGTTAGGTTAGAGAGGAATTAACGGGCAAAAATAGCAAAATAGTGAGAAATACAGGAGACTAAAGTTGTGAAATGGGGTTAAAAGTAATACAAAAAATATTCAAATTGCTCAAATGTGGAAAAATTGGGCAAAAATGGGTGGAGACAGTGGTGAAAAGGGCTTTAAAAATGGCACGAATAAGTCATTTGAACACCAGAACCGGAGCTTGACATGTTTCAGGCCCAACATGAGGTAAATATTAGGATGACACTAGCACTTATGCTACTGGTCCAGCACACATGCATTGATAATAAGCCAGGAGGGCTCAATCACTGTTTTTTAGGGCCTGGCTAATTCTGTGGGCAGTACCTGTACATAACCTGTAACCAGTGTAAGCAGGGCTTGGAGAGGAGCTTCCAGTGGTAAAGAGACATAAGTGAATAAGAAGAAATTAATTCAGCCACACAGAGAGGAGTCATGGTTGTTAAAGGCTGCCCCAGAAAACAGCAGAAAATCAGTGCCAGCAGTGTGATGGTATTCATACAGTTATCACACAAGTGTTGTAGTACTTGAGAACGGTCTTGGTCTTGAGACGGGTCTCAAAACCACATTTTGAATGTCTTGGTCTTGTCTCAATCTCAGACTGGCCAGACTCTGGATTATTCATCAAGACCGGTCAAGACCAGCACTGATCTGCTGTTCTTTAACTTCATTAATGTGATAATAAGGAGAAGAACTTGCTAAAACAACAAATAGCTAGACTCTTCAGTGGCTTTAAAATACATATGAGGATTTATTTTTTACAAGAAGTTGAACAAAATTGTTAAGATTTGAGATTTTTACATGTTGTGCTTTGAAAGAGATGCAGACAGTTTGTTTTTATCTGTCAAGTTTATTCAAAAGAAAACTAAAATTAAAGAGAGACTGCTCTCTAACTGTTCCACCTTGTCATGTTTTTATTATAGATTTTTATGGTCTAGGTCTTAGTCTCGGTCTCAGTCTTGACTCAGTCTCGACCCCCAAAAGTCTTGGCCTCGTCTTGGTCTTGGTGCACAACACACATAAATATCATCACATGCCTTAAAACATTTTCTTTTTGCCTTACCATTCAAATATTAATGTTATTTTTTTTCAAGAAATTTTGAAATATAGTGGCAATAAATACATTTATGTAGGGAAGAACGACAGAGTGCTGATTTTACATTTGAGTGACCAAAAATCCACTAAAAGTCGTATGGTAGTCTGATCCCCAAACCCACGTACTTGCACCCAAACGCACGTACACCTGGTCTCCTGGTTGCAGCTGCAGAAACACAGAGTTTCCCCCATCATCATTTGGATCAGGGTTTGATCTAAGTTCAGTTGTCTGGACCATCAGCTGGGAGTTCTTGTAGAGTGACAGATATGCTCCATGTAACCCTCCAGCATGATAAAAAATGTTGAAGTAGTAGACACCTGAAACAGGTGCAGTGAAGATACCTGTGGAAATAACAGATGAGAGACTTTCAAGGTTTCAGAGTTTCACACAGAGATCAGATTCATGAGCACAGACTGTGAAATTATACCTGTGGCTTCATTGTAGGCGTTACTGATGTTCATAATCACCCTTCTGTAGATTAGTGTTCTATCTGTGTTGAAAGGTCCAACATGAATGAGTCCTTCTCCGATTGCTGCACTGAAAATCACTTTGGTTTCTTCTGTTTGAAAAAGTAAACCAATCGTATTGATTAGTAAATAAATTTTTAAAAAATCTAAACTCATCTGATAAAATGACAGCATATGGAGTTTTGTTGTTGATCTATGAAGGCATTCTGTTTTTCTCCACATTCTCTGTGTAATTTAGAGACACCTAGCGGTGTAAACATGTACTGTGCTTGCTGTTGAGAGTACATGCAGCAGTTTTCAACCACTTTTCAACCTTTTCTCACATGAAGATCAAAGTCTGTGAGTACTTTTGTGTATATATCATGTAACTTTACACTGCTGCGTAGATTTTGTAAAGGCTTTTCTTCGTTTTCTGTTCTTTTGTGCAGAATTGTTAAAGACGCTAACTGCAGTTAGATTTTGCCATTTAAAAACAATGCAAACATTAGCTTGGATGGCCAATATGCTTCTTATCTATAGCCGTTTACTTTCTTGTGTGACTGCTATGTGCTACAGTGAGTTGTTTTACGATGTGCATGAGCACTTTGTGATGAAATTATTATTTAATGTTTTACAAAAAATGAGAAGAATCCATACTAAAGCCCTTCACACAGCTCCAGTTTCTTTGGTCTTTATTCTCCGGATGAGATGTTAGCTATCTGCTTAGCTGTTTTGAATACAATTCAACTTCCTACCTTTGTTTTTTAGTTCAAGAATCTCATTTTCACTGTCCCGTAGCCTGGCCTCACTGTCCCGTAGCCTGGCCTCACTGTCCCGTAGCCTGGCCTCACTTTCGTCCAGCCTCCTTTCCATGGCTTTCACTTTTTCTGTCATGGCACCAAAGTCTCTCAGGAGGTCACACATATCTGGAAAGCATGATCTTGTTTCAACAGCGTTGGTATCATCCTGGGCTGAAGTCATTCCACTAAACAGCAAAAAGAAACCCCACAAAAAGACAGAAGTCATCATTGAAGTTGATTCAAGAACAGCTCACCTGAACAATAATGGAAATGATCTCTTATTCTTGGTTATATTCATGACTTTATGACAACCTGTTAATATTAAACAGGCCATCTGAAACGTGACTTTAATAGGTCAGAGTGTTATCAAGCTTTTTAGATAAAGCTCAACGAAGCACAGTAAGAAAATACTGACACATTTACTGGGAGTCTTAATAAAAATTTGCCAGCCTGGAAGTTTGGATTTCAGGCCAAAACAGCTCAAATAATGGTGTTAATGGAGTTTACAACAAAGGCCAGATAAAAAGCCAAGCAAGCTTTAATGTGTTTCGTAATGAGAGACTTGCCGCTCTAGAGAGATCACTTGAGGGCTGTAGTGATGGCTGTCCTTCTAGAAATTTGTCCCTTCTCCACACAGGATCTCTGGAGCTCAGTCAGAGTGACTATCAGGTTCTTTGTCAACTCTCTTACTAAGGCCCTTCTCCCCCATTGTTCAGTTTGGATGGGTGACCCGCTCTTGCAAGAGTCCTGGTTGTGCCAAACTTCTTCCATTGGAGAATTATGGAGGCCCTGCAACACTGGCATGGCAACAGGAAAGCAGAGAGGGGAGAAGGGGAGACTGTGACTGTAACTGGGGAAATAATACCACCTAAACACTTGAAATCAGACACCAACAAGCAAAAAACGGAAGCAATAAAGGAGAAACAAGTCCTTACATAGATCTCTTCAGAGAGTGGTAAGTATGCCCAATGGGTTAGTAAATGGCTTCAAGGCTTTCAGTTGGAGACAAAGGCAAATTGAGGATGATGATGAAGAAGAAAGCAGGGACAGAAAGTTCAAGAAAAGAATGATGGAGAAGAAGAGAGTGGGGACAGAGAGCAAGATGAGCAGATGAAGTTTGAGGAAGCAGGATAGAGAGCAAGATAAGGATGATGGAGGAAGAGAAATCAGGATCAGAGAGCAATATGAGGGGATGGTGGAAAAGAAGGCGGGGATAGAGAGCAAGATGAGGATGACGAAGAAGAAGTTGGGGATATAGAGCAAGACGAAGATGATGGAGAAGAAGTTGGGGATAGAGAGCAAGATAAGCAGATGGAGTACAAGAAAGCAGGGATAGAGAGCAAGATGAGGATGATGGAGGAAAAGAAAGTGAGGACAAGAGCAAGATGAGCAGTTGGATTACAAGAAAGCAGGTATAATGAGCAAAATAAGGATGATGGAGGAGAAGAGAGTCGTGACAGAGAGCAAAAAAAGGCTAATAAACACATAAACCAATGTGAAGGAAATTTTATTAAAAGTAAATTTAATTCATCCATAGTTTAAAAAAATGGGTGTATTGATATAGGGAAATTTTATTTAAAAAACACATAGATCTCTGTAAAATGGTGGTGGCTAAAGGGGCCCTGGGTAAAGAGACAAGTGAAATAAGAAAAAATTAATTCAGCCACAAAAAGGGGAGTCATGGTTGTTCAAGACTGCCCAAGAAAACAGCAGAAAATCAGTGACCATAACACAACGGGATTCATACAGTTACCTCACATTAACAAGTCAACGTTTTAACATTTTATTTCACACTGTACTGTCACACAACAGTCTTTTTTTATCAACCCCCCCCCACACACACACACACACACACAAAAACACCAGAAAAAAAAACCAAGACGATCAAACAGTGATGGGCTCTGTTATATTATGTTTAACACGACATGGACTAACACACACAAACATCATTATATGCTTTAAAACATTTTATTTTTTATTTTTGCCTTACCATTCAAATTTTCATTTTATTTTTTTTAAGAATTTTTTTTAAAGATAGTAGCAATAGATACATTTATGTAGGGGAGAATGACAGAGTGCTGATTCTCACATTGGAGTCACCAAAAATCCACTAAAAGTGGTAGTGTAGTCTGATCCCCAAACCCACGTTCTTGCAAATAGGCGCACGTACACATGGTCTCCTGGTTGCAGCTGCAGAAACACAGAGTTTCCACCATTATCATTTGGATCAGTGCTTGATTTATGATCACCTGTCTGGACCATGGGCTGTGAGTTCTTGAAGATCCAAAGATATGCTCCATGTAACCCTCCAGTATGATAGAAAATGTTGAAGTAGTAGACACCTGAAACAGGTGCAGTGAAGATACCTGTGGAAACAACAGATGAGAGACTTTCAACGTTTCAGAGTTTCACACAGAGATCAGATTCATGAGCACAGACTGTGAAATAGTACCTGTGGCTTTATTGTAGGCGTTACCGATGTTCACAATCACCCTTCTGTAGATTAGTGTTCTATCTGTGTTGAAAGGTCCAACATAAATGCGTCCTTCTCCGATTGCTGCACTGAAAATCACTTTGGTTTCTTCTGTTTGAAAAAGTAAATCAATCCTATTGATTAGTAAATAAATTTAAAAAATCTAAACTCATCTGATAAAATGACAGCATGTGGAGTTTTGTTGTTGATCTATGAAGGCATTCTGTTTTTCCCTGCATTCTTTGTGTCTTTTAGAGACACCTAGGGGTGTAAACATGTACTGCGCTTGCTGTTGAGAGCACATGCAGCATTTTCCAACAGGGTTGCCAGGTCTGTGGTTTTCCCGCAGAATTGGGCTACTTTTAACGTACTGCCGCGGGTGGATTTTGTTGTCCGCGGGTTGAGCAGACCCATTTTCTATGTCTTGTCAGTGGCGCATAAAGTGGGTATGCACTATATGCGGCGCAGAGGGGTGCCATGCTATAGGGGCGCCAAAGCGATGGGGGTAAAATTATTTTGAGTCGCCATTTTCTGTATTTAACAGCTGTTTGTGTCTGTGTAAATGATATGATCAAAAACAGAGGCACATCTCTGATTAGGCGCCCCTTCGCTGTTTCCCCCCCACCCCACCCCACCCACACACACATACACACACACACACACTATAGGCACTCCAGTGCGTGCCCCCTTGAGCACGTGGGTGCTTTCATTTGAATCGTGGCTCTTATAAGGCTTACTTTAAAAAAAAAAAAAATCCTCCCGAAATCCTCTACAAAGGTGAAAACTGTCAGCAGCAGCCTAAAGACTGCAACAAGTCATATCAATAAATCTAAGTCCACACAAAGAAGACAGACTTTAACTGCCAAATTCAAATGAAAACTTCTGTATTAATACTGTCGGGTGCACCCAGGATGGACAAACGTGCATAAAAGAGCGCAAAGGACGTCCGCTGACGGCGCGTCTCTTCAGTAAGTCCATAACACCTTCATAAAGGTGTGCTGTCTTGTGTTGAAGCTTCTAATGCCCTCGTTTTAACACATTTCTTCTGTCATTTCCTGCCGATGCTCTCCCATACTCGTATTTGATGATGACTTTTGTGATGCACATCATCATCAACGAGCCAAACACACACGGATCACATCTTAAAATAATGTGAAATTGAGTAAAACTCGTCCAAACGTGGGTGTTTTATTTGATCTTAAACATGCAAATGATAAATACTGTCAAAAGGGTAGAAACAGAAAATGAAAGCAACAAACTGGCAGGACAGAATGATCTGTGAGGGAGAGCTGCAGGTGTGAGGCAGGGCCGGCTTAAGCCATTTGGAGGCCCAGGGCAAAGAAAAAACATGGGGACCCTCCCCCTTTAGCTAAAAGTATCAAAATTAGAGGAAAAAAATAGCAAGCATTACTTTAAGTGAACAGAGTCACATAACTACAGTTAATGTCCAAATATGAAATATAAATACCCAGAGACCCATAATTCATCAGCTCTTTGAAAAGCTTCTCATACCTCTAAGTAGGTAGTTGCGCCCCTGTGTCTTGTGTATGAGTATTTAAAATCTGTAGAAGAAAAACTACTCTATTTACACTCAAGTACAACTACAACAACCAGCAGAGGCAGGAAAACATGGAACATGGCACACAGACATACACGCCACCCACAGAAAAGCAGAATTTCTGCAGGCACTCAAGCAATATTTGCAGTATGGCAGAGGTTTTAACTGTATTATTTTGAATTTCAGCATTGGGCTTGTTTTTGGGCTAGTTTTTATCGGCCATTGGGCTGTTTTTGTCACACAGACCTGGCAACCCTGGTTTCCAGCCACTTTTCAACCTTTTCTCACGTGACGATCAAAGTCTGTGAGTACTCTTGTGTCTATATAATGTAGGTGCGCTGCTGTGTAGACTTTCTAAAGGCTTTTTTTAGTTTTGTGGTCTTTTGTGCAGAGTTGTCAAAGATGCTAACTGCGATTAGCATTTGCCATTTGAAAACAATGTAAACATTAGCTTAGATGCTAGCTAGGCCTGTATGCCTCTTATTTATAGCTGATAACATTCTTGTGTGATTGCTATGTGCTACATTGAGTTATATTAAAATGTGTATGTGTATGAGCATTTTGTGATTAAATTATTTCGTGTTTTACAAAAAATGGGAGGAAGCCTAAAGCCCTTTACGCAGCTCCAGTTTCTTTGGTCCTCATTCTACAGATAAGATGTTAGCTATCTGCTTAGCTGTTTTGAATACAAATCAGCTTCCTACCTTTGTTTTTTAGTTCAAGAATCTCATTTTCACTTTCCTCCAGCCTCCTTTCCATGGCTTTCACTTTTTCTGTCATGGCACCAAAGTCTCTCAGGAGGTCACACATATCTGGAAAGCATGATCTTGTTTCAACAGCGTTGGTATCATCCTGGGCTGAAGTCATTCCACTAAACAGCAAAAAGAAACCCCACAAAATGACAGAAGTCATCATTGAAGTTGATTCAAGAACAGCTCACCTGAACAATAATGGAAATGATCTCTTATTCTTGGTTATATTCATGACTTTATGACAACCTGTTAATATTAAACAGGCCATCTGAAACGTGACTTTATGAGGTCAGAGTGTTATCAAGCTTTTTAGATAAAGCTCAAGGAAGCACAGTAAGAAAATACTGACACATTTACTGGGAGTCTGAATAAAACTTTGGCAGCCTGGAAGTTTGGATTTCAGGCCAAAAAAGCTCAAATAATGGTGTTAATGGAGTTTACAACAAAGGCCAGATAAAAAGCCAAGCAAGCTTTAATGTGTTTCATAATGAGAGACTTGCCGCTCTAGAGAGATCACTTGAGGGCTGTAGTGATGGCTGTCCTTCTAGAAATTTGTCCCTTCTCCACACAGGATCTCTGGAGCTCAGTCAGAGTGACCATCAGGTTCTTTGTCAACTTTCTTACTAAGGCCCTTCTCCCCCATTGTTCAGTTTGGATGGGTGACCCGCTCTTGCAAGAGTCCTGGCTGTGCCAAACTTCTTCCATTGGAGAATTATGGAGGCCCTGCAACACTGGCATGGCAACAGGAAAGCAGAGAGGGGAGAAGGGGAGACTGTGACTGTAACTGGAGGAATAACACCACCTAAACACTTGAAATCAGACATCAACAAGCAAAAAACAGAAGCAATAAAGGAGAAACAAGTCCTTACATAGATCTCTTCAGAGAGTGGTAAGTATGCCCAATGGGTTAGTAAATGGCTTCAAGGCTTTCAGTAGGAGACGAAGGCAAGATGAGGATGATGATGAAGAAGAAAGCAGGGACAGAAAGTTCAAGAAAAGAATGATGGAGAAGAAGAGAGTGGGGACAGAGAGCAAGATGAGCAGATGAAGTTTGAGGAAGCAGGATAGAGAGCAAGATAAGGATGATGGAGGAAGAGAAATCAGGATCAGAGAGCAATATGAGGGGATGGTGGAGAAGAAGGCGGGGATAGAGAGCAAGATAAGCAGATGGAGTACAAGAAAGCAGGGATAGAGAGCAAGATGAGGATGATGGAGGAAAAGAGTCGTGACAGAGAGCAAAAAAAAGGCTAATAAACACATAAACCAATGTGAAGAAAATTTTATTAAAAGTAAATTTTATTCATCCATAGTTTAAAAATCGGTGTATTAATATAGGAAAAAAATTTTTTTAAAAACTCATAGATCTCTGTAAAATGGCGCTGGCTAAGGGGGGCCTTGGTAAAGACTCATAAGGGAAATAAGAAGAAATTAATGCAGTCACAAAGAAGATGGCAGGCTTGTTAAAGGCTTCCCAAGAAAACAGCAGAAAATCAGTGGCAGTAACATGATGGCATTCATACAGTTATCTCACATTAGCAAATCAGCATTTTAGCATGTTTTTAACACTGTACTGTCACATAACTGTCTATTTTCTTTTTTTTTTTGTAAATTCTGTTTATTAAGTTTTTCACAGAACAAATTAAAACACACAAACAAATAATAATACAGCTACAAGACTGGATAATCCATAAACTAAAATGTTTTGTGACAAAGACGAGAAAATCAAACAAAACACTGTACTTGCAAAGTAACCAAAATTGTGGGGTTCAGACGCTCTCATGTCCATTACTCAAGATCCAAAAATGCTCTAATTGTCTGCTAAATCATTTATTAAGGTACAAATTATAGTCAAGTCCCAACCGTTCCAGTGGCTTCTTCCATTTCTGCAGAAAAAAATGAAACCTTCCATCAACATAGTGTCCAAGCTTTACCAAAGTAACGTCTGAGATCAGAGACTTCCACATAGTAACAGTTGGAGGGTCATCCATGATCCGTTTCACCATTATTGCTTTCCTCGCCATCATCAGAAGAGACAGGACTACATCTTCACTTTTCTTAAGAGAGACAGGAATATTTCCAAGTAGACAAGGAAGTGGATTTACTGACACCTGCTGGCCAATTGATCTGGTCCCTTGATCTCCATATATCGACAGTAATAATAATAATAATAATAATAATAATATCTTAAATTTATATAGCGCCTTTCAAGAAACCCAAGGACGCTTTACAGGAACACATAGACATGGACAAACTATGTGAGGGGTAGGATGAGTGTCAGGGGTGGTTTAGTGAAGACTGGGGTCACTAGCTAAGCCAGGAGGCTAGATGTTAGCCGGAGGACGCTAACAGCTGATTGGCGGCTACGAGCTAACAGCTAATCCTAGAGGAATTACGGTTCACAGGCGTCTGGCTGGGAAAACCTGATGGAAGATCCACAGGTGGTCAGGAGAGAATGCTCAAGATTCGAAGGGGAAAAGCACAGTCGGAGCTCCGGTGGGACACTAGCTAAGACAGGGGGCTAGAGGTTAGCCGGAGGACGCCAACAGCTGTGGGGCGGTGAGTACTTCAGCTGACGACAACACAAGGTTCGTTGTAACAAAGTTAGAGCTAACTGATATAAATCAGCGCTCGACTGGATGGTTTAGCAACAGCAGAACTACAAGAAAATATCGATGTTAAGCGAAAGCAGACAGTTTTCTTAGGATTGTGAAGCGGCGACAAACACGCCAGCGTCCTCACACATCCGGCGCATGCGTAGTAAATATAACACATGAACATCACCATTACACATTTAAGCAAGCTACACCAAGATGTCTTCAACCCTACAAGCTTAGCTTGGTTTAAGTTCAACATCTCAGAGTATAACTATTTTTTTTAATAACAATGTCTTTTAAATGTCTTTCATCACAAACACACCAAAGAAAACAGAAAAAAAATGACAAATAGTGATGGGCTTTGCTAGATCATGTAGCTTTAACATGACATGGAATAACACACACAAATATCAATACATGCTTTAAAACTTTTTTTTCGCCTTACCATTCAAAATTTCATGTTATTTTTTTCAATAAAATTTAAAACATAGTTGCAATAGATACATTTATATAGGGGAGAACAACAGAGTGCTGATTCTTACATTGGAGTGACCTAAAAACCAAATAAAAGCCGTATGATAGTCTGATCCCCAAACAGACAACCTGTTAATGTTAAATAGGCCATTTGATACGTGACTTTAATAGGTCAGAGTGTTATCAAGCTTTTTAGATAAAGCTCAAGGAAGCACGGTAAGAAAATACGACACATTTACTGTAAGTCTTTATAAAACTTTGGCAGTCAGGAAGTGTGGATTTTAGGCCAAAACAGCTCAAATAATGGTGATAATGGAGTTTTCAACAAAGGCCAAATAAAAAGCCAAGCAGGCTTTCATGTGTTTTGCAGTAAGAGACTGAGAGAGAGAAAAGCCAGGAAATGCTCACTTCTATTACATTGCTAAAAGTTTTATTATCCTGAAGTCTGTCTAAGCTCTTACAAGAAAAAATTGTATATTTTGATAATTCTACTGTTTATATTATAGAGTGAAGCATAAATACACCCGAGCAAGGAAATATAAAGAGCTGGGTCTTCTAAAAAAAAGTCCTTTCAGAGATATAAGATAAACATTGTGACATTTCCATGATTGTCAGTCCTAATCAGTCCTCAAAACTAAGCTAAAATTAAATCACTGTCATTCACTGATCGTTGTACAAAGAGTAAGAAAAACATTTTTCCATCCTAGCCAAAGGATTATCCTTCATCACACACCATAAACATGTATTCATCATGTATTCATTCATTTGCATGAGATTTAACACTTAACACTTGCAATTTACTTTGTGAAAGCATTGCATTAATTCATTAGTTCACTTGATTTTGTTTTTATTGCATAATCAACACGGCAGGAAGTGCTGTAATTTGCAAGTACAGCTTATTTTCAATTCTGTAATTTTTTTTTTTTTTTTTTTTTTATTCAGATACACTTACAAACAAAGTCTGGCATCTATATTCATGAAATAGCCACGTTGCAAACATTACAGACTGAGTAAAGTTTTGAAAACAAAATAGAGAATGAGGTCAGAGGTCTAATCTGGGATTAAATTTTGTAAAGACCCATTTTCGAAGTACACAGAAGTTAGCTCGCTTTACTTTCATTAGCTTTAGGTAAAGCTAACATAGCTAGGGTAGCTATTTAATTAACAATACTACATAAGCCAATGTAGCCAAGTTAGCTTTTGCAATGTGAGCTTCAACAAACATAGCTAAAGTTAACGTTGCTATGTGGATAATGTACCTACATATCCTACATAGTTGACATGTGATCTTACCTTTTGCTATGTTAGCTATGTTGTGTCGTAATCCATACCTAAGTTACCTATAGCAATGTGAGCTTTAGTACATACTGATAGGTATAGTTTTAACAAATGTAGCTACATCAAAAACATAGCTTCATAGCTGCTTTGTGAGCTAAGCTTTAGCTCCTATAGCTATTAAGTGCAGTTAGCTACATAGCTGCATTATCAGCTTTCCAATTTTTTTGTTGACATAGCTTTAGCTCCATTAGCAACATAGCACATTTGGCTACATTGTTCTGTTATAAATAGCTACATTAATTTTAGCAACTTGAGCTTTACCACACATTGATTTCTATAGCTTTAACAATCATAGCTAAAGCTAATGTAGCTATGTACATAAATAGCTTATGTAGTGTGTTGTTAGCTAAGCTTTAGCACCATTAGCTACGTAGTGCAGTTAGCTACATAGCTGTGTTGTCTATAGCTAAGTTAGCTTTTGCAACTTGAGTTTAAGCACATACTGATTTTTTGGCTTTTGTGAATGCAGCTTAGGTTAATGTAGCTTCATAGATAACAGTTTATGTAGTTTTTTTGTTACCTTAGCTTTAGCTCCATTAACGATGTAATATAGTTCGCTACATTGTTTTGTTATCTGTAGCTAATTTTGCTTAAGCAACTTAAGCTTTAGCACACATTGATATCTAAAGCTTTAACAACAGATAAATCTAATGTAGCTATCTAATATCTATGTGTTAAGCAAACATGGAAAGCTGACTTACTACTACTAGGTCGTCCTCAGAGGAGCCGGCCATCTCAGCTTCCAGTCATCCCGGTTCTCCATACATCTAGCCAGCTCCTCGGTACTTTGCACTCCTATGTCTTTCTTGAGTACATCCACGTATGTTATCGTGGGACGACCTCGTGACCGTTGACCATGTGTTGGTTCCCATAGTACCAATTTGCTAGCTGGCAGTTCCTGATGTCTTTGGCAGTGTCCTGCTACTCATCCTCCTGGCAGCTATTTTCTCACTCACCCTTGGTGTCACTTTGTACAGATTCTCGTTGGTAACATGTTCTCTCTTGCTGATGTTAAGTACTGCACGCAACATCCTGGTGTAGCACCCAGCTAGAGACTTTTGCAGGGTGGCTTTCAGGGTCCAGCACTCACTGCCACACAGGAGAACAGATTCCACCGTTGCATAGAAGAAGCTGAGCTTGATCTGTTCAGAGAGGCTGGAGCTCCATACACTGGCAATGCCATTCAGGGCCCTCCATGCAAGCGCCTTCCTCACTTTAAGATCTTGCTCAGTCGAGTTGACCCATGAGCCCAGGTATTTGAAGTCCTTTACTTCCTTCAGAGGAGCACTTTCTGTTGTAGTTGTCAGCGGTGGATGCTCCGATGGGATGTTATATGTGATAACCTCGGTTTTCTTGGCATTTAGCCCAAGGCCAACCTTGGTACACTCTGACTCCACTCTGGTCAGGAGCTCCTGTGCTTGTTCCACGTGGTCAGAGAGCAAGCAGATGTCGTCCGCGTATTCCAGGTCTGTCAGGACTACTGTGGAGTATCGGCTCGACCTCCCTGGTGTTAGGGTGAGGCCAAGATCCTGCTCTTGTCCACTGCTGGCCTTCCTGAGGGCATAGTCCAGGACTAAGCTACATAGATAATGTAGATATGTAGTTTATGTAGCTGCTTTGTGAGCTTAGCTTTAGCCTGCTAGCTCCATAGCGCCCCTATCTATGTAGGTTACACATTTAACCGAGCTATGTAAGCTATGCTTGCTGTGTTCAAAAGTTTTCATGGAGAACAAACTTTTCTTCTGTTAGCAGACTGTTTACTTGGCTTTATTTAATGTTTTTATTTAGGTTTTGCAGGTCAGGTTTTTTACCTTTACCCTTTTTTAAAAGTACCTGAAAGTTTTAGCATGTATTTCTATTCTGATAAATGCAGCGTCTCAGATAAAAGGTGAGAGTGGCCATCAGAAATGAATGGGCTGCAGACAGATTGTCTTGACTTCTTTGAAGCTGGTTTTATGGTAGCATTTTTAGTTTATTTTCAGGAAAATAGTAAAATAATGCTCACATTTGAGTGACTAGAGACCCACTAAAAGTTGTACAAAGGTCGTTCCTCCAAACATGTGAATTTGCTACCATTTGCACAAACACCTGGTCTCCCTGCTGCAGCTGCAGGAGCGCTGCATTTCCTCCATTATCAGCACCGTCTGCACCAGTAACCTGATCATGGGTCATGACCATATTTGGGAGTTCTTGAACAGAACCAGACCCATCTGACGTCCTCCTCCAGTGTGAACAGAGAAGGTAAAGTAATAAACATCAGCAACAGGTGCAGTGAAAATACATAAGAATAACAGAAAATGATACACATGTTAGCAAATGAAGCTCAAACATATAAAACACACAGACAAACTTTATTCTATATACTAATGTTCAGAGATAATGAATTCAGGTTTCATTAGCTGTAATGATCATCAAAACTAAACAGGGTCATGACTGATATGAGAGTACCTGTGACTGAATTGTAGGCGTTGCCAATGTTTGTAATTACTACTGTGTATTTCAAAGTGGTGCCCGTGTTAAAAGGTCCAAAGGCTCCGGTCCCTCCTAATGCTGCACTGAAGATCACCTTGGTTCTTTCTGCACCAATAAAATATTACAACAACATATTTGAGAATAAAGTCTGGAATCGTGATAAAAGGATGTCAGCATCCACCGTTTCTATGACACAGACATTAGTTTCTGTCACTAACTTCAGAGAATTGTGAAATAAACTTCACTCTACCTTTGCTCTGCAGTTCTGTGATCTTGTTTTGACTCTCCCTCACTGTAGTTTCCAGAGCTTTGAGTCTCACTGTTGTGGCATCAAGCTCTCTCAGGAGCTCACACGTCAGGATAGCATGCGCCATTTTCCAGAGCATTGCCATCTTTCTGGGCTGAAATCATGCCACAGATCAGCAAGACAGCGCACAAGTTCATAATGGAAACTGATTCAAGAACAAGTCCGCTTCACTCTGACTGATGAGTTGTGTGTGCTTTATATCGTTTCATGAGGATGAGTTAATTTTTAACAGCCATTTTAAACGTGATCTGATAGTTTCTAATAGATTCTACAGAATCCATTATCAAACTCTTTCAACAGAACGATAAGCAACAAGGAATTTATTCACTGGAAACCAAATGTTGTCAGTTGGTTCAGGGTTAACTCAAGGAAATCAAGCAGAGGGTGTTTGTCCTCTCCTCTATGGTTCCATGTGAAGCTCTGTCTGTTTATGATAACAGCAACCAGCTGTCAGTCAGCTTTGGATGACTGACAGTGACTGACCTAACTCAACAAAGGTCCAGCCAACTGATGCTAGTAGTCTTACAGTTAGTAAAATGGGGATCACCTGAGTGCAGTGAATGTCTCTCAAGTGATTGTAGTATAAAGACACCTGTGTCTGGAAGGTCCACTCACTGATTAATCAGTATTCCTGGCTACCATTGCACCATGGAGACAAAAGAACACTCCAAGCAACTCAGAGAAACGGTTATTAAAAGCAAAGTTTGAGGATGGATACAAAAAAAAAATAATCAGAGCATTGAACATCCCCCAGAGTTCAGTTAAATCCATCAACAGATGTAAAGGGTAACCAATAACACTGATTCATTAAAAACATTAAAATCATGAAAAATGGAGCTGTGAGGTTTGACTCAACGTCAGCAACATGTAATGCTCAAAGTCAGTAGGCGATTTGAGGGTGGATGAGGGGGGATGGCATCCCCCTTGTTAGCAAAATGACCAAAATGCACCCCCTTTGTTAACCTGCCATCCCCTCTCTGTCAGGGCAGAGCAGGGATGCTTAGTTGAGTATGTTCTGCCTGACTCATTAATCCTTTACAGGGTTTCCCATTTATGTATTAAACTGCAGCGGATCGCCACTGTTTAATTAGCCCCCCTGTTTTCACAGCAGCATTCCCATCCAGCATAACTTGTACTGTCCCATGGATACACAGCCTGTTCAATGCGCTGTTGCTGCACCGTTACCCCGCCTCCTTCCCTCTCTCCTCCTGGGTGTACAGTGAAGCTCAGAGTTTGACACTGTAGGCCAGTGATAGCTGACTCAAACCGCGGCTCTCGAGCCGCATGTGGCTCTTTAGTGACCATTTGCAGCTCTTTTAAGGCTAACTTTCAAAAAATCCTCCCGAAATCCTCTATAAAGGGGAAAACTGTCAGCAGTAAAGACTCATTGCAATAAGTCATATCAATAAATCTAAGTCAGCACAAATAGGACAGACTTTAACAGCCAAATTCAAATGAAAACTTGTGTATTATTACCGTCAGGTGCACCCAGGATGGAGGAACGTGCGTAAAAGAGCGCAGAGGAAGTCCGCTGGTAGCGTGTCTTCATTAAGTTCAATCATAGAGGTGTGCTGTCTTGTGTTCAACCTGAAGCTTCTAATGCCCTCGTTTTAACAAATTTCTTCAGTCATTTCCTGCTGATGTTCTCCCATACTCATGTTTGATGATGACTTTTGTGATCCGCATCATCAACGAGCCAAACACACACGGATCGCATTCTTAAATAATGTAAAATTGAGTAAAACTTTTCCAAACATGGGTGTTTTATTTGATCTTAAATGTACTAATAATAAATACTGTAAAAAGGGCAAAAACAGAAAAATTAAAGCAGCAAACTGACAGGACAGGAAGATCTGTGAGGGGGAGCTGAGGTGTGAGGCAGGGCCAGTTTTAGCCATTTGGAGGCCCAGGGCAAAGACCAATATGAGGACCCTCCCCTTTAGCTAATAGCAATAATAATGAGAAGAAAAAAATAGCATGCATAACTTTAAGTTAACAGAGTCACAGAACTACAGTAAATGTCCAAATATGAAATATTAATACCCAAACAGACACCCATGATTCACCAGCTCTTTGAAAAGTTTCTCATAGCTCTAAGTCGGCACATTCTGATATTTAAAAAAAAAAAAAAAAAGAAAAAAAATTTAGTCCAGGTGGAACTTACATATCATCGCTGTCCGATGAAAAAACGTATCTCCACTTTTGACGTTTTTGACATTTTACAATGTACGGCATGTCTGCATTCCACCCTAGCAACTGATGGGTTTGGTATCTACATGGCCAATAGAAAAATGCTTCATAACGTCATCTATTTAAAATGTATCCCCATTGGATGTCAGAAGTGTCAATCGAAATAAAACGTATCTCCATTGGATGTCAGAAGTGTCAATCGAAATAAAACGTATCTCCATTGGATGTCAGAAGTGTCTGCCGCGTCTGGTCTTACAGCTCCACCTACTGTTGTTCGTCCGTGGAAGGGAAGCCGGCATCGTTCGCTGTTAAGGTAAAGTATGACCATAAACCTAATGTTTGACAATTGTATTATATTCTTTTGCTGCTGTCGACCTCCACTAACGTTGCCTATGTGTCAAACGATGTGCCATGTCTGTAAAGTTAAACACACGTCAGTCAGACATTACAGTAGCCAACGCTAGGCTAAGTAGCCTAGCTAAGTTAGCTTTGCCATCCTAGCATCGCCGTCTGTGTTTGGATCACGACAGTGTTATTTACTTGTACATTAGATTTCTGACCGAGATGTAACGTTATTCGTCAACGTCGTGTGTCTGATAAATGCGCTGTGTTTTCTTTTTCAGGATGGGTATGACTCTCTCTTTAGAGGAGCTTTGTGAAATCGCTAAAGTAAAGTATGATAGGGCAATTGAGGCAGAGGCAAGAGAGTGTCAGAACAAGTGACGAAGGTTTGTGGAGGAAAAAAACATAGGGTTAAGTCAGCCACTGCAGAGGATAGAGATATTTAATTGTGACATTAAGATATACGCTAAGGTCCTTGCCTGCAGACTACAGTCTCACATGTCTACACTTGTTCACAATGATCAAACAGGTTTTATTAAGTCCCACCTGGTCAGCGACAATGTTAGACGACTGTTACATATTGTGGATTCAGTAGGGAATAGTAACCCAGCTGCAGTGTTATCATTGGACGCAATGAAAGCATTCGACCGCTTAGAGTGGTCCTAATTGTGGTCTGCATTAGAGAGAATGGGTCTAGGAGATGGGTTTATCTCAATGATTAAAGTGTTATATACTAATCCGACAGCAATAGTTTTGACAGGCAAACATTGTTCTTCTTTATTCAATATTTCCAGATCTTCAAGACAAGGTTGCCCTTTGAGTCCACTCTTATTTGCTTTATCACTCAAACCCCTGGCTCAAGCAATCCGCCAAGCAGATAACATTCACCCAATCACAGTTAACAATACTCAACATTCTATATCTCTATATGCCGATGATATTTTATTGTTTGTGGAGGATATAGCTAACTCCATCGCTCCTTTGCTCACTATTTTCAATTTGGCAATTTCTCCAGTTTTAGGATTAATTGGGAAAAGTCGGCACTGCTACCACTACCACTAGATAATATTGATGTTGTGTCTAACTTATCCCTTTTATTACCTGTAGTACAGCACTTCAAATATCTTGGAATTGAAATATATGCTTCTCTGGAGGCTATTGTTAAGAACAACTTTACAGATGTTCTAAATAAAGTCATATATGATTTGGATAGATGGATGACTCTATCAAACTCATTACAAGCCCTCATAGCGATTATAAAGATGAATGTGCTTCCTAGAGTTATTTATATTAGTTCCATGATACCGCTTGCACCCCCAGCAGGAAGTTGGGAAAAATTATATAAAGCTATCAGCAAATTCATCTGGAGGGGCAAGAGGCCGAGATTGAAAAGCTCAACCCTCCATCAGAATAGAAGGGATGGAGGGCTCTCATTGCCAAACTTTAAATTATATTCCTGGGCTTTTACTCTTCGCCCACTCATAACATGGTTTAATCCCAATGCAAATGTTTCATGGCATGTATTAGAAGAAAACATAGTGCATCCTTGGTCTCTCAGAGAGGTACTATTATCGAATTTACCAACTAAATCTTGTAAATTACAATTTGGTGCAATTATAGCACATCTGATTTCAACCTGGCATTGTGTGGAAAAACTATGCAAGATTGGAACCCAGTGGCACTTGAACACCCCTATTTTTAATAATTTTAGTTTAAGAATTGGAGACCGACCTATTCAATTCCAGAAATGGAGTGATCAAGGTAACCATCTGCTTAGAGATATCTATGATGAAAATGGCCTGCATACATTTCAAGATATTAAGTCATGTTTTAATTTACAGAACACTACTTTCTTTTTTTACCTGCAGATTAGGGCTGCGTTAAAGGTGAAAGGTGTCCCTCATGATGGTCAGCTTTCTGAACATCCCTTATGTGAACTTATAGATAATTTAAAAACAAGGGGTGTGGTCACTACTTTATATCAATATATATTAAGAAAATCATATAAACCTTTGGCCTTAGATGCAATATGGAGGAAAGATATACCGGATTGGGATTCCAGATTCGACTGGAATGATGTATGGTCTAATATACTGTCATCTTCCAGAAACCCTGATCACCAAATTATTTATTTTCAATTTGTGCACAGAACTTACTTAACGCCCTGTAGGCTTGACCGTACAATTCCATTTTGACTAGTCAAAATTCCATTTACAGATATCTACAATTCAATTTCACCTAGTCAAAATTTAAGATATCCGAAAAGGGACATGTAGATATCTTGAATTGTATAGACTTAAGACGAATTAAAGATATCTGTAATTGTAATTCTGCCTAGTCAAAATGTAATTAGAGTAATCTTGAATTCGAATTACAGATATCTACAATTCATTTGCAGATATCTGTTATTCACATTGTGGATATCCAGAATGACGTTGTAGATATCTGGAATGACAAACCCCATACACATGAATGGCAAAAGTGACGTCATTTTGCCTAGTCAAAATGACGTTGTAGCTATCTGAAATGACAATTTTGGATAGGCAGAACGTATTTTCGGATATCTGAAATGTTCTTTTTGACTAGGCGAAATTGAATTACAGATATCTACAATTTTAATTCCAGATAGTCAAACTTAACTTTTAAATGTTAAAACGGCTTGCCATAGTCACTCACTTCAGGTGTGCTCCCGTGGCTGGGCGAAAATGAAATCAGCATTGGGGTTGAAGATCCACCAAGGAAAGAGGAAGTACTTGAGAGAGCAGAGACAAGGGCCTCACATTGACCAGTACTTCTTATGAAGTAACCAGTTAAATCAATTGATTGAAGCATAGCAACGGGACCCAAACCAAAGTTTGCAGAGCATCAGCACCCCTGTCACTGAGGAGGGTAACACAAGCACCGAAATGCCGGTGGAGGAGCCTACCCAACCACAGAGACCTCCTAAGGAGGAAAATATCAAAGGGCACAGACCGAGTGTGATGTGGCCCAAAGCTGTTGAAAAGAGACAGTGGGAAATGGTTAACGACAACCTGACGACACTCCTGGAGCAACAAGCAGGCACGGCAGAGAAAAAGCTTGAAAGGATGGGTGACATTATCTACCACTATGGAAAAGAGCGATTTGGATTGAAAATAAGTAAAAGTGACAAGGCAACACCACCGCTAGCCAAATCCAGAAGGCAGCAAGAGATTGAAAGACTGGTCAAAGAGAGAAGGCAGCTGAGAAAGCAGTGGAAGAAGGCCTCTGATGCAGAGAGAGGAGGTCTCATGCTACTCCAGGGGGACATCAAATCTCGGCTGGCAACCTTGAGAAGAGCAGAGAACTTGAGGAAACTGCGCAGGGAGAAGGAACACACAAGAACACGGTTCTATCAAAACCCCTTCAAGTTTGTCAAAGACCTCTTCGCAAAGGAAAAAAGTGGAATCCTGAAAACTCCAAAGCAGGAACTGGAAGAACATCTGGAAAAGGTCCACCAGGACACACAAAGGCACAGCAGATAGTTATTCCACATGACATCCCACCTATTCAACCTCCTGAAGTCGACCTTGAGACTGGTCCTCCAAAATGGAGGGAAGTCGAGAATACAGTAAGGTTGTTGAGAAAAATGGATAGAAAATAGTTTTCTTCAAAATGATCATTTTCCGTTTTTTCTCATTTTTGCTCAGATTAAGGTGTATGATACACCATTTGAAAGCTTGGAATCTACGCTTCCATAATGTGTAAAAAAAAAACTCAAAAATGACCTTGGACGACTAGCAGTAGTTTTTACCAGCTTTGGTCACGTTTGCCTTCTCAACGTTGAGGGAAAAATCTTTTTCAGCATATTAGCGAAGAGGCTGTCCACCTACTTGGAGAGTAAGTACGCTGACACATCCATACAAAAAGATATAAATATAGTCGTATATGAACTAATATCGTAAAATGTAAAAAGCATGAGACAGGACTAGATTTCTATTTTATATTTATTTTTTTGTCAACACGCAATACCGGCAAGGCAACCAGATGTGATGTATAGGTACATAGATAGGGACACTCGCAAAGTATGCTGCCATTCCAATTGTAGTAGGATTGTTCTCTGCAGAAAAATCAAGAAACCAAGAACCAAGAAAACCAAGAAAAATAAGTTATTCGTACACCAGAAGCTGCTCTGAAGCTTATTTAATGAAGGTTATCACCACAGGTGATGTTTCGGACCCTAGCCCTTCTTTAGACAACATGTCTGATGAAGGTTTTCTCACTTTATCATAAGTCATTTTCTGCTCCAGGGTTCTTCCTGTTCATCAGTCTGGTTCTCCCCAGAGTTCTTCTAGTTTACCATTAGTCTGGTTCTGTTCCAGGCTTCCTTCTACCTGTCAAATGAAGTTGTTTTTTTTTTTTTTCTTAACTGTTACTTTGCTACCTTTGTTGTAGTGTTAAGCTCATGGTTATTATTTAATCTTCATATCAATGTTTCAAAGATTACAGTTTAGACTTGCACTTTTTTGAAAGTGCCTCTTGATCACTTTGGTTATGAATTGGGGCGACACAAGTTTAAAGGGTGGGCATCGTGAGTCTTCAGATTTTCAGGGGTCCTTGTCATGGCGATGTTTGGGAACACATGGGAGATAGAATAAAAAATAAATATATGCATTTTTACATATGTAAAAAACAAAAAAGAAAAGAAAAGCTACTACACCTACCGAACCTCTGTTCCCTCCCTATCACTAAAAATACTGCATAAAATTAAACAAATGTATCTTTTTGTTTTGGATAAACCCTAACAGCAAGTGCATGATTCTTTACACTTCCACTGTTGTTACTCGTGTGACTTGGAGTCAACGTTGCGTCTGCTCTCACCAGTCTGATATGTTGATTATCAAGTTTTCAGGTTGTGGCATGCTAGAAGACAAAGCACTAGATGTGACATGCTGATAGTAACGGTATCATGCAGGCAGGAAATATGAGAGAAAGAATAAAGCATTGTTCTCGTTGCCCACAAAACAAACACCATTATCTTTCATCTTCAAACCACCTGAGTGCCATATCTAGTAATCCCAGGGCCACGTTAGAAAATGATGTGGAAATGTTTTAGTGCATTATCATTTGGTTGGGTTTTCTGTGGATTCTTTTACTGGTGAAGTTTAGTTCAGTTACAGCAGTTGCATGCTCTCATCTGCTGTATGGAGAACAGGCATCATCCCTACCAACTGGGTAAGGATGATGATGATATTCCTATCTGGAAGTGACAGGGTGATGTGTGAGAGAGTGTAACAACCAGGGCTTGACATTAACTTTTTTGCTCACCAGCCACGGTGGCTTGTGGTTCTGCAAACTTACTAGCCACTATTTACTATTTCCACTAGTCACAATGTGTCATATTTCACTGTTAGAAACAGTCATTAAGAGTCAAAACTCACATTTGGAGAAAATTAAACAACTGGACTGTCTGATGTATAATAAAAGAAGCAAAGAAAAACTCACCGTTTAGTTGAATTCTCTTGGACTCCTAAGTGATAAGTTACAGGCTTTAATCCATCTTCCTCTGTTTCTCACTGCCTCAGTGAACTGATGTAAAGTTTCCGAGTTTCTCTTGTCTTTTATGGTGGCCTAATAAATTTGTTAAGCACTGTTTTTGTGGTTTTTATATGGACATCTATGTCTGCTAATAAAGATGATGATGATGATGATAATAATAAACACTATCAAACTCTCTCACATATACTATCAAAGTCTCTCATAAATACTGTCATACTCGCTTAGAAACACAACAGTAAATTTTAAACAGAAAAGCAGTTTATGGGCGTGCAGATGGTCAAGTGGCTTAAAGCACTACCCATGTATAGTGTTTAACAAACTTATTAGACCACCACCCAAAGTAAGGTTTATGTCACAGCTGCCCTAAATTAACAGCATTGGTAAAACCAAAATCATTTTTGATGTTTCTGCAATGGTTAATACACCATTATGTAGAAGCTCTTTAACTGAAATAATATTTTTAATGCTAAAATATAATTATTATTGTTATCCATGAATTTTCAAATTTACTGATTTACAAAAAACTGAAAAAATAGTAAAGCACATTATTATTTCTCAATTAATATGTCAAATTATAGTTATTTACTTGCATTCCTGAAGAGAAAAATGAGTTTTAGTGGTTGAATATTATGCTTGATTCATTTTTGACTTCTCAGAGAAGCCCAGTGAGCCGGCTCAAGTTTGGGTGAATTCAGTTTGAAATTCCTCATTCCTGTTCAAAATGGTAAAACATGGAGAGCTCACTGAAAATGAAAGTGTCCACATTAAAGCACTTCATGATGCTGGATGGTCTTTGAGACAAATATGACAGGTGGTCTAATAAATTTGTTAAGCACTGTATGGGGAGGTCCGGGTTCGAATCCGGCCTGTGGCCATTTACCGCTTGTCTCTCCCCACTCTCTTCCCTGTTTCCAAGTCTATCCACTGTCCTTCCTCTATCTAATAAAGGCATGAAAAGGCCCAAAAATAAATCTTATAAAAGAATAGTAGTTTATGTGAGAGAGTTTGATAGTCTTTGTGAGAGGTTGATAATATGTAAGAGAGAATACAGTAGTTGTGTCTGTAAGAGTGAATAACAGTGTGTGTGAGAGAATGACTGGAATAAATTGTTTTAGTCCGACTTGTCCAACAGGTTATTCGTCAAAGAAAGCCAGAGCATTTATTCTGTCACCTAGAGGGAGAGGAGATTAGCCCGTGCCAGAGCTAAAGGTAAGACATTTTTAATAAATATTATGATACAATATGATTAACTTTCTTGTTCCCTTGGAGAAATTTTTCTTTGACTCTAAGTTAAATAACAGTTTTTGCTGCCAGATAATGAAATATAAGGAATAAATTGGAACAACAGCAAAATCAATTCTCATGTTCACTGAGTTGATCAGTGACAAATGAAATCCAAATATATTGCATGTACCCACGATTTTATCTTTCATTATTATTCTTTTTAAAACATCATTACTAAATATCTATACTTGTATTTGAGTAAGGATATTGTGTCCAATTTAATGTGCAGCTCTGACAATGATAAAGTCAGTGAAAACAGAGTGAATGACAATCATTTTTATTTGTCTGTGGCAGTCTTTCACAAACTTCAGTACAGTGTGGTCCAGTCTGAGACCTGAAAATCCTCCTGGGACCCCCAAAATTCTTTCACAACCACAATATGAGACTCTAGTATTTATGAATTATATTTTGTTTCACAGAAAGAGAAATTCAATGTAAATATTTGGTTTTCAGATTCATGTACATTATTCAGAAAGTGTTTGTGGTTTCACAAAGATGAATCAAAGAGCAGTGTTGGACAGCATTACGTTGGCCACTTTATAGGGACTATATTTAACTTTTTCAACATTTACCAATCATGTTTATTTTCTGTGTGAAGGTGGACTTTAGTCTGAAGGCTTTTACACATTAAGGGAAACGTGACTTAACTGTGCAAAAATGCAAATAGCAAAGCATTGAAGCTGTTATATTTTATAGATCCTTTTGCTATCTTTTTGCCACCATTAGCCCATTTTTGCAACTTATTGTCACTTTGAACCAAGTTTTGCCTTTTATGACCACTCCATCTATTTTTGCTACTTGTCGCCAGTTTTTGTCTCATGTAGCTATTTTTATTATTCTTATTATTATTGTATTACTAAAGCTGTCACAGGTCTTCTACTCTGATTTCAGGTATCCTGATTTCTGAAATTTCTTTCCTATTGGTTTTGTTTAATTTATAAATAGGTTATTCTGTTTAAAGGAGACGTTCACCGCTTGAAAATAGCTGTATTACACTATAGCATAAATAAATAAAATTCATTTTTGTTGCTCTAATAAGGG
The DNA here is from genome assembly GCF_018320785.1 of Cheilinus undulatus. Lineage (NCBI taxonomy): Eukaryota > Metazoa > Chordata > Actinopteri > Labriformes > Labridae > Cheilinus > Cheilinus undulatus. The sequence continues at coordinate 25,680,710 of NC_054886.1, forward strand.
CACACTCACACTAGGCCATCCGTACCATGCCATATTCTAACCCCCCCCCCCCCCCCCCCCCCCGTCCCCTCTCTGGCCTGTACTCACACTGCTCATCCAGGCCTGCAGCACGGCTACGTCATACGCTGAGGTCACTGTTAATGTCCTTACACGTGTTGATGACTCAATATACATAAGTATTGTTTTTAGGCTGTAAAATAGCAATCGATTTATACTTTTGTTGTTCGTTGTTGTTTTTTGTTCCTGTTTCTGCTCCGCCTCTGTTTTTTAGTGTCTTGTCGTCCTTTTTCTGTCTTGTCTTTTTTTAGTTAAAGTTTAACTGTTAAATTGGGGAGCCCTCCTCTTCAAGCCCCTTGGGGATTTTTGGGATTTCCCCAGCATGCCTTTCAAAATGTAATCGCTTATTGTTAAGGTCCGTCCAATATTGTTATTGTTGTGTTTCATTGTGTTTTAGAATGTGCCAAATAAATGAAATGAAATGAAAAACTTTATCTAATCTGACACAGGGGTTATTTCAACAGACTGGGAATCAGTAGCTACGTTAATTATACAGAGCCCAGTGAGAGAGAGAGAGAGAGGTTCATAGCGGAGAGTTATCGCTCACAGCATATAATCTTGAGCCTGATCAGAGTTCCAAGCACTTCTGCTGAACAAAACCCTGACTTTTGGATTGGTATGAGCCCCTGTGTGTTAGTGTACCATCTGAATCTCCCTGGTATTCCTTTATGCACCATGAACCGTGCCATCTCTCTGCGTACTTTGGATGCCTGCTGCACCAAACAAGCTCTCGTGCCACAGGACAACCTGTGTCCAGAGCAGGATGAAATGTTCAGTTAAAAGATTTTTTTAACTGCGACAAGAGGCAGGAAGTGAAAACGCCACTGGATTAATAAACAATGTTCGGTTCAGACATTAGCAATCAAGATCACAATTTCACTTATTGATTAAATGAAATAGAATGAACCTTTTATCTACTGAGTCTAAAAATGGTGATTTGGACATATTTTATTATGGCTGTTAAATAGTCAGGAAATGCCTTCAGTCTGAGAGCTTTGGTCCCTTTTCCCAGGAGTACTTGAAATTGATTTTTCAATATCTGGTTAATGATTATTGCACATTATATGGAATTGTCAGCATTTTTAAAGAAGAAAAACACAAAAACGGATTTGTTTTTCATGGCTTTTAAGAGAAGAAATTTTGTTATTGCTCATGAAGTTTTGATGTGACATTTGAAATGTGAACCTATGTTTAAAACAATCACCAGTCACTTTATGAGTCTAAGACTCTGGGTGTGCAAATAACAGTGCAAAAGATAACTATATACATAGGCCACAATTAGTGCAAATAAAGGTGGAAAAATGCATTCTCAACATTCTCAAGTAACATATTGTTATTGCTCATGACAGACACGCACAAATGCCACTATCAAATGCTATTTTTTGAAAACAAAACACCACTCTCGCTCGCTCTCCTTTTACTTTCTTCCTTCACTCCCTTTCTCACTTGTCTTCTGCCAAAGTTGCCGTTTTCGCGGTGCTGTTCGACATTACCGTAATATATATACCACACATCATATACTGCCGGAAAGCACAGATTCTCAGCTCTCTGTCAGTGTTGGAATTTTTTTTTAGATTGAGCAAACTTTCGAGGAGTTACAGTGTTGAGAATCCGTGTAGCGGTCCCGCAGTACTTCTGGTGTTTTGCTATGAATGCCCAAGTCATATGGTTGCAAGTACTGTAATGAACCATATATGTGTGCATGCCCACAATTCTCAGCTTTCTTACATCGTTGGAATTTTTCTGATCGGACAAACTTTGACAGTTACTGTAATAATACTCCAGACATATAAAACACAGTGCCCACGCCGGCTCAGTAGGTAAAGGGTTAAAGGTAAATTAACTCAGTGGATGATAGTATAGCATTATCATTCTGTCTATCATTCTATCATTCTGATAAAATCTCTGTAACTTGTTGAAATACAGTGAGACAAAATGTATAAATTAGTTCTCCATCTATCTCACAAGAAAAATCCTGCTGTCTCTAGTGTGCAGCTGCTGCCTCTGCTCTGAAGTGGGTCCTTTTGATGTTACTTCATGTTACGTCATATTCCAGTGCTAGGGCTCCTGCATCCGTCCTTCCATGCCAGGGCTGCGAAGCGTGCTGCGCCCAAGCAGGGAACGAATATGCTCATACTGGTCAAACATACTGGATTTTAGGCTCAAATGGGCCCAGGCACGGTGCGGGTGGCCTGGTGTGAGTGCGCCCTAAAAATGATTATGACTCAGGTTAAAACTTCATTATAGTTTTCAAGGACTAACTTTACTATGATCAGTATTTTAATGGATACTTCTGAGATATTTTTGTATATTTTGGAGAGTTTAACTGGAAGGTATTGAAGAAAATCTCCCTTTGATATCTTCATGGACACTTGGAAATTTATTGGGAAAATTCATTCATTCATTATTTAAATTTCTTCAATTTGAAAAATTTTCTGGAATTTCTTCAAAGAAGTTTAGGAAATGTGTAATTTTGGGGAATCACTTTGAAATTTGTAGGTATCCTTGTGGAAATTAATTAGCAAGTTTTGGGGAATTTGTGAATATTGGGGTGAGGGTCCTTTGAACTTCATACAAATTTTCATTTAAATTTCAAGAAACAGGTTTGGATGTTTTCTTTCATTTGAGGCAATTTGCTTGACAATTTCAAGCACTTTTATGGACATTTTGGCAATTTTTGGGAATTTGATTTGCATTGAAATTTTTAGGTATTTTGTGGAAATTAGTTAGCAAATTTTAAGGAATTTGATTGTGAATATTCGGGAGAAGGTCCTTTGAACTTTATAAAAATGCTCATTGAAATTCCAATTAATTTGTTTGGATTTTTTTTGGGGGGGGGGGGATTCTGTCATTTGAGGAAAATTACTTTGAAATTTCAAGTGTTTTCATGGATATTTTGGAGATATTTTTGTTTACTTTGGAGAATTTCATTGGAGGTTATGAAGGAAGTTTGCTTTTGGTATTTTCAAGAAAACTTGGATTTCTATTTAGAAATTTTCTGGAATTTCTCCATGGAACTTTGGGAAATGTGTTTGTCATATTTTGAAATTTCATCTAAATTCAGGGCGTGCAATTTGATTTGAAAATTTTAGGTATTCATGTTGGAAGGTATACATGTATTTGCAATTTTCTAGGAATATTTTGGGGTCCTTTGAAATTCAAAAGATTTGTTATAAAACCTTTGAGAAAATTGTCTGGATGCCATTTTGGGTCATTTGCTTGGACATTTGCAAGTATTTAAGGAAATTTTGCAGATACGTTTGTATATTTTGGAGAGTTTCATTGGATGTTGAGGAAGAAATTTTTCCATTGGTACTTTCATGGAAACTTGGAAATTTATTTGGAAGATTGGGGAAATTTGTAGCATTTCCATGGATATTTTGGACAGGCAGAAACCCAGAATTTACTTCCCCTATAGCATTGGGTGCCCCTAGCATTAGCCTATGCTGTCTTTACCTGGGGCTGGCTCTGGCCTTTGTGCCCTTAAGGTTTTGAAGAGTTAGGTGGGTGAGGCCATTGTGGGCATCATTCATACCTGGGCCCTGTCTTTAGGCACCTGTAATGGATCAAATTCAGGATTTATCTCTGATTTTTAAATGGACAGTACACCATATATATTCAGTGTTTCATAACACTGTTTTGTCAGAATTTAAAAATGAGTGAAAACCAGTGAAAACTTTTGCTTTTGTCTTTCAACTATGAAACCATTAATCTGGTTTCATTGCTTTTTAAGTAAAACATTGCAATATGTATCACAGAGAGAAAAACTACTGCAATGTCTGTTTTTGCAATATGTAAAGGCCCTGTTTGATTTTGTATAGCCTGAGACATGCTATAAACCTGTGACCTCCTGTGAAAGGAGCTACATCAAATCAACTTTACTTGCACACATCCTTCATATCACATATTCAAAGACCACCCTAGACCCCCCCACTCTCCTCGTACACTTGTCTTTGAACAAGCAGCCCAGGAAGATTTCAGGGGTAGGCTGACTGAAATTTTACAGAAATTTCCTCGCACTTGTGGTCAAAGAGCTTTGGGACAAGGTCATTAACTGGTCACCCCACCTTTCTACAGATGGCTTTTAGCCTCGGCCATAGGAAGCTGGTGCTTTCTGCTGTCATCATCCTGCTGGTGTTTTATATGTTCATATCCTACACCGACCCTGTCAAGGTGATGACTAATATTTACAAGACAGACGAATCACCACGTCTAAGGTAAGACTGCTGTGTATGTTTGTGTAAACTACTTTAGCTCTATCACCTCAACTGATATTTAATAGTGTCACAGAGTGTCTCCCTTGATTTCTTCATCATTTCTAAGTCTTCTGAAGTCCACTCAACAGATCTCCATGTTAAAAGAAGATATTAGCAAAACATATTTAAGTGCAGCTAATTCAACGGCAAACTTGCAGCATCAATCAATCAACCAATCTCTGGAGCAGAACCAGACTGATGATGACAGGGCAGAGACCTGGAGAAACAACCAGACTGATGATGGCAGGGCAGAGACCTGGAGAAACAACCAGACTGATGATGGCAGGGCAGAGACCTGGAGAAACAACCAGACTGATGATGACAGGGCAGAGACCTGGAGAAACAACCAGACTGATGATGAAAGGGCAGAGACCTGGAGAAACAACCAGACTGATGATGAAAGGGCAGAGACCTGGAGAAACAACCAGACTGATGATGAAAGGGCAGAGACCTGGAGCAGCACAACACTGAGAGCCTCAACAGCCTCTTCAGCTTCCTCACAGCCTCTGCTCTTTTCATCTTCAAGTTGCCCCCTCACTGAAGATTTGGATATGTGGTTTATGTAGATCTGTCCAGCCTTGCTGGTCACTTGTTCTTGACTAAAGGAGTAATTTCAGTCCACCCAGCAACAGCGTAGGCTAATGAAAACTAGAAAACAACCTGTTAGCCACTTAGCAGACTGTTAGCTTGGATAGGATGCTGTTATACAGTCCCTCCAGAACTGACCACAAAAGTCATTCGTTTTTCTCAAGCATTTTATGAAACATTATTGAGGGGGAGTCTCACAGGCATGTAAGATATCATCAAGAAATTACTGATTAACGTCATGGCTCTGTAAACATTCGTACATGAAAACAAGGGGATTGAGTCATGCATAATTAATTGCAAGACTGGTCTGACAAGCATGCCCAGGAGGTTCACCCCCCCCCCTTCCCCCCACCCCACCGGAAGGGCTTCAGAAGGGCGCTTCAGAAACCAGTTAGGGACATCACTGACACTACATCCATCTTTTATAGTTTTTGATGGCAGTGGGCAAGTGCCAATAGAAATACATGCGCAAGTACTAACACTCCATCACCTTAGCTAGGTCTGGGAATCCAGCAGAGGTAGAGGATGGTTGGCTGGATTCAGCTCGTTAAAAAAAACTACCTCTGTTTTGATTTTTTTTTTTAAATGAAAAAGGGGAGCACAGAACTGAGACAATCTTGACATGTTTATAACCTTCTTTCTCACAGGGCAATGCCACCTAGACCTTACAATTCGTGCACTTGTGTCGATCACTCTACATTCTTCGAGCACCGCTTCCCCACAGATGAGTACAAGGAGCTGAAAAGCCGCCGAGCCAAGGAGTTTCAAAAGCACAAAGCCAGGTAGTGGGTTGATCTAGAATTTTCTGAAATGGGACAACAAATGATTGGATGTCTCCTTATTTCTCCACTCACTGTTCGTGTAAGCGTTCCTTCAGGATAGCTTGCACAGGCCACTTTATTAGGTACACTTGTTTAATTGCTTGTCAACACACATAGCTAATCAGCTATGAAGAAAGGGGATTTAAGTGACTTTGAATGTGATGTGGTTGTTGGTGCCAGACGGGCTGGTCTGAGTATTTAAGAAGCTGCTGATCGACTGGGATTTTCAAGCACAACCATCTCTGGGTTTTACAGAAAATGGTCTGAAAAAAGGAAAAATTCATTGTGAGTCGCAGTTATGTGGATGGAAATGCATTGTTGAGAATGGGCAGACTGGTTCAACATGATATAAAGGTAACAGTAACTCAAACAACCACTCATTACAACCAAGGTATTCATAATACCATCTCTGAACACACAACACATCAGACATTGAAGCAGATGGGCAGGATAATGCACCATGTCACAAAGCTCACATTGTCTCAGATAGTTTTTTTGAACATGACAATGAGTTTTCTGTACTCTAGTGGCCTCCACAGTCACTAGATCTCAATCCAGTATAGAGCACCTTTGGGATGTGGTGAAACTGGAGATTCACATCATGGATGTGCAGCTGACAAATCTGCTGCAACTCTGTCATGTCACTATGGACCAAAATCTCTGAGGAATGTTTCCAAAACTTTGTTGAAACATATGTGGAAATGCAGAGAATGGTTTTGACATGGCAGATAGATTTTTTTCTTTACTGGCAACTAAAGTCATATCAAGCAGGGTCCTGATGTTTGTCACGAGAAGCGTGTGCATGTTGGAAGGTCAGTTCATAACAATCCTCTATGAAGACGTTTTCCCAATAAATTACATGTTTTATCACTAGCAAGTCTAACATGCCCATGTAGTAACTTACAGGAAGTTGTGAGTTACAGTGCCACCTAGTGGACTCATGAATTCAGAATAGGCTGCATTTAGATCAGGAAAAAAGATCCTCAAACTCAAACTCAAATCAAGCCAACTCGACAAAACAGAATAAGTGTTATAAATCACATTTTAAACAATACAACAAATCAACTAAATGTTCTTGTTTGTGAAGGTCCAGATGGAAACAGGTCAGCTGGTCTTATGAGTCACAATTTCTGCAACATCATTTGAATTAGCACATCCAATAAATCACCTTTGATGCTTGCTTTGATCCCCATCGTCTTCATCAGTATTGAATTATGATACCAACAGGTACTGGTGCCAATGCATCAGATACCTACCAGACCGAATAACAACACAGATATTAATACATTAACACCTGTTAACCCAAATGAAAGGCACAAAATAGAATTTGTGTGATTTCTCTGCACTCACTTTTTTTCAGCTCAGCATGAATGTCTTCATTTTGCTGTCTGGAGTAATGTCTCTGCTCTGCTTGCATTTTCCTACCAAGGAAATAATCATTCATCATTTACTTTATTGACCATCTCATACAGAACACCGGTGTATGAATTTTTTTTTTTTTTTGAGCCTCTTAACAAAGTTAGACTGGTTTCCTTTCCTTATCTTACGTCCTACTGGCATCTTTAAAAGATACTTCCAAGAGGATCTGACTGCAGTCCTTGACAGTCAACACCACAAACTAAGGAAAACCCAAAGAGGGTTAGGTTTAGGCACCCAAGGCCTAAAGGTTAGGGTTGAAGGGAGGGGTTAAAATCAAAATAACACACCACAAACTAAGGAAATACTCAACACAGGTTAATATGTCACTTCCCAACCCACAGTCGAGGCCGCCCCATTGTAGAGGTCTGCAACAGATGAGCCCAAAACACCCCACTATAGAGGTCTGCACCCAGATGCCTCTCAATATTTCAGGGGATAATTTACAATACCCAGACAGCTTTCATTCTCCCACAAACCCTTTCTTCTCTAAAAAGTAGCAATTCAGGCACCATTTAGTTAACTCTGTTTAGAAAGTATTGATTTAGTATGAGAAAAATCCCAAACAGTACTCAGCTCTACTGCTGGCATGTTGTTGGCTGATTAGATATTAGTATTAAATAAAGTTGAACAGATGTGCCAAATAAAGTGATAGATAACTTTACAAAGATAACCATAAAGTACCCACATTTATTACCGCTCTCCTCACACAGGACACAATCTGTTTTGTCTAAACTGCTGTTTGCTGCTCCCAACTCTCCTCTACATTACCCCATCCAGGGCTTCACTGTACGACCTCTGACCCCCACCGTTATACCAGGTATGTTGGTCCAGAGTTTCTACTAGACTTTTTGTCTCCGGCAAAAATGCCTAGAAGTCCTCAAGAATTATAGCCATCTAGAACAACTACCAGACATTTGCTGTAGATAGCCATCTGTGACCAGTAGCTTACATTTAACCATAAAACAGACTGGTGTGTCTAACTTTGAATTGATTAAAAAAAAGTCTCAGTCACTTTCTTTTCCTAAAAGTTGATTTTGCGGCACCTGGTGTCATAAATGATCCATCAATCCATCCATTTTCTTCTGCAACCCAGACATCTCTCTCCAGCAACATTTTCCAGGTTTCCCTCAGGGATTCTGAGGCTTCCCAGGTCAGAAGAGATATATAATCCCTCCAGTGAGTCCTGAGTCTACCTCAGGGTCTGTAACACCACATTATGTAATAATGTAATAGATTTTCCATCCATCATGTAATAACACCGCATTTTCTAAGCCACTAAGCGGTTAGAGTTAGGGCAAGGTAGTTGGGTAGGGCATACCTTGGAGCCCACACTACGTCCTATGGTTAGAGTTATTACATAATGCCGCGTTATTACATAATGTGGCTTTACAGGGTCTCCTTCCAGTTGTTTGTGCCTGGAAGACCTCCACAGGGAGGCAACCAGGAGGCATCCTGATCAGATGCCAGAATCTTAACTGGCTCTTTCCAATGTGAAGGAGCAGGGGCCCTACTTCGACATCTCTCTGGATGTTAAAGCTCCTCAACCTTATCTCTAAGGCTGAGGCCAGACACCCTCCTGAGGTATCTCATTTCAACAGCTTTAACCCATGGTCTTATTCTTTCAGTCATTACCCACAGTTCATGTTCATAGGTGAGAGTTGGTATGAAGATCGACCGGTAAATTGAGTTTTGCCTTACAACTCAGCTTCCTCTTCACCACAACGGTACAGTACAACGTCTGCACTACTGCAGATGCTGCACCAAGCAGCCTGTCGATCTTCCAGTCCACTCACCTACACATACCCCTTCACCTGGGCCAAAGACACCTTCCCCACCCAGGGTCAGCATCTGGGCCAGTGTGGGTAGAATTACCCAAGTGAAGGAGTCAAAAAAGATTATTCTCATAAAACCAAATTGTATAAATGGCCATTTATACTTAGAACCACCACGCGGGTAAAATTTACCCCAAATGTTGTCATTGATTTTCCCTTCCCACCTTCTCTCTTCTGCTGCACTGCTTAATCACAAATCATATCAACCTTCAAGATAAATACTACAGGCACAAAAAGAGTTTCAAGAGTGTGAAATGTCAATAGATATGCTCAGTGCTTGGAGTGAAGAATAATTTGATATTGGAGAAGTTAATAAATGAGTACTCAATCCTAAAACAGTTTTGGATGTGATGGATCATCATCCGACTGTGGTCTAGTTCTCTTTCTGTGGTCAATGACTTGTTCATTGTGCGTGGTTGAATAATACTCTTGATCTGTGCTATTCATGAAAATCAGTTTAATCTAATATTGGGTAAATTTTACTTGTTGGTCCCTGTTGGCATATTTTTTCAGCCTGACATTTTGGCTGTTGATATCTTTATCTGCCACCGATTGCTTGTGAAACGACAAAGACCAGTAAAGACCGGCTAACAGAAACACTATGTTGCTATCTGGTTATTGTTCACAAACATTTTCAATGAAAGTTTACAGAAAAAAAAGAGTGAAAATTACAATCATAAAGCAGACCAATATGCATTTGTATATCTGTGTTTTCTTTTTTTTTTAATCTTTCTGACTGAAGTGCTGATTGTATTTTTTTTTTTTTTTTTTCAGGTTTGCAGCTTCATGCAGAAGAAAGAAAGAGCTACAGGGTTTGTATCAATATATTTTACATATGTCTGTCAAAAGAATGCATTTATTTTAATTAATTCAATTCTTGAAAAGTTTTGTATTTAACATTTTAATGCAAATTAATCACACTATCGTCATATTCCATAGATTTCTACAAGCATCCACTGTAGCATTGTACACTTAATGAAGAAAACACATTTTGTGGCCTTTTAAGTAATTCAGAAAGATGAGCACCATCCAGGACTGATTAATAAGACTCTCTCTCTTCACCTCCTCTCTCTTGGCTTCTATTGAGCTCTCACACAAGGCAGCCCATAAGGGGGGATTAAGGAGTTGGCGAAATCATGGTATATTCTAAAGTTAAGCTAATTTGTGGGGATGCTGAGCATCCACACTGCTGATATTTGCGTCGGCCATTTCGTTTTTTCCGTACGTTTTTTGACGCCTATCTCCTCTCTTGCTCTTTGAGCTATACTCATCATTCAAATACCATTCTATTCAGCTCTTTTAGGGACATGATGGCTATGACTTTTCTCATTTCTAACTTTTATGATTTTTGATATATTTAACTTTTTCTTCCAATTTTTTCCTGTTCAAATGAATGGGGCTTTTCTGAACATTTGCGCTTTTTTCAACTCCTCATAACTTTGGCAATCTTTGGGCTATTTTCACTATTCTATCATACTCTTCAGCTTCTTGTGCTCTTTTCAGTTCATCTCAATACTTTTTGATGCTATTTAAAATTTTTCAACTATTTTGCATTCTCTAAAACTAAAATTACATTATTTCAGATGGGCCACCTCTTTAAATTCTCTAAAACTGTTTCAACTTCTAAGGCTTATTACTTCAGCTCACTTCCACATACCGACTTAATTTTTGCTTTAAAACATAGACAAACTCTTCAGCTATTTAGGAATGATTCACAATTTTGATATCTTTTACAGATTTCTTATAATCACTGATCAAACTTCATGAATATTTGAGCTCTCTCAGACGTTTACAGTGGGAGTAAATGAAGAGCCTTAGAGTGATGATGTCACACTTCAGAGCACAGAAGTTGTGTGAAATAGAGGGAGAACTTCCTAAACAAACTGCTCTCCTGAAAAAATATTTGGTCCACAGTTATATGATGAACAGCAAAACGTAGCCACACATCTCCTCTTGCACACAAAAAAGATTTGATCAATGATTTTGACACAGTAATCTTCAAAGCATAGCCGACACCCCTTCAGCTGTCCATCTGCAGCAATACTATTGTTGAACAAAGATTCCTCAGTGCAAGCTTTCTAAACCACTTTTTTAACTAACTCTTGAAGCATGATTTTTCACTTTCCAGACATAAAAAAACATATCACCGCGTTCAGCAACTTCTGCTGATTCTCATAATATCTTTGGTTTTCTGCTAGCCTTCACAACTAAAGCTTAAATTGACGTTGTTTGAGTGCATGTTCTGACCTTTCAACCCTGTTTTTCTGAGCTCACTTTAACTGAACCCAACAGGCGCGACTAATTAGCTGTGATCTCAGCTGTGATGTCATACAGGCATTCGTTACCATAGCAACTTGGGAGTACTACACACACACATACAAACACAAAGTCAGGCTTTAACATTGTCTTTAACCAGAGTCCAAAACTAACTTTTTCACTTACCAGCCAGGCTGGCTGTTAAGTGAATTTTTTTACCAGCCAGGCAGATATTTTACCAGCCAACCAAATAAAAATTGCTATTAAGTGTTGTAATTTGCTATCAGTATTATTTAACATGTCATTTGAGTCTTGTATGCGATTCTCAGTCAATATTTTAATAGTATGCACTAATACTAGCAATAATGTATGCTAAAAGAGACAAAAAGTGAGTTAAAAGACACTTATTATGTGTAGAACAACAAATGAACTTGCTTCTGTTGATTCTTGTTTTTATAACATCACAATTCCAACCATCCTTTATCTGGGCTAGGCAAAATGACTCAAGAGATACTCTAACAGAGTTACTTTAAATTTTATTTTTGGTTTATTATTTATGTATTGTTCTAGTTTTCTTAGAAGTTTAGTTTTCTTACGTTTGGTTTAGTTTTAACCTTATGGTCCACTTAGGAGCCTACAACAAATCAATTTTTTTTTTTTTGTATACAGTCTTCATTAACAATCTAAATGGACTAAAAAGAGACAATGAGAAAAACTATCAAGGCGCCTTCACAGTGCGGTTAATCTGTAGTCTGGACATGGGGGCGTGAGCATCTCCTGCTCTAACCGCAGCTGAGAGGGACTGCTGCGCGAGGAGTGGGCTGCCTTTCAGTGCTTTGGGGCAGGAAGGGGCCCACGGCAGCACCCCACTGCTCTAGAGGCGCTACAACGATACGTGCGTTCATGTCAGAGTCTCCCAAAGTCTCCAGTAACACCAGAAAAAGTTGCTAGATTTGTTGCTAATCGCTTTTTTGAAAGAGTCGCTAGAGGGGTCTGAAAACCTGCTAATATAGCGACAAAGTCCCTATGTTGACAACACTGCGAAGAGGTACGGCTACAGTAACAACCAGCTATCCACCTCTGCGCGCTGTGAATGACATCATGACTGACGCAACTACGTGAACAATAATAACTCACTAGAGTGGCGAGTGGTCTTAAAAATTTACCAGCCAGAGACAAAATCTACCCATAACTGGTGAGTGGCGAGTGTTAGTTTTGGACCCTGTCCTTAACTATATCATACATGCAGCTTTAATTAAGCAATTTTAAAGCTCTCATCTTCACATTATAATTATACAATGTGCTTATCTGTAAATCTTTTTCAGAAATCACCCGTTACCCATTTGCATAAATGAGTTAAAAATGGTAAGAATTGGCAGAAAACGTGATGAAAAGGGGTTAAAATTTGGCAAAAAAAAAAGGCAGAAATGGGTGAAAATTGATGAAAAGGGGCAAATAATTGTGGCAAAATTGGTGGGAAAATTGGTGGGAAAAGTGGTTAAAAAGTGTCACAAATAGATAATTTCAGTACCAGAACCTTGTAATCACTTGACACAGTTTCCAGTTCCAACATCAGCTAATAGCCCAGACACTAGCACCAGTGCTTCTGATCCTACATGCATGCACTGATACCATCAATAAATCACAACTGGAGAGGGCTCATTCTCTAGGGCTGTCAGGGTCCAGCCAAATCTGCATGACGGCCTGCTCACACTCACTCACCCACATGCAAACTTCTTTGTTTAAAGGTTTACTGCTACTTCAAAAACGTGTAAAGTTTCAGCTTCAGCTTCAGGTGGCACATCTTGGAGGCACCTCTCATAAAATATTGTCTTTTTTTTTTTTTTTTTTTTTTTTTTTTTTTTTTTTGCTCCAGCTTGGTTTGCTGTTTCTTTGCAGGAAGGCAAGGCATCCACTTAAAGTCTGTTTTTTTTTTGGACATTTCTCATTGTAGGTTATTCCAGTAGGTATAGAAAAGACACTGTGGTGCAAGACACTGCTGAAATCCACCTGCATTTTTGTAGGTTTGCAGGTTCTCACTTATGCCCTGCTGTCTTGAAACTAAGTTTTTAAGATATTTATATTCATTGTGATAATTGATCAAAGAAAACTGTGCCATGTGTTTGTCAACTCCAGGTAACCTTAAAGGTGACCAAAGGAGTGCTGACCACTAAAGCTCCACCGGAACATGTTAACGTTGTTGGTAAGGTATTGTTTGTCACTGAAACACTAACAGTATAAGACTATGATTTTTTTCTGTTACATGGAAAACCCCACAGTTATCATGATAGAGACTGAATATATGAAAGCAAATCATTTGTCACATCTCTGTACTCCATATGAGTCAGTCAAAACCATGATAGTTCCATGAAAAATGGTGAACGTATGATCCATTTCCACTGATGGTGACTTAACCTCTATTGTGCAGGGGGGGTGTAACACTTGTTGATTCAACCTTGTAGATTCCCAACAAGGTGTATATGATATAAAATGGTTGGCCACTGCACCCTTTTTTCAAATCTTTAATCAAGGACAATCAAAGGTTTGACATAATATCACATTCACTGAGGCTAATACTGAGGAATTTCATGGATACACTAGCTAAAAAGATGTGTTATATTTTACCCACAGGTACTGGTACGAATGAGCTGATTATTGAGTCTAACAACAAACATAACTTCAGCTACCTGCTGACAACAGTGACATATACGAGCACCATCTACCATGTAAACACCGGAGACCTTGGTGAGTATGCAACAAGAAGGAAAATTATCTTTATGGGTAAACGTGCAATGCAAGAAGTCTTGATTAAAAAGAAATGTGGACCAGACACCCAGGTCTAAGGTTGAAACTGGACTATCTGACATTAAATGCATTTGATAGGTTAAAAAGTTTCAGAGGTTTGTACCTTTATGTAAATGTAAAATAGTAAAGGAACTTGAGCAGTGGGAGAAAATTGGGGTTAAGTGTCTTGCTCAAAGATACATCAATATGTGACTGTAAGAGCTGGCGAATGAACCAATAACTTTACAGCTCAGAGACAACCAAATCTACCTACAGAGCCACAGCCAGCTGATTTTAAATGATGGCTCTAGAACTTTTCCACAGTCATTTTCTGTAGTTTGTTATGGTTATTCTGATAAAACTGTGTCATACTTAAAGCTCTGATACCAAAAGCAAGTCCCGTAAACCGCAAGCTATGATGGTAAACGTTGTCTCAAACACCAGAAGTTATGGTGGTAAAACCATATCTCTTACTCTTAGTATGCGATATGGTAGTAAAACAGTGTCTCAATTCACCAAAATCTATGGTAGTAAAACAGTGTCTTATTCACCAATAGCTAAGGTAAACAGTGTCTCATTCACCAAAATGTAAGTTAGTAAAACAGTGTCTCAATTCACCAAAATCTAAGGTAGTGAAACAGTGTCTCAATTACCAAAAGTTATGGTAGTAAAACAGTGTCTCATCGACCAAAATCTATGGTAGTAAAACAGTGTCATTCACCAAAAGTTACAGTAGGTAAACAGTGTCTCATTTACCAACATTTATAGAAGGAAAACAGTGTCTCATTCAGCAAACTCTATGGTAGTAAAACAGTGTGCAATTCACCAAAAGCTATGATTGTAAAACAGTGTCTCATTGACCTAACTCCATGGTAGTAAAACAGTGTCTCATTCACCATATGTTAGATACTAACAGTGTCTTATTCACCAAAATCTTAGGTAGTCAAACAGTGTCTCATTCACCAAAATCTAAGATAGTAAAAGAGTGTCTCTTTAACCAAATCTAAGGTAATAAAACAGTCTCTCATCCACCAAAATCAAAGTTAGTTTAACAGTGTCTCATACACCAAAACAAAGGAAGTAAAAAGTATCTAATTCTCCAAAAACTAAGGTAGTAAAACAGTGTCTCATTCACCAAAATCTAAGGTAGTAAAACAGTGTATACTTCCCTTCTAGTTATGCTCTGACAGTTATTCTAGTAAACTTCTGAATACTACTCTTAAAGTTATTGTCGTAAAAGTGTGTCTCATTGTCTCATACACTAAAAGTTGCAGTAGTAAACGTGCATTACAGGGTAGTAAAGCCGTGTCATACTCCGAAAGTTATAGAAGTAAAGCAGGTCTCATACACCAAAGGGTCTGTTCGTAAAACCCTGTGTCATACACTGAAAGTTATGGTGGTACACTACATCTCATTCATCTATTGAAATGATAACAAAAGAGCACACATTCCTCTGGATGAACTGATGAAAAAATGTAAAGATGGGTTGGCCTTTTTTATCTTCCTTTTTCATGTCCAATTGGGCTGGCACCTAAAGCTGTCTTGGTTCTATTTATAAATATTGGTATATTTATGATTAACTGCATTTTAGATCTCACACTTTTTATAATGAAGCTTGATATTTTCATGTTAACCGCTAAGTTGTTTTGGTGCCCTATATGTTTCTTGTGGTTTTTTTTTTTTTTTTCAGTTTAAATGTAAGAAGGAGTAACAATGTCCAACTACAATGAATAAAATTACTAACTAAAGAAGTATTATTTTTTCTTTGTGTGGGATAAAATTATTTTCCTTGATGTCGTTATGTGCCAATAAAACCCAGCTTTTGTTTTCTCTTTTCCAGTGTTATTCACATTCGAGAACCATGAAGCCGTGTTTCCCATTACCATCAGAGAGCCGCCAGTTCCAGTGCTGTATGACATGGGGCATGGTAATAGTCAATTATAGGGATACTTTTTTTTTTTTTACTTTTTCTAGCATTAGTCTTGATCTTTAGACTGTCTTATTGTTCATTCTGTTGTTTTGCACTTTTTCCTCCTTTTTCTCAGATATCAATTCTCAAGTCACCATCATCACCAAGACGTTTCTTCGGTACTCAAAACTCAGGGTGTTGTTGAGCAGCATCCGTAAGTTCTACAGCAAAATCACCATCATCATTGCAGATGACAGCTTGGAGCCACAGAAGGTGACTGGAGAGAACATCCAACACTACATCATGCCTCCTGCGCAGGTAAACAAACATGAATGCTGAACAAATGAAGATTATTTATTTTTTGTGACAAGCTACTTGGCATTATATCATTTACCATTGGAAAGCCTGTTTTTTTCCCTTTTAAATGGTGTCACATTTATAGGGAACATGGGGTATGAGCAGCAAAGCTGAGTATGTGGGTTGCACCCATGAAAATTCTGCCAAATCTTTTCTGCAAATGCATAGTTTGAAGTGAGCCCTAATACCATCTTCAAACTAAAGGCCAAGTTCCATGTAATGGGGGATGTCAGAGACAGGCTGCAAAGTGAGGGTCCTGAGAAGATGACACCCCTAGAAGACCATTTCCTCACCCTGTTAACAATTAGGAATCACAGGCTGTCTTCTACAGATTTGCAGTGACGGTTGGCAGGATGATACAGCTGATGGCTCACAGCCCAGACAGTCCAGAACAGACGCAACTAATCTCCATTCTCATAGAGCTAAAATGAGGCCTGCTATGACTGCCCTTCACCATCAGGCCCATTTGCACAGGTTTCAATTATCAACTCAAATGAAGGCTACAGAACGTGTTCTTTGATTTTATTTTTCAGGGCTGGTTCGCAGGCAGGAACCTTGCAGTCTCCCAGGTAACAACCAAGTACTTCCTGTGGGTGGATGATGATTTCGAGTTCACAGAGAATACGAAGATAGAGAAGATGGTGGAAGTGATGGAGGCAGTTCCAGACTTAGATGTGGTAAGAATGAAACACGTTTAGTCAGGCCAGCCCATGGAAGTGGCAAGGCCCCTGAAAAGCCCAGTGAATGGGCGCTTCCCAGATGTGATTTATTTAGGATGTCAGATGCATGAGTGTCGGACCAGTGGTATTGGTGCTGGCGTCCTGGCTAACAGTTACCTCAAGTTATCACTGGGTCTGATGTTGTTTAACTGTGCCACTTTTAACCTAATTTCACCATGTTTTGTGCCACTTTTAACACATTTTCACCATATTTTGCCACTTTGTTATCCTTTTTTAAACTCCATTTGCCACATACTGCCACTTTTTGCAATGTAAAATGCATTTAGCCACTTTGATGCCAGTTTTAGCCCATTTTGCCACTTCTAACTCCTTCTTGCTACTTTTTTTGCAACTTTTCTACCATAAGCCAGTTTCTGCCCTTACTCATTTACACTTCTTTTTTTTTTTTTTGGCACGTTTAATAAAAATATCTCCTTTAGATATTTATCTCCTTTCATTTTGCCAATTTTGGCCACGTTTAACCTCTTTTTTTGCCATTTTTCACCTTTTTTTTTTTCAAAATTTGCCACCTCTGACACATTTTTACCACTGTCTTCCCAGTTTTAACACCTTTTTACCACTTTAAACCAATTTCAGCCTGTTTGTTGCCCTTTTTTAAATTCCATATTGCCACTTTAAGCTCTTTTTGCCATTTGAAATCCATTTAGCCACTTCAATGCCAGTTTTGGCCCATTTTGCAACTTCTTGCCACTTTAAACTTCTAGCTACTATTTTTGCAGCCTTTGGCCCATCCAAGCCAGTTTTTGCCTTAACCCATTGTCACCACATTTTTTTGCCACTTTTATCCAATTTTCAACAATATTTGCCACCCTTAACCTATTTTTAACACTGTCCTGCAAGTTAAACACCTTTCTTCCACTTTCTGCCCACTTTTGCCATTTTTTTTTCACCAATTTTTACCACTTCAAAATTATTTTAGCCACTTTTAGCCCACTGTCTTGCCTGTTTGTTTGTTTTTTGCCACTTTTAACTTCTATTTTTGGCATTTTTTTTTTTTTTTTGTCATTTTTTACCAACATTTGTCACATTTATCCCATTTTACCACTGTTTTGCCAGTTGTAATACCTTTCTACCACTTTAAACCAATTTTTGCCAGTTTGTTGCCCTTTTTTCTGTGGAACCTTTAGCACATTTCTTCCACATTTTGCCACTGATAACCCAGTTTCACAACATTTTTGACACATTTTGTCTTTTAAAACCTCTTTTTGCCACTTATCTCAACTTAGAATCTATTACCCCACTTTTAACCATTTTGTGCCACTTTCTGCCATTTTTAGCAAATTAAGTCACTTTTTGCCACATTTGACCTTTTTGCACTTCCTTTGCAATTTTTATCCTATTTCCACCACTTTTCGCCACCGATAACCCAGTTTGCCACTTTTTTTCAACTTTCAGCCATTTTTTTTTTTTTTGCCAATATTTGACACTATAAGCCAATTTTGCCACGTTTTGCCACGTCTAACCTCTTTTTTCCATTTGTCTACCCTTTTGGTGCATGGATTACTGTTTCTTGTTTGAAACAGATGTTGGGAGGTGTATGCTGATAGTCACAGATTAGTAACTGATCAGCTCTTTCATATCTGTCTTTAACAGCTGGGTGGAGCCATGAAAGGAAGTCGGCTCTCCTTCACTGTCTTGTATGAAGAGGGAAATGAAATTGAGGGGGGTTGCCTTTACAGAAAATCTGCAGGAAGGTTCCAGCCACTTCCTGGTCACCCAGGATGCTTTCATGTCAGTGGAGTGCTAAACTTTTTCCTTGCTCGTACTGATGCCGTAGAGAAAGTGAGATTTGACCCCAAGCTCCAAAGAGTAGCCCATTCAGGTATGTTTGAATCCCTACATGTCTGTTGCAAATGATACCAGCAGATTTTTGCTCTAAAACAGATATCTGTCTCTGACTGTAGAGTTCTTCATCGATGGTTTTGGCTCACTGATGGTTGCCAGCTGTACCCATGTCACGATTAGTCATCAGCCTAGAGGAGGAAATACAGCGAGCTACGGTCGTTTCCGTCATCCTGGAAAAAAGGATGAGATGATGAAAGAAAGACTTCACTTCTTTAAAAACAACCTGAGGTGTATCCGCTATGGATAGAGGATATCTAGGGGTTAGGCCAAGGCCATATGGCACATTATAATCAGGATTACAGTCCAGTTATGTTTGTTTTTGCTCATAAGTACACATCTTCAGAAGCAGGGACGTTGTTAGGCCGTTTGTGGGGGGCTGAAGCCACCCCAAAATATTCCTCAGCCCCCCTAACAATAATTACGGTAAAAACTGTGATGAAATCAATGAATTTTGAGGAATCGGAAGGCATTCCCTTAGGAAAATTCAATCAGCCAGCCGATCTCCCATTTAAGTGGTCTCCATCTGGATTTACGTACCTTGGCATTAGGATATCTGCCAATCTTAACCATCTTTATAAACAAAATTTTACAAACATCGTTAAACAGATTTGAATCGATGGATGGATTTACCTCTATCTTTGATGGGTAGAGCAAGCCTGATAAAAATGAATGTTCTACCAAGGCTTCTTTATCCAAAGCAAATGCTACCTCTTTACATAACAAAAACTACAATTCATGATATTGACAAATCTATTTTATCTTAGGGTTAGCTTTACAAATCTTCTTTATTATAACTGGGCTTGTCATGCTCAAACAATTTACAACTGGATACATAATTTCTTGGAAGCCAAAACCACTCATATTGACGCCTGGTGCTGCCACCCACATTCTTTATTAAGTTTCCTGTTGAGTAATGCCGAGCTACCATTAGAAATTAGAAATTACTTAATCGTGTTAAATTCACTTAATACTTGGTGTGATATTTCTAAATCAACTGGACACAATAAATCTGCATCTTCCCTCCAACCAGTAACTAATAACAATTTCTTTCTACCAAGACAGGGCAAATGTATGTTTGAAAAATGGTTTGACAAAGGCATTAAAACAATAGGAGACTTGTTTGCTGCAGAGGTGTGAAAAAGTATTTGCCCCCTTTCTGATTCCTGAGTTTTTTGCATATTTATCACACTTAAATGTTTCAGATCATCAAACCAATTTATATATTTCACAAAGACAACCCAAACGAATACAAAATGCAGTGTTTGAATGATTATCTAATTTTTCAAGGGGGGAAAAAATCCAAACCTATCTGGCCCTGTGTGAAAAAGTAATTGCCCCCTGAACGTAATAACTTGTTGTGCCACCCTTGGCAGCAATAACTGAAATCAGGCGTTTGCGATAACAGGTGATCATACTAACCCTCTTTTCTTAAAATCTAAAGAACTCAAATTTGTGGATTTAGTTAAGTTTAAAACTGCTCAGATTATGCACAAAGCAAAAAAACAGAGTACTGCCGAAGAACTCACTGAGATTTTTCTCAAGCAGACAAGAGGAGTATAATTTGCGGGGGGAATTGAATTTTTAACAAACTGCAGTCCAGACAACTCAAAAAAGCATGTGCATTTCGGTTTGTTGAGTAACGCTTTGAAACAGCCTTGATATAAAACTTAAAATGTGCAATAACACAAAAAAATTCAAGTCCTGTTATAAGCAGATATTAATAGATCAATACAGAGTTCAAGAATAGCATAGGTAGGTAGAATTGTGTGGATGAAAATTTTTATGGAAATGTTTATGTTCATAGGAATGTAGGTGTGTTTGTTTAGATGTGTAGAAATTGTTGTGTATACACATATAACTACTTAAGGATTAGAATCTCTTAAAATGAATAGGATAGGTATGTATAGGCCTACGCTGTTGTGTGGAGGTTTATACACATTTACTCAGGTATTATTAAAATCTAATGAAAGGTAAAAAATGGTGGGTATTTATGCATATGTATATATGTATATACTATGTTTAGTTATTTTTGTACTCACTCGCATTGCAAAAATCTTTTATATTAAACTAATATGGTAGGTAGGTGCAGGTTCAGATAAGCATTTGTGCTTCCACCTGTCCCTTCTCAAACATTGCTGGAGCTCTTTTTTTGTCCTTTTGTTTGGTATGACAAGCGATATGATTTTCATTGAGCAATAAATTGTTGTATTTCTGTTGACGTTTTATGTTTGAGATGAATAAAGATCAATCAATCCATCAATGAGTGTTTCTCATCACTGTGGAGGAATTTGGACCCACTCTTCTTCACAGAATTGCTGTAACTCAGCCATATTGGAGGGTTTTCCAGCATGAACTGCCGTTTAAGGTCACACCACAGCATCTCAGTTGGATTGAAGTCCAGACCCTGACTGGGCCACTCCAAAACCTTAATTTAGTTTTTCTTGAGCCATTGAGAGGTGGACTTGTAGGTGTATTTCGGGTCGTTGTCCTGCTGCATAACCCGAGAGCGCTTGAGCTTGAGGTCATGAACTGATGGCCGGACGTTCGCCTTCAGGATTTTCTGGTAGATAGCAGAATTCATTGTTCCATCAATCACAGCAAGTGGTCCAGGTCCTGAAGCAGCAAAGCAGCCCCAGACCATCACACTGCCACCACCATATTTGACTGCTGGCATGATGTTCTTTTTATCAAATGCTGTTATTTTTACACCCGATGTAACGGGACTCAGACCTTCCAAAAAGTCCAATTTTTGTCTCATCAGTCCACAGATTATTTCTCCATAAGTCTTGGGGATCATCAAGATGTTTCTTGGAAAATGTGAGACGAGCCTTTGTGCTCTTTTTGGTCAGCAGTGGTTTTGGCCTTGGAACTCTCCCATGGGTGCCATTTTTGCCCAGTGTCTTTCTTATGGTTGAGTCATGAACTCTGACCTTAACTGAAGCCAGTGAGGCCTACAGGTCTTTGGATGTCGTTCTAGGTTCTTTTGTGACCTCTTGGATGAGTCGTGGTTGCACTCAGAGTGATTTTGGTTGGCCGACCACTCCTGGGAAGGTTCACCACTGTTCCTTGTTTTCTCCGTTTGTGGATAATGGCTCTGACTGTGGTTTGCTGGAGTCCCAAAGCCTTGGAAATGGCTTTGTAACCTTTTCCAGACTGAAAGATTCCAATCACTTTGTTTTTTCATTTGCTCTTGAATTTCTTTGGCTCGTGGCATGATGCGTTTCTTTTTGAGATATTGTAGCCTACTTCATTTTGTCTGACAGCTTCTATTTAAGTGATCTTTTCAATGAATCTGGCGGTAATCAGGCTTGGGTGTGGCAAGTGAAATTGAACTCGGCTTTCCAGAAACTGTGGTTAATCACAGTTAACTCATGATTTAACAAGGGGGGCAATTACTTGGGTTTACTTGGGTTGTCTTTGTGAAATATAAAAATTGGTCTGACGATCTGAAACATTTAAGTGTGATAAATATGCAAAAATACTCAGGAATCAGAAAGGGGGCAAATATTTTACACACCACTGTATGTCCTTCCAGCAGCTCCAGCTCACATTTGGATTATCCTCCACAGATTTGCAGATTAGAAATTTTGTATTCAGCTCTTACAGGTTTCCTGATGATAAATATACCAGGAGTCCCCTTGACAACTTCCTGTTGATTCCAAATATTAAACTAAAGTTCATTTCTTTATTTTATCAGAAGCTGCAGTCCCTTGAACCACATAGCATCAATAAAATCACCAGTGCATGGGAGACAGAGCTTGGAATTCAACCTAGTCAGGAAGAGTGGTCAAATTTATTTTCATCTAATAAAATCTTTACATGTAACCAGTTTAAGGAAAGTCAGTATCGAATATTTCATAGGATACAATGTACACCTCAGTTTCTTAATAAATGCAGCTCCAGCATATCTCCCCTATGTAAAAAAAAATTTTCACTTAATGTGGCAATGTCCTATGCTTGAACGTCTTTGGAAAAAATTTTTAAAAAGAACTCAGCACAATTTTACATATAAACATCAAGCTGAAACGGCATTGTTCCTGCTGGGATTCCCACCACAAGGCTTTATTATCGACTCCTCACAACACACTCTTCTTATGAAACTGTTGCTACTAGCTAGACATATTCTTTTTCAGTGGATCAAAGAGAAACCTCCGACAATAACACAGTGGTACAGAGAACTATACAAAGTTATACCAATGGAAAGCCTCTCTGCTAAATTAAAGGGGGGCGACACATTTTTTCAAAATCTGACAACCGGTTTTAGTTCATTTACTGTTTGAAATTACAGATTTACTGAGGAGTGGCAGATTAACTTCTGGTTGGAATCCCAGCTCCTAAAAGTTATCATGTAACAGAGAAAGAATGAGGCAAACTGCCTGAAATGACTGTTTCTCGTTCCTATTTCCCATTTTCATTTATTAATATGGTATATTACAATACTGCTGATTTCTTTTTTTTTTCATGGGTGTGTTAAACTCCTTCTGATAACTACACGTTATGTGATGTTCCATGGCTGAGTCTTGACGTTAGTGCTGTCTTGTCATAACGTTATTAAGTTTTACACTTGTTCTGGTCTGTATCTGTTATGTTTTGTGATTGTCAGGTTTTGTATTTGTCAGGTTGTGTATTAGCCATTTTTTTATATATATATTATTCATGTTTTGTATTTGTTCTGTGTTTTTTGGTTGTCTTCTGCTGCTGTTAATGTTTCTGAAAATTAATAAAATTGACAAAAAAAAAAAAAAAAGAAATTAATGAAGGAACACAGCATTATGTTACTCTCTGCTTATATAGTAGACATACTCAGCCTATGGCTCTCTAGTCACCTGTAGCTCTTTAGTGTCAAGTCTACATGAAAACTTTTATTTCCTTTTAATCGTGTTGTATTATCGTTGGGCGACAGAGGAATGTGTGTAAGAGAGAGTAGAGGAAGTCCTCTGATGTTGTGTCTCTTTAGTAAGATCATCCATTCAGGTGTGCTGTCTGCTGTTCAAACTGAAGCTTCTTCTGTCCTCGTTTTAACAAGTTTCTTCAGTCACTTCCTGTCCATGCTCTCCCACACTCATATTTTATGGTGATCGTTGCGATACGTGTCATCATCAGTGACCCTCACACACACAGATCACGTTAAGATGACGTAATATCTAGTCAGTGAGTGTTTTATTTAATCTTTAATGCACTGCTGATAATAAATACTGTCAAAAGAGCAGAAACAGGAAACCAAAGCTGAATGAGGTGATGTGTCTAAAGCTGCAGGTGTGAGGCAGGGCTGGTTTTAGTCATTTTGAGGCCCAGGGAAAAGACCAATATGAGGCCCCTCCCTCTTTAATTAAAAAATGAATAATGAGTGGGGAAAAAAAATTAGAATGTATCTCTTTTATGTTAATAAAGCCACAGAACTACAGTAAATGCCCCTCTGTGAGATATAAATTCCCAAATAACCAACCATCATTCATCAGCTCTTCAAAAAACATCTCAGAGCTCAAACTAATATTTTAACATGTCATTAGAACAGGTAGAACTTGCATAAATAAAAATATATCCTCTAACACTATAAACCAGTGGTACTCAACCTTATTCTACCCAAGAGCCACATGTCTTAAAAATACTTCTGCGAGAGCCACCTTCAAGGGATGTGATAATAAATCTATCCATAGCTGAAATGAAACAGTGAACTGGTGGATTATCGTGTTGTTAAATAGGATGAAACAGGCTACATAAAAATGTCTGTAGTGTCAGAAGAAAGGATATTTCATAGATGATAAGCATGTGTTTTTATTTATGTATGTTCCACGTGGACCAAAGTCTTTTTAAAATATCAGAATGTGCCGACTTAGAGCTATGAGAAGTTTTTCAAAGAGCTGATGAATTATGGGTGTCTGTTTGAGTATTAATATTTCATATTTAAACATTGACTATAGTTCTATGACTCTTTTAACTTAAAGGGATGCTTTCTATTTTTTTCCTCTCATTATTATTGCTTTTAGCTAAAGGGGGAGGGTCCCCATATTTGCCAAATGGCTAAAATCGTCCCTGCTTCACACCTGCAGCTCCCCCTCACAAATCATTCTGCCAGTTTGTTGCCTTAATTTTTCTGTTTCTACCCTTTTGACAATGTTTATTATTTTTAAGATCAAATAAAAAAAACTACATTTGGACAAGTTTTACTCAATTTTACAATATTTGAAAATGTGATCCATGTATGTTTGCATCGTTGATGATGAGGCGCATCACAAAAATCATCATCAAATACGAGTATGGGAGAGCATGGACAGGAAGTGACTGAAGGAATGTGTTAAAACTAGAAGCTTCACTTTGAACCAGCGTTTCTGCTAGACTTTTTTGTCCCCGGTCAAAATAACCGTCAGTCCTCAAGAATTCCGTCCATTTAGAGCAACTACCGGACATTTGCTTTAAAGGTGCAGTGTGTAATATTTAGCCTAGTTGCATTTAGCTGAACAAACTTGGTAAAATAAAGCAAAACATTTCTAAGACGGTCGATCTACATAAGTGTTTAGTCATCTAAATTCAAAAATAGCTATTTTGAAAAAAAACAACTCAGAATAAACCTTTAACTCATACATAGGGAGGGTCCCCTCCATGGATGCCGCCATTTTGGATTTTTACTTGTTTCCATGGTAACATAGAGGAAAAAAAGGATAAATAAAGTTATTGTATTGTATTGTACTGACATTACATATACACATTAAATTCAACTGGTTGCCACAGTTTCCAGCAGAGAAATGCAATCTAGAACCCACTTCTAGATGTTGATATTCAGTTTTAAACACTGCACCTTTAACATTATTTTGCTGCATTAACAGCAGCAAAACGCATAAATCTAGTATCCTGTGATACATTAATTTATACAAGTCTGCGCTAAACGGGAGAGAGGACAGGTTTTTATTTCCAGACCTGACCCAAAACCGAGACAGTAGAAACCAAACCAACAGTAAACGTGACTAATTATTACCCCATTATTAAAAACTAGTAGACACGTGATTAGACACTAGAAACGACTACACAAAGACTTTCTCTTCTTTTTCTTTGTGTAAGTGGTTTAAAGTATTTTTAACGTCACATTAGCACCGTTAGCCTGTTAGCACTTTGGCCGCTAAGTTCTTTGTACCATACATCAGCAAAATACCATCCTCCACCGACGACAACGAAGCATCCAAACACATAATAAAAGTGCTCTCTTAACTGGACACTGCGTTAGAACTCTGTATTTCAAATGAAAAATGAGTCTTACCGTCAGTTGCTAATATCAGTCCCCATGATGATATCACTGTAACCTCCAATAAAGCAGTAAATCCAACCATCCTGGTTTATTTGGACTAGTCCCGAGAAGATAAAAGCTCCACAGCAGATCCGGTCCAGTCCTCCTCTCATTAACGGCGTATCCAAGACCACTTCTGCTAATTAGCCGGCGTAGGCCTCTCTCTCTCTCTCTGCTGCTGCATCGGTGTTTCAGACGCTCAGTTGTACCGTTCCCTTTGATTCAGCCTCTTCATTACTCACAGCGATGACACTACTCAAAATCCCTCCATACCGCCGATGATATTAAGCCTTTGGTTAACCAGATTTATGCGAAAGCTCTGGTCAAACTTTCCCTGCAGAGCATAGACTGTTGCAGAGTCTCCAGCAGTAATGCGCAGGCGCAGTAGAGAGATAGATTCGCTTTGACGTCATTGTGCATACATAATTAGCCATGTGCTTGCCGTCTGAGGAGATACACAACCCCAGCACCGCAGGACAGCAGATGTAGTAAGATTAGGCAGCTCTTAGTTTATATTAACGCATCCTCGCAACATATCTTCTAGGTTACACAAAATATAATATGCAAGTATTCAGTATTTACTTATCTGGTCATTTGCATGTTTTCTGCCGGACATTGTTATATTTTTATCTGCCGGACTTCCGCCCTTTTTACCGGCCAATGACCGACAATTACCGGCTAACGGAAACTCAGGGGTACAGTCAGGGCAAATCCAGAGTTTAGCTGGAAAGCGGAGGCCAAACTTTACATTAGGTATGTCCTTCAAAGTCCTCTTCACTTGGGAAAAGGCAGCTAGTTTCTTGGCCACATCGAGAGCATAATCAGGGAAGATATACTCACGTTTTCTATTGTAGTATAGCTGCTTCTTTTGGCTCGATATGCGGACGATACGATCCTTAAAATCTCCGTGATTCACTCGTATTATGAACCGTTTGGGTGGCTCTCCCTCTCCTGGCTTTGGTGCCAGTGAACGATGTCCACGATCCAAACGATCTTCCAGGGCCATGACGGATGAGCTCCACTCATTAGCGGAGGGCTTAGGCCCTTCTACCTCGATTGCTCAGTTTGGATGGGTGACCAGCTCTTACAAGAGTCCCGGTTGTGCCAAACTTCCTCCATTTGAGAATTATGGAGGCCCTGCAACGCTGGCATGGCAACAGGAAAGCAGAGAGGGGAGAAGGGGAGACTGTGACTGTAACTGGAGAAATAACACCCCCTACACACTTGAAATCAGACACCAAAAAGCAAAAAAAAGTAAGCAATAAAGGAGGAACAAGTCTTTACACAGGTCTCTTCAAAGAGTGGTGAGTGTGTATTTATTTTAAAAACACATAGATCTTGGTAAAATGGCATTGGCTAAGGGGGCCCTAGGTAAAGAGACATAAGTGAAATAAGAAGAAATTAATTCAGCCACAAAGAGGGGAGGCATGGTTGTTAAAGGCCTCCCCAGAAAACAGCAGAAAATCAGTGACAGTAATACGACGGCATTCATACAGTTATCTCTCATTAACAAGTCAGCATTTTAGCATGCTATTTAACACTGTTCTGTCACATAACTGTCTATTTTTAAATAACATAATTTTCTTATCAGAAACACACCAAAGAAAAAAGAAAAACAAATAAATGACAAACAGTGATGGGATTTGCTAGATCATGTAGCTTTAACACTACATAGACTAACACACACAAATATCATCACATGCTTTAAAACATTTTTATTTTTGCCTTACCATTCAAATATTCATTATTCTTTTCAAGAAATTTTAAAAGATAGTAGCAATAGACACATTTATGTAAGGGAGAATGACAGAGTGCTGATTCTCACATTTGAGTGACCAAAAATCCACTAAAAGTCGTATGATAGTCTGATCCCCAAACCCACGAACTTGCAGCCAAATGCACGTACACATGGTCTCCTGGTTGCAGTTGCAGAAACACAGAGTCTCCTCCATTATCATTACGATCATGGCTTGATCCATGATCATGAGTCATGACCATCAGCTGGGAGCTCTTGTAGAGTGACACAAATGCTCCATGTAACCCTCCAGCATGATAGAAAATGTTGAAGCAGTAGACACCTGAAACAGGTGCAGTGAAGATACCTGTGGAAATAACAGATGAGAGACTTTGAAGGTTTCAGAGTTTCACACAGAGATCAGATTCATGAGCACAGACTGTGAAGTTATATCTGTGGCTTCATTGTAGGCGTTACCGATGTTCACAATCACCCTTCTGTAGATGAGTGTTGTATCTGTGTTGAAAGGTCCAACTTGAATGCGTCCTTCTCCGATTGCTGCACTGAAAATCACCTTGGTTCCTTCTGTTTAAAAAATAAACCAAAAGTATTGATTTATAAATAAGTAATTAAAAAAATCTTAAGTCATCTGATAAAATGAAAGCATGTGGAGTTTTGTTGTTTATCTGTGAAGGCATTCTGTTTTTTCCCCACATTCTCTGTGTGTTATTTAGAGCAATGGTTTTCAAACTTTTTTTGCCCAAGGCACACCAAAAAGGAAGCTGACATCTCAAGGCACACCACATCAATGTCCTTGCAAAATAACCTCTTTAGCATGTGTAGCATCATGTCCCAACTGCATACAATGTGAGCAAGTGCCAGCTACATCAGTTTGATTACACAGTTTCCTTTTATAGCATCCTGACACTCTGCAAGTGATGCACTGCAGCTCCCCAGGTTTATTCCCAGTCACCCTGTTCCTATTTTCTCTCTGTCGCTCCTATTAAGGTGGACAAGTAACAAGGGAAGAGGTTGCACAAAGGATGACAAGACACCTGGAGTGTCCCACCGGAGGATATTCTTAATTTTCTTTCACTTTTCTCACTCCCGAAACTTGTTAGCTTGTTTTACAAAGAGGAGTGTGTTGCACAGATATTCTCCATACCATTTATGAATTTTTATGGTCTGACTTGTGCTAAAATGGAGACAAAACTATGTGGCTCACTGCTGTTAGAGGCACCATACCTCCAATTTTCTAAGTAAAAGCATGAGATGTCATATTTTTACATATAAATTTACATTTGCATATTTCACAGATAACAGATGGACAGTGAGCATGCAATGCTATATTATGCAATGCAACATGTAACGCTTGCATGCAGTAAGGACATAGGTTATAGTCTCTTTAGTTGTTGCATAGTTGTAGTACTTATGTAAAGTCAGATGAATTTTCAAGGCATACCTAGACTTGTCTCAAGGCACACCAGTGTGCAGCGACACACCATTTGAGAACCACTGATTTAGAGACACAATGTACTGCAGCACATGCAGCAGTTTCCAACCACTTTTCAACCTTTTCTCACGTGACGATCAAAGTCTGTGAGTACTATTGTGTTTATATCATGTAACTTTACACTGCTGAGTAGATTTTGTAAAGGCTTTTGGAAATGATCTCTTTTTCTTGGTTATATTCATGACTTTATGACACCCTGTTAATATTAAGTAGGCCATCTGAAACGTGACTTTAATAGGTCAGAGTGTTATCAAGTTTTTCAGATAAAGCTCAAGGACGCACAGTTGGAAAATACTGGCACATTTACTGGAAGTCTTTATGAAACTTTGGCAGTCAGCAGTTTTGGATTTCAGCCCAAAACAGCTCAAATAATGGTGTTAATGGAGTTTTCAACAAAGGCCAAATAAAAAGCCAAGCAGGCGTTTATGTGTTTCGCACTGAGAGACTTCTGTCTAGCCGCTCTAGACCAATCAGTGGAGGGCTGTTGTGATGGTTGCATTCTAAACTTTGTCTCATCTCCACACAGGATCTCTGGAGCTCAGTCAGAGTGACCATTGGGTTCTTTGTCAACTCTCTTACTAAGGCCTTCTCCCTGATTGCTCAGTTTAGGTGGGTGACCAGTTCTTGGAAGAGTCCTGGTTGTGCCAAACTTCTTCCATTTGAGCATTATGGAGGCCGCTGTGCTCTTGGGAACCTTCAGCAAAGCAGACACTTTTTGTGGCCTTCCCCAGATCTGTGCCTTGCAACAATCCTGTCTCTGAGCTGAGGTTTTTGCTCTGATGTACACTGTCAGCTGTGAGGCCTCCTATAGAGAGGTGAATGTCTTTCCAAATGAATTTAATTCACCACAGGGGGACTCCAGTCAAGGTGCAGAAACATCTCAGCAGAGATCCAGAGAAATGGTAGGAAACTGTGCAAAATTTCAAGGGTCTGAATATTTATGTCAATGTGATATTTCAGTTTTTTATTCTTAATTAATTTGCAAAAAAAAAATTCTAAAAGCCACTGTGTCATCATGGAGTACAGTGTGAATAATGTGAATATCTTTTTGTCGACTTTAGCATCA
Organism: Cheilinus undulatus; assembly: GCF_018320785.1. NCBI lineage: Eukaryota > Metazoa > Chordata > Actinopteri > Labriformes > Labridae > Cheilinus > Cheilinus undulatus. The sequence goes on from NC_054886.1 coordinate 25,711,167, forward strand.
GGAAACAACAAAACTGAAAAAAGGGAAAGGGGTCTGAATACTTTTTGAATGGACTGTACATAGTCAGCAGGAATTTAGTGTAAAATGTGAGATGTGGAATTATTGATTAAAAAAGAACTTGAAAAGGCAACATAGGTGATTTCAGAAAAGATTTATTTGAGAAAATGCAGGAAATGCTCATATTTAATAATTGATAAAAGTATTTTTATTCTACAGTCTGTCTAAGCTCTTACAAGAAAAATGATATATTTTGATAATTCTACTGTTTACATTTTAGAGTGAAACATTAATAGGCTTGAGCAAGGATAACCTATATAAAGAGCTGGCTCTTCTAAAAAAAAGAAAAAGTCATTTTAGAGATATAAGATAAAAGTTGTGACATTTCCATGATTGTCAGTCCTAATTAGTCCTCAAAACTAAGCTAAAATTAAATCACTGTCATTCACTGATCATTGTACAAAGAGTAAAAAAAAACATCTTTCCATCCTAGCCACAGGATTATCCTTTATAACACACCATAAACATGTTTTCATCATGTATTCATTCATTTGCATGCAATTTAACACTTAACACTGTGAATTTCCTATGTGAAAGCATTGCATTAGTTCACTAGTTCACTTGATTTTGTTTTTATTGCATAATCAACACAGCAAGAAGTACAGCCTATTTCCAGTTCTGTATTTTTTTTATTCAAATACACTTACAAAGTTTGTCATCTATATTCATGACATAACCATGTTGCAAACATTACAGACTGAGTAAAATTTTGAAAACAAAATATAGAATGAGGTCAGCGGTTTAATCTGGGATTTTGTATAGACCCATTTCTGATGTACACAGAAGTTAGCTCGCTTTACTTTCATTAGCTTTAGGTAAAGCCAACATAGCTAGGGTAGCTATTTAATTAACAATTCTACATAAGCCAATGTAGCAAAGTTAGCTTTAGCAATGTGAGCTTTGGCAAATTAAGCTTTCACACGTATTAATATCTATGTGTCAAGCAAACATTGAAAGCTAACTTAGCTACATAGATAATGTAGATATGTAGTTTATGTAGCTGCTTTGTGAGCTTAGCTTTAGCCTGCTAGCTGTTTAGCGCAGTTACCGTCGTATGTAGGTTACAGTTAACAGAGCTATGTAAACTATGCTTGCTGCGTTCAAAAGTTTTTATGGAGGACAAACTTTTCTTCTGTAATCAGACTGTTTACTCGGCTTTATTTAATGTTTTTATTTAGGTTTTGCAGGTCAGGTGTTTTATCTTACTCTTTTTTAAAACCAACTGAAAGTTTTAGCGTGTATTTCTATTCTGATAAATGCAGCGTCTCAGATAAAAGGTGAGAGTGGCCATCAGAAATGAATGGGCTGCAGTAAGACTGTCTTGACTTCTTTGAAGCTGGTTTTATGAGGATGAGTTCATTTTTAACAGCCATTTTAAATGTGACCTAATAGTTTCTATTAGATTCTAGAGAATCCATTTTCAAACTCTTTCAACAGAACGATAAGCAATAAGGAATTTATTCACTGGAAACCAAATGTTGTCAGTTGGTTCAGGGTTAACTCAAGGAAATCAAGTAGAGGGTGTTTGTCCTCTCCTCCATGGTTCCATGTGAAGCTCTGTCTGTTTATGATAACAGCAACCAGCTGTCAGTCAGCTTTGGATGACTGAAAGTGACTGACCTAACTCAACAAAGGTCCAGCCAACTGATGCTAGTACTCAACACCAGCGACATGTAACGCTCTAACTCATAAACTTTTTTCTATTTGGAAATATTTTGATGCCTGAAACACGTTCCAAAAAGTTTGGACAATGGCATGTTTACCAATGAATTAAAAAGAATTAAAATAAGAAGAGGATAGCGATGCATCAGAATCAGAGAGTAGAATAAGATATTGACATATTCATCCGGACTGAAAATCATTTTGAAACCAGTACTTTTTACTTCAACGTACATATTTCTAAACCAGAGTAACTGTGCTTTTACTTCAGTGTAATACTCGTGTACTATTTCCACCTCTGTTGACTACACCATAGGACAGAGCAAGAGAATGTTTCCACATCACATCCCAAAACAGCTGATGTACACAGAAAAAAAGCTGAAGTGTTAAATTATCAGTATTCAGATTTTAACATTCATCGAAGTTCTGCCCACTGTGATTTCAAATCCAAGGTGACGTGTGGGTGGGTTTTCCCACCATGCCCGTGGGCAGAGTGTTTGGTTGTGTTCCCTATTGTTCAGTGATCACTGCTGGGGTTCTTTTGTTCCCGGTGGATTGTTGTTGTTTTTGATGTGAGACACATTTGTAGTGTTGGACTTGAGACCACATAATCTGAGACCAAGACAAGACCAAGACTTTTGGGGATCGAGGCTGAGAAAAACACCAAGACCATAAAAATCGATTTTTTAAAACCATGACAAGGTTGATCAGTTCATGAGTATTCTTTCTTTAATTTTAATTTTCTTTTAAATATATAACTTCTTGTAAAAATAAGGGTTTTTTTGAATACCCACTGAGTTAGAGTTTGCACCTGTAACTGCAGGTTAATCCAAAGGAAGTATTGTGTGTATTTTTTAGCAGTGTGTTTTTGTTTGTTTGTTTTTTTTTTTGTGGGGGGGATCACACTTAAACTAGAAGCTCATTAATGGAAAACCCTACAATTGAATTGGCAATGCCATATAACAATAAATCACCAAAACAGTGTAGCGTTTTAAATTTTAAGTTTATTTTAAAGGTCATGTGAAAGGCAAAGATAATAGAGCCTTGTATTGATCCTTACATTGCAGTGATTAAATAACCACTGAATGTTGTAACGCAAGGATTTCCCCAAACATGTGTATTTGGTTCCATACGCATAAACACCTGATCTCCTTGTTGCAGTTGCAAGATCACAGCGTTTCCTCCATTATCAGCCTTATCAAAACTTGATGCATGATCGCTGCTGTCAACAATCTTTTGAGAGTTCTTGAAGAGTAAAAGAAATGCTCGATGTCTCCCGTCAGCATGATAAAAGAAGGTGAAGTAATATACACCTGCAACAGGAGCAGTGAAGATACCTGTAAAAGAAGAGAATATTAGAGCCTTGGTTGGAGATACAGCTCAAACCCCTTCCCTTAAAACAATAAAACAAGGTTAAAAGTGGCAAAAACGAGATAAGAGAGGTGGAAATTGGCAAAAATGTTAATAAAAAGGGTTGAAAAGGGGTTAATAGTGGCAAAAATGGGTTAACAGAGACAGCAATAGGTGGAAGGTGGTAAAAAAAAAAATAGGTAAATAGTGGCAGAAACAGAGAAAATGGTGGAAAAGCAGCAACTAAAAAGAGCACCCAACTGGTGAACAATGGCAAATAATTGTGGCAAAAAGTACAGGAAAAGTGGTCAAAAGAGGTTAAAAAGTGGCACAAATAGAAAATTTCCAAATCAGAAACCAATAATAGCTGAACACACTTTTCAGCTTTTGAATGTGGTGAGTGGTAGTCAGTATGCTATCGCAATGCAGCTGATCTAGCAACACAAAGTTTCATTATAAATGTTTCTGCCTCTGGAGAATTAGTTTCACATTTTAAAGAAGTTCAAGTCAAAGAAGTTAAAAGTAAGTCGCATGTGGTGCAAAAGCAAGAATGTAGGTTACTAGGCTCTACCTGTGGCTGAACTGTAGGCATTGCCGATGTTTGTAATCACTGTTCTGTAGATTAAAGTTGTGGCTGTGTTGAAAGGTCCGACCGCTGAGTCCGGTCCTCCGACTGCTGCGCTGAAAATCACCTTGGTTTGTTCTAATTGAAACAAGACATGACAGCAACAAATGTGAGATATTCCGATATTCCTGGATACATATATTGATAAAAGCCTGCACTGAAAAATAACATGAATTGAGCTTATTAGAATTGTGGAAACTCACTGCCATAGAAAATAACAACGCAATTATACAAGTAACAGCTAACTTATTTATAATAAGTGTTCATAAAAGGTGACAAGTTATTATCCACAATGACTTTACCTTTGTTTTTCAGTTCAAGAATCTGGTTCTCACTGTCTTGCAGCCTGGTTTCCACATCTCTGAGTTTTTCTGTCATGGCATCCAACTCTATCAGGTGATCACACATGTCAAAAAAGGATGATATTGTTTTAATAGGGTTAGAATCATCCTGGGCTGAAGTCAAGCCACAACAGAACAAAAAGAAACCAAACAGAATAGTGGAAGACCCAAAAATGAGTTTGACACTCCTGATCTACATAGTAGAGAGCAGTGAGTGTGTGTGTGTGTGGGGGGGGGGGGGGGGTGTACACCTGTAAGGAGTCCAGTCCAGCAGCTTTCTCACTAGCTTTGTATTACATAACAACATATTTGAGAATAAAGTCTGGAATCGTGATAACAGGATGTCAGCATCATTGCTTCTATGACACAGACACTGATTTCTGTCATTTACTTCAGAGAAATTCTTTGGTTTGCTTAAATAATCACACATAAAGGAAATAAACTTCACTTTACCTTTGTCCCGTTCTGTGATCTGGTTTTGATTCTTCCTCACTGTAGTTTTCAGGGCTTTGAGTTTCGCTGCCATGGCATCAAGCTCTCTCAGGAGCTCACACATGTCAGGATAGCATGGGTGTTTTTCCAGAGCGTTGCCTTCTTTCTGGGCTGAAATCACGCCACAGAACAGCAAGACAGCACACAGACGTATGCAGTTCATGATGGAAGTTGATTCAGTCACTCTGATGAGTTCTGTCTGTCTGCTTTTATATCATTTAATGAGGATGAGGTTTTTTTTTTTTTTTTCATTTTTAACAGCCATTATAATGTCATGCAATGAATCCATTGTCAAACTCTTTCAACAGAACATTAAGCAATAAGGAATTAATTCAACGGAAACCACATGTTATCATTTGTTTGTTAAGGGTTAACCCAAGAAAATTAAACAGATGATATTTGTCCTCTCCTCCAGGGTGTCATGTGAAGCTCTGTCTGTTTATGATAACAGCAACCAGCTATCAGTCATCAAATCTGACTGTGCCTTCATCCCGCTTAGTTGTTTTACCCTTCCACTTATTTAATAAATCAATGATGGTCAATATAATTTGTTTTTTTGGACAACAAAACTCTTTAATGTCGAAGTGAAACACATGTTGGCAGAGTAATGCCAATTAAACCAAAAAAATGTGAAACAAAATAAGTGATTGTGTAAATATTCACCCCCTTTAAAGTGACTGGCCTCATTCAACAGAGGTCCAGCCAACTGGTGCTGGTAGTCTCACAATTAGTGAAATGGGGATCACCTGAGTGCAGTTAATGTCTGTCAAGTGATTGTAGTATAAAGACACCTGTGTCTGGAAGGTCCAGTCACTGGTAAATCAGTAAAGCAAAGTCAGCAGATGGATACTTCTCCAAGCCTTTTTTATGCAGTCAATCCATATGGTACTTAAACAACCAGGGAATCTTAGTAGCATGAAGTTTAGGACATTAATTCAGACTATAAGAGAGGGATGGACCTTTGGTAGGCCCTACTTAAAAAGAGTAGCATGGTGCAACAAAAAAAATACATATAAAGTAGCTAATTTTTCAGCACTTTCCTCAAACTTATATAATGAACATTTTCATCAGCATTGTTACTGGAAGTGTGTTTTCTGAAAAACATGGACTCTCACTTTGATTACAATCTTATTCATCATTCATCAGAAGTTCCAAAACTTCTCTTCCTTGGAGCCTCCTCCATACTACTCCAAAAGTTGTGCTAGTAAAACGGGTCTAGTGCATCAAAAAGTTACGGTGAAAAAAAGCATGTGGTATACACGGAAAGTTAACCCTTAGTGCTCAAGCGGCACAGATCTGTGCCACAGGCACATCCCTTTCTAAATTGCTTGTTAACTTTGAACAGTAAGTTGTAGACCCTGACTTGTTTTTTCCTGTGAAAGCTCTGTGCTGTGCCTTTTTAAATATGTTATTACGGAAGCGGATTAGGGCCATTCTCAAAGGGGAAAATAATTTTGGACAAGTCAAGATTAAAGTCGAAATGACGAGAATTAAAGTTGAAATTTCGAGAAATTTCGAGAATAAAGTTTTTGCCACATAAACACACAGCGTCTGTGAGCCATTGTTAGTAAAAAAAAAGTTTCAACTTTTTTCTCGTCATTTCGACTTTAATCTCGAAATTTAGTTTGACTTTATTCTCGAAATTTCAACTTTATTCTCTTCATTTCGACTTTAATCTCAACTTGTCCAAAATTATTTTCTCCTTTGAAAATGGCCCTAATCTATATGTTATTGATGCATTCGTAGCTCCTACAGAAAATTTTCTAGTGAGCCCAGAACTTGGCTGATTTGCCAGGGTCTCTGAAGACAAAGTTGTCATAAATAAGAAGAAGTGACACAGTATAAAAACGTTGATAACTTTTGAACCATACGTCATAGACACTCTTTTTCTCCTCTGAAAGCTGACCGTTTTGTCGTTCGTTGGCTACTCTTGATGTCTCCGTAGCTCTTAAGGATGCCAATTCTGACTTTCAGGGTCTTTAAAGATTAAATCCACTGCATCACATCCAATAATAAGCATCTTTTTGACCATTTCTAGTCCATTTTCGATCATGTACGTTGGCTTTTTCGGTTGTTGAGGGCAATGTTTACATGCAGTGCATTGTGGGAGGGGCTGTCCACCAATAGCAGGATGTTCCATCTCTACTACTTAAAGGAATGGCACAAATGAATGTGACTGCAACAAAGTCTATGTACTTTTTTAAATATATGTAGATATTTTGAAAACCTTTAGTCACAGAATATTTATTTTTTTCCCTGTTTTGTCCCCTGATAACTGTGTTATCAGTAAAAAATCTTTGAGTTTCAAATTCCAATTTTTTCTTTCCCTTTTCTTTAGAGTCCTATAAGTTTTTATAATTCAAGTGACATTAGATATATTGTTAAAGTCCAGGTTTTCCTGAAAAAAAAGATGTACAGCTTGACTGTGCCACACAGAGTTGATGTTTTATAAGCTTTTAAAGATAAAAAGTCCAGACGAGACATGATGGTAAAAAAAAAAAAAAAAAAACAGCTGTGAGCTCTAATGGTTAAGGTGCTAGACAGCTTCTCAAACATCCATTAAAATGATAGTAAAATATCTACAATTACTCTGAATGTAATGGTAGTAAAAGCATGTCTTAGTACAAAAGTTCTGGTAGAAAAAAGCTGGTCTCATACACTGAAAGTTATGGTAGTAGACATGCATTTCATATATCCATTAGAATGACAGTAAAAAAAAAAAAAAAAAAAGAAATGTTAGGGTAGTAAAAGCATGTCTCATTCACCAAATATTCTGGTAGTAAAAGCATGTGAACTAAACATAAAGTTCTGGTAGTTAATCCGTCTCTGGAAATTGAAACGTTAGGGTAGTAAAACCGTGCATCATATACCAAGAGTTATGGTAGTAAAAGCGTTTCTACTCCAATGAAAGGTCTGGTATTAAAATCATGTCTCATACACCAAATGTTCTGGTTGTAAAAGCATGTGAACTAAACATAAAGTTATAGTAATAAACCTGTCTCTGGCAATGAAAACCCTAGGGTAGTAAAACCGTGTGTCACAAACCACAAGATATGGTAATAAAAGCGTTTCTACAACTCTGAAACTTCTAGTATTAAATTTGGGTCTAATACACCAAAAGTCTTGGTAGTAAAAGCATGTCTACTAAACATAAAGTTGTGGTAGAAAAACGTAGAAACTGAAAATTACAGGGTTGTGAAACAATGTGTCATAAACCAAGCATTATGGTTGGAAAAGCATGGGTACTACTCTGAAACTTACGGTAGTAAAAGCAAGTTTCTTACGCCAAATTCTGATGGTAGAAGCATGTTGTACACCTGGAAAATATTGGTGGAAGACAGCTTCTCATACATCCATTAAAATGACAGTAAAATAGTTACCATTATTGAATGAATGGAACAAAAAGCATGTCTCATAGTCCAAAAGTTCTAGTAGCAAAAGTTCCTCTCATACATCCATTGACATAAAAGTTAAAGTGTGTCCATTTATGCCTGTTTTTTTTTTTTTCCACTTGTTTTTGCAACTTTGAAACATCGCCAACAGCTCATTTTCTCTATCTGTACCTGGATAGTGTCTGTCTGCAGCACCAAAGGACTCCGAGAGTGACGTCTGTCTCGCTCTAGCAGCACCTGTCTCTGTCCTCTCCTGCTCTCTGGATCGCCTCATCATATTCTGTTTTATGGTTCATTCTCAGATGTTCAGTGGGGTTTGTGGTGTTGCCACAATACTTAACTGTCTTCCCACACACATCAAGTGCCGCATCCTTGCTGTGTACGACTGCGTTTATGTTTTGCCATAGCTGCCAACTAGACTGAGTGAGCAGTAGCGCACTATGAACCTGTTTTACAGAGCCATATTATACATGTGACTGGCAGGCGGAAGAAGTAGTTCCTCCCAACTGGGAATCATTACAGCAAGTTCATTCGTAGTATTTTTACTTTCCACCGTTTTCCTGTTGATGGTAAACTAAACATTTTCCCACATTTATTAAAATATCTATATTTTTATATGAGAATGGATTCTAGAACGTGAATCTCTGGTATCAGGGGGAATGATATTTCAGTATCGATCCGCACATGACTAGTTTTCATTTTATTTCACAGCTGCAAGACAGGCTGAAGGAGAATGGACTGAGTGAAGTCAACCTAAAGAGGAGAGAGCATTCAGATGGCAAAGTGTTCTACAAGGAGGAGCAATATCCAACAAAAAAACAAGAAGAAAAGACAAAGCTGTAAAAATGTGTAGTTTAATTCTCCGCATTAAATGTTTAATTAGTCAGATGTATACATATAATCATACTATAAAGTTATTCTAACACTGGAAAGATCAGAAATCTAAACCTACTAGAAAGACAGACTATTCTGACAGCTGGATTACAAACTGTTCCATGATAGATGTCCAGTAGAAATAGAAATGCATTGTTACAATAGGGTATCTCCTTAAAAAACTGAATTGACACAAAAATGTCATTTTAACTAGATTATTTAGACATTGTCATATTGTTTGTAATCATATACAGCAATCCATAATTGTTCTATAAAAACTCCCATATTAAAAAAAAAGAAAGCATAGATCGTAACAAGAAAACAACAGCTTGTTGGATGTGATTTGATTATAAAATGTTTAATTTTAATTTGTAATAATAAAGTACTGTGTGTGTATATATATGTATATATATATACACAGTATATACAGTGTGAATGGACACATTAACCAAATCATTTGGAAAGTAATGCCAGACTTTAGACATGATGTGGAGAAATGTAAGGATGTCATGGAATAAAGAAGAAGGGATTGAAATAATTTTAAGGGGAAAATAAAGGCGTAAATTGTAAATTAAAAAACTGGCAGAAAAAAAGTGGTGGAAAGTAGTTACAGAGTGTCAAAAATGGGTTCAAGGAAGCAAAAGTGGGATTAAAGTGGTGAAAAAAAGGATTTGAAGAGGGCAAGTAAGGGTCAAAATGGGTGAAAAGCGGTTGAAAAGTAGCAAACAGGTTTTTGGTGTTTACAAGGGTCAAAAAGTGGCAATAATTGATAGAAAAAAGTTGCAGTGGTTTACAGAGGCTATAATGGGCAAAAGGTGGAAAATCTTGGCAAACACAGGAGATTAAAGTTTTGGAAAATAGGGTTAAAAGTAATAAAAATAGGTTTAAAATTGGCTAAAAGATGCAAAAATCGGGTCTGTCAATGCTGTCAAAAGCTGGTTCAAATAAGCAAAAATTGGGATAACAGTGTCGAAAAGGGCAAAGGAGGGTAAAAATGGGTGAAAAGCAGTTAAAATGTAGCAAACAGGTTCAACCCATTAAAGCCTGAAAACACAAATTATAGCTAGAAAATTTTAACTTTTTAGAACTGAAATGTTTATTTCACTTTCTACTGAAATCCAAAAAATGTAAATTTCCATAAAATTTAACATTTACATTTTTGTATTTCATTTGGTACACTAGGTGTTTTTGGTAACTGATAATCCACTTGAGGGTATTTTTATCTTTTATCAGATTGTATTTAGAAGGTTTTTTGGGGGGGGGGGGTTTGCAATTTTTGATCATATCGATTAGATAGAGGTATTATAAAAGTATGTATCAAATATGATACAACAGGCTTTAAGGGCTCAAGGTGTCAAAAAGGGGCGAAATGGGTTGCAAAATGAAGAGTTGCTATAATGGGTTAGAGAGGAATTAACAGGCAAAAATGGCAAAATAGTGGGAAATACAGGAGACTAAAGATGTGAAATGGGGTTAAAAGTCATACAAAAAAATATTCATTTTGCTCAGATGTGGAAAAATTGGGCAAAATGGGTGGAGACAGTGGTGAAGAGGGCTTTAAAAGTGGCACGAATAAGTCATTTGAACACCAGAACCATAGCTTGACACACGTTTAAGGCCCAACACGAGGTAAATATTAGGCCGACACTAGCACTTATGCTACTGGTCCAGCACACATGCATTGATAATAAGCCAGAAGGGCTCAATCACTGTTTTTTAGGGCCTGGCCAATTCTGTAGGCAGGCGTGTGTGTGAGATAAATGTTTGTCCACGTTAGAATTTACAGCATTTACAGCAGTACCTGTACATGACCTGTAACCAGTGTAAGCAGGGCTCAGAGAGGAGCCAGAGAGGAGACATAAGTGAATAAGAAGAAATTAATTCAGCCACACAGAGAGAAGTCATGGTCATTAAAGGCTGCCCCAGAAAACAGCAGACGGGTCTCAAAACCACATTTTGAATGTCTTGGTCTTGTCTCGATCTCAGACTGGCCGGACTCTTGATTATCCATCAAGACTGGTCAAGACCAGCACTGATCTGCTGTTCTTTAACTTCATTAATGTGATAATAAGGAGAAGAACTTGCTAAAACAACAAATAGCTAGACTCTTCAGTGGCTTTAAAATACATATGAGGATTTATTTTTTACAAGAAGTTGAACAAATAGTTAAGATTTGAGATTTTTACATGTTGTACTTTGAAAGGGTTGCAGACACTGTTTTTATCTGTCAAGTTTATTCAAAAGAAAACTACAGTTAAAGAGAGACTGCTCTTTAACTGTTCCACCTTGTCATGTTTTTATTATAGATTTTTATGGTCTAGGTCTTAGTCTCGGTCTTGACTCAGTCTCGACCTCCAAAAGTCTTGGCCTTGTCTTGGTCTTGTGCAGTCTGGTCTCAGGCAAGTTTTAGTCTTGGATAGTGTGGTCTTGAGAACAAAACTATCTCACATTAACATATTAGCATTTTAGTGTGTTATTTAACACATTACTGTCACATTGCTTTAACACGACATGGAATAACACACACAAATATCCAACATGCTTTAAAACGTTTTCCTTTTGCTTTACCACTCAAATATTCATGTTATTTTTTTCAAGAAATTTTGAAAGATAGTAGCGATAGATACATTTATGTAAGGCAGAATGACAGAGTTTTGAATCTCACATTTGAGTGACCAAAAATCCACTGAAAGTTGTATGGTGGTCTGATCCCCAAACATACTTATTTGCAGCCAAACGCACGTACACATGGTCTCCTGGTTGCAGCTGCAGAAACACAGAGTTTCCTCCAGTATCATTACGATCAGGGCTTGATCCATGTTCACTTGTCACAACCATCAGCTGGGAGTTCTTGTAGATCGACAGATGTACTCCATGTGTCGGTCCAGTATGATAGAAAATGTTGAAGTAGTAGACACCTGAAACAGGTGCAGTGAAGATACCTGTGGAAACAACAGATGAGAGACTTTCAAGGTTTCAGAGTTTCACACAGAGATCAGATTCATGAGCACAGACTGTGAAGTTATACCTGTGGCTTCATTGTAGGCGTTACCGATGTTCACAATCACCCTTCTGTAGATTAGTGTTCTATCTGTGTTGAAAGGTCCAATGCTAAAGTCTCCTTCTCCAATTCCTGCACTGAAAATCACCTTGGTTCCTTCTGTTAGAGGAAAAAAAAACAATAGGACTGATTTGTAAATAAGTAATTAAAAAATTTTAACTCATCTGATAAAATGACAGCATGTGGAGTTTTGTTACTTATGAAGGCATTCTGTTTTTCCTCACATTCTTTGTGTCGTTTAGAGACACCTAGTGGTGTAAACATGTACTGTGCTTGCTGTTGAAAGCACATGCAGCAGTTTCCAACCACTTTTCAACCTTTTCTCTGTGAGTACTATTGTGTTTATGTCATGTACCTTTCCACTGCTGTGTCGATTTTGTAAAGGCTTTTTTTCGTTTTATGTTCTTTTGTGCAGAATTGTTAAAGATGCTAACCATGATTAGCATTTGCCATTTAAAAACAATGTAAACATTAGCTTAGATGCTAGCTAGGCCTGGATGGCTCTTATTTAAGGTTGTTTACTTTGTTATGTGACAGCTACGGACGATATTGAGTTATTTTACAATGTATATGTTACATGAGCACTTTGTGAAGAAACTATTTCCCATTTTTTTAGTATTACAAAATATACAAAGAATCCAGCCCTTAACACAGCTCCAGTTTGTTGGGTCTTTTTTCTACAGATGTTTGCTGTTAAGCAAGAGCAGAATACATTCATTTTAAAAGAATTGTTTTGTTAGTGTAACCCGTGCGTGTGTGTGCGTGTCCTCTGCATTGTGTTCTGACTTGTACAGACCACTCAGGAAACAGCACGATGGTTCTGGTTCTTTATTGTATTCATAGACAAAAAAATAGAAAAATCCTCAGTGTGTTTCTCGTCTGCAGCAAACATCTCGCTCCGATCATGCTGGCAACAGCTTTTTATCAGTATTTCTTATTTGACAAAAATATATAACTGAAATAAAATGTACATATTTTAGGCTTTTAAATTAACATTGACACAAGAACCATCAATCACAGTTTTTAAGATATTTTAAGGAAAAAATACCTATGAAATAAATAATAATGATACCAAATTATTTATAATTTGAAGCCAAAACCCTATATATTTTTTTAAAACTATTTAAACATTGAAATAACACTTAAATAACACATGCATTTATATGCATTTAAGCCTACTTTAGCATCTCTGAATACAAACATTATACAAGTGCAGCTGCTTCAACACAAAATATTATCTCATTTTAACAGCTTAATATCATTATTAAAACACAGAAAAAATGTCTCTATACCTGTATTCATAGACAAAAAATACTAAAATCCTCAGTGTTTCTCGTCTGCAGCACACATCTCCCTGATAAACGGGAGTTTCCCACCTAGCATGAAAGCTGCTGCATCCCACTAGCATTAGCCCTTACTTTCAGAACTGAACTCGTTATAACCTCAGTTAGCAACCTCACAAAGTTTCAAAACTGGCACAGAATAAACCAAACTTTATACAAAACTTAACGCAGCAGTTTTAAGGCATGTAAACCACAAATAACAGCGTTGCTGAATGTTTACCTACCTCCGATCATGCCGGCAACATCTTTGATCAGAGCGTGCGCCGCACGTGCATGTAACGCGTGCACGTATCGGCGTCTCTAAGCATACAAACACGCACTGAGGCTCCAAAACACAGGCAGGAGAAAAGAAAATAACTTAACATAGGACCAGATGTGAGTGTTTTGGTGAAATGTATTAGCTGCAACTTTATCATCTGCTACATTAGCGGTAAGCCCATTTGCTGATGCAAAATTGATCAGAATATAATGCAACTTTGTACCTTTGTTCTTTAGGTCAAGAATCTGGTTTTCACTGATGGTCAGTCTTTTTTCACTGTCCCGTAGCCTGGCCTCACTGTCCCGTAGCCTGGTCTCACTGTCCCGTAGCCTGGCCTCACTGTCCTCCAGCCTCCTTTCCATGGCTTTTACTTTTTCTGTCATGGCACCAAAGTCTCTCAGGAGATCACACATATCTGGAAAGCATGATCTTGTTTCAATAGCGTTGGTATCATCCTGGGCTGAAGTCATTCCACTAAACAGCAAAAAGAAACCCCACAAAACGACAGAAGTCATCACTGAAGTTGATTCAAGAACAGCTCACCTGAACAATAATGGAAATGATCCCTTCTTCTTGGTTATATTCATGACTTTATGACAACCTGTTAATATTAAACAGGCCATCTGTAACATGATTTAATAGGTCAGAGTGTTATCAAGCTTTTAAGATAACGCTCAAGGAACACAGTAAGAAAATACTGGGACATTTACTGGAAGTCTTTATGAAACTTTAAAACCTGCAGTATAAAACCTCAAATGCAGCAGACACTTTTTGTGGCCTTCTCCAGATATGGGCCTTTCAACAATCCCGTCTCTGAGCTGAGGTTTTTGCTCTGATGTGCACTGTCAGCTGTGAGGCCTTCTATAGAGAGGCAGATCAGACCTGCACAATGGTCAGGAGGAATTTTGGACCATTCCTCTTTACAAAACTGTTTCAGTTCAGCAGTATTCTTGGGATGTCTGGTGTGAATCGCTCTCTTGAGGTCATGCCTTCTCTCATGGAGAAGTCATTAGCCTAGGGGTTTACATACTTTTTCCACCCTGCACTGTGAATGTTTACATGTTTTGTTCAATAAAAACATGAAAACATATCATTTTTTGTGCAGTATTAGTTTAAGCAGACAGTTTTTGTCTATTGTTGTGACTTAGATGAAGATCAGAACACAATTTATGACCAATTTATGCAGAAATCCAAAGAATCCCAAAGGGTTCACATACTTTTTCTTGCAACTGTACAAAGAGTTAGAAAAAACATTTTTCCATCCTAGCCACAGGATTATCCTTTATAACACACTATAAACACGTATTCATCATGTATTCATTTATTTGCATGAGCTACAACACTTAACACTGTGAATTTCCTATGTGAAAGCATAGCATTAGTTCACAAGTTCTCTTGATTTTATATTGCATAATCAACACAGCAGGAAGTGCTGTAATTTGCAAGTACAGCCTTAATAATGTGTCATACATTTTCAACAGTTCTGGACTGCATGTTGGTCAGTCTGGTGTACTCTTTTATTGTAAAGCCATGATGTTGTTACTTGTGCAGAATGTGGCTTGGTATTTTCGTGCTCAAATAAACAGGGATATCCCTGAAAAAGACACTTGGATGGAAGCAAATGTTGCTCCAAAACCTCCATGTGCTAAAAGTGCTTCAAGTTACTCATGCCATGGGCAACGATACACCCCCACGCTGTCACAGATGCTGCCTTTTGACCTCTGCATTGATAATATAGATGTTTCTTTTCCTCTTCAGATATCAATGGCCATTATTTCTAAAACCAATCTGAAATGTGACTCATCAGACTACAGCACTCTTTTCCACCAGTCTTGGGCCCTGAGAAGATGCAGCATGTCTGGATGTTGATATTTGGCTTTCACTTTTCATGGTAGAATCTTAACATACATTTGTAGGTGCAGTGACCAGCTGTGATAGCCAGTGTTGGGAGTAAAGCATTACAGTAACTCAGTTACTTTTTATGGTAACTAGTAGTGTAACGCATTTCTTTTTAAAATCACTAACGCAGTTACAATAACTGAGAATTTAAATCCCACATTACTTGTTACTTTTACAGCCGACCACTCGTTGATAAAGGTTAGAAAACATCCGGTTCGACGGAAAACGTGACGGGACTGTAAGGACATCAGCATTCTGTGGGATAAAAGCGCTTCTAGAGCCTTTAGATAAAGCAACGAGCAATAAGAAAATAATCAAACATTCAGTGGAAACAAAATCAAATTAAATTAAATATTTTAATTAAATTAATTAAAAAATTAGTCAGAAGTTAGTGTGAGGCTGAGAGGATGATCTGAAAAGGCACGCCATGTTTCCATATCTTTATTGACCTCTTTAATAGCACAACACTAATGAATTAAAAGAATTAAAATAAGAAGAGGATAGCGAGGCATCAGAATTTAGAGAGTAGAATAAGATATTGACATATTCATCAGGACTGAAAATCATTTTGAAACCAGTACTTTTACTTCAATGTATTTCTTAACCAGAGTAATCGTGTTTTTACTTGACTGTTATACTCGTGTACTATTTCCACCTCTGTTGACTACACAGTAGGACAGAGCAAGAGAATGTTTCCATATCACATCCCAAAACAGCTGATGTACACAGAAAAAGCTGAAGTGTTGAATTATTAGTGTTCAGATTTTAACATTTACAGAAGTTCTGCCCACTGTGATTTCAAATCTGAAGTGACGTGTGGGTAGGTTTTCCCACCATGCCCTTGGGCAGAGTGTTTAGTTGTGTTCCCAGTTGTTCAGTGATCACTGCTAAGGTTCTTTTGTTCCCGGTGGATTGTTGTTTTTGGTGTGAGACACATTTGTAGTGTTAGACTCAAGACAAGACCATAAAAAGTCATGTGACCATGATTGCTTTTAGAGCATTCTCTCTTAAATTTTAGTTTTCTTTTTATTAATGTGACAGATAAAAAAAAAAAAAACAAATTTGTTCAACTCCTTGTAAATATGTTTTTTTTTAATATCTGAAAATGACCAAAAAAATCATTTTTTTTAAAAACCATGACGAAGTTAAACAGTTCATGAGCATTCTCTCTTTAGTTTAAGTTTTCTTTTAAATAAATCTGACAGATAAAAACAAGGTCTCTGCAACTCTTTCAAAGCACAACATGCCAAAATCTCAAATCTTAACAAATTTGTTCAACTAACTTGAAAAAAAGTGTTTTTTTTTTTTTCTCTTTTTTTTTTTTTAGATATCTGAAAATGAGATGTTCATTTAGATTTGTCTGGTGAATGAGGCCTAAAATACGTGTTCAGAGGTATTTCTGACTAGAAATCTGATGGACTGATGTCTGAGTTTTTGCAGGTGTAGCTATTTGTTGTTTTAGCAAATGCTGCTCCTTATTATCACATTAATGAAGTCAAAGAATAACAGATCAGTGCTGGTCTTCACCGGTCTTGATGGAAAATTCAGAGTCCGGCCAGCCCGAGACAAGACCGAGTAAAAATGCTCTTGAGTCTGAGATGATTACTCTGCAATTTGTAGTTGTATAATTCAGGAAGTTCTTGTGTAATGCAGAAAGGGTAACTCAAACTTATGATATCGGGTATCATATAATATCTTTTATTGCCTAGTTTATGTAACTCTCAGACAGAGTACACTGCCACGTGTAGAACTTTCTTTTGTTTGTCACACTGTTTATAAGCTTTTGTCATCCTGCAATAAATCGAAGAGAATCAAGGAAACATGCACTCGTTTGTCAGTCATCTTTCTCCCACTGATCATGAGACGTTGGCGTAACCAACACTCGCATGCGGGACCCTACATAGGCATGGCTGATACTTGAGAGTTATCTGGCTAGTTTTCAGTTAAAGCATGAGACAAGAACAAGACATTCAAAATGTGGTCTTGAGACCAGTCTCAAGACCAAGACCATTCTTGAGCACTACAACACTATATATTTGCACCATGATGTATAGTGCATATTTTTTATCAGTATTTGTGTGTGTGTGTGTGTGTGTGTGTGTGGGTGGGTGGGGGTGTGTGTGTGTGTGTGTTCATTATCAGAAAATCCCACTAAAACTAGAAGCTTGTTACTGGAAAAGCCTACGATGTAATTGGCAATGCCATATAACAATAAAGACACCAAAACAGTGTTTTCAATTTCAAGTTTATTTGAAAAGTCATGTGAAAGGCAAAGATAATTACCCTAAAAAACCATTTAGGTATCATCTCATAGGACCATGATTGCTTTTATCACGTTTCAGAAAAATCTGGCTGATATGTTTGAGGATTAGTTGTACTCATTCAAGGTTTTGCATTAGAGGCATTCAGTAAAAAATGATGACAAAGTTTATGAAATGTTGGATCACCATCTAAGATTGTGCTTTTATTTTGGCAACATGAGTAAACTCTGAAATCAATCAGTGTACAGGGGCAGAAAATTCTGCCTTTTTAGTTTCACTATAAACAACATTGTGATATTAAGAACAGAATAAAGAGGTGATAAAAGAGGCAAACCAGTATTGGAGTTTGTATTCAACCATCAACAGCGTCCTTTTTAATGGACTTTTCAAATAAAATTATAGGTACATTTGTGAAGGGGAGAACTTTTTATGGATCCTTACATTGCAGTGATTAAATAACCACTGAAAGTTGTAACATAACTATTTCCCCAAACATGTGTATTTTGTTCCATTTGCATAAACACCTGATCTCCTTGTTGCAGTTGCAAGATCACGGCGTTTCCTCCATTATCAGCCCCATCAGCACTTGATGGATGATCGCTGCTGTCGACAATCTTTTGAGAGTTCTTGTAGAGTGCAAGAAATGATCGATGTTCCCCTCCAGCATGATAAAAGAAAGTGAAGTAATATACACCTGCTACAGGAGCAGTGAAGATACCTGTAAAATAAAAGATAAGAGCCTTGGTTGGAGATTCAGCTCAATAACATACACACATTATACATATATATGCAAAAATGCTCAGAAAAAGTGTTACAGCAGGGTTTGTGGTGGCAAAAAATAGGTTAACAGAGACTAAAAGCGGTGGAAAGGGTTTAAAAAGCTGCAAAATGGCCTAAAAGTGGCCAAAAGGGCAGTAAAGGTAGTAAAATAGGATTAAAAACAGTAAAAAAAAAACTTAAAAGAGGCTAAAAAAGGCGATAAAAGCACACAACTGATGAAAAATGGCTAATCATAGTGGCAAAAAGTTGTTAAAAGGGGTTTAAAAGTTGCAAAAATAAGTTATTTTCACATCAGAAACCAACAATAGTTAACACACGTTTCCACTCTAAAATGTAGTAACTTGTATTCAATATGCTCGCGGCAAATTCTACTGATCCAAAACACATTCATTGATTAATATCAATAAATCACAACTAGGGAGAGCCCATTCCAGGACCCCGACCAACCTCACTTACTTCCTGATTATAAAGTTTTTTTCAGTCAGTTGTGTGTTTTTTGTTACATAAATGGCTACATAGTTCAAGTATTTCTCCTGTTTTATTACAGAGTTGCAGTAGATATAAACAAATACTAATAAAGCTTTAATCTAAGCCCAGGTTTCTATCTCACTATAAATGTGTGGCAGTTCTATGTGGACTGTTGCCTCACAGCTTACACCAGATGTCATTCTTATCATTTTCCCACACTCCTCAAACGTTTTGAGTGAGCCACTGCCAGTGAATTACATCACCATAGTCCATAACTTTCAACAACTCTCTGTCTATAACATGGAAGAAAACTGGATTTGTTTTTGCTTCGAGGACCTACTTTCTGTCACACCTTTAAGACAAGAGTGTTCATGTGGTTTTTAGGCCCAATCAGGCCGTGGCATTCAGTCAGTGACTCTTTTAATTTTAGAGCCATGAACTGGATAACAGCAAAGTTTCATCATAAATGTTTCTGGCTCTGGAGAATTAGTTTAATTTACATTCTGAAATAGCTTAAAAACTAAGTTGCATGTGGTGCAAAAGCAAGAGTGTAGGTTACTAGGCTCTACCTGTGGCTGAACTGTAGGCGTTGCCGATGTTTGTAAACACTGTTTTGTAGATTAAAGTTGTGGCTGTGTTGACAGGTCCGACTGCAGAGTTCGGTCCTCCGACTGCTGCGCTGAAAATCACCTTGGTTTGTTCTGTTTGAAAGAAGACATAACAGCAACAAATGTGAGATATTTCTCTATTCCTGAATACATTTCAGTGTTGTTTGTTTTTAATTTAAAAAGCCTGCACTGAAAAATCAGTTGAACTCATTGAAAAATGTGAAAACTCATTGCCTTAAACGTAACAATGGAATAAAACCTGACATTTGTGAGTTCAAATAACTTATTCTTAATGAGCTGCCATTACACTTAGTTAATATTTATGAGGAATAAATATTGATGCTATGTTAAGTGCAAGGTTGCCCATAAGGGGGGATAAAGGGGAGAGCTTTCTAGGACCGAGCCAAATTAGGGGTGCTATGGAGGTCCCCAAAATCACGGTCCACTGTAAAGATGAACTGTGATAGCCATATTTTTTTACCTAGATAATAATCAATCTTATCAAAGCAAAAAAAAAAAAAAATATATATATATATATGTATATGCTGTAGTACAAATATAGCCTTGGGCTTTATAGCCTAATGTGTCGCTCTGTGGTGCTGACCAAGGGCTGATTTGAAAGACAATTTCAAGATAGATCTTACTGAATCTAGTGGTGGGAGTTTCAATACTAAAGTATCGATATATCGATATTAACAAAGTACTCTTTTGGTATCGATTACTCCAACAAAGTATCATTACCAAATGAGTGCTTTAAAATACGTCTTGCCACCTCTTCTCCTCAAGTGCTTCCGCCTCTCTCCTCCAGACTGTGTTGCCTTCACTGCTTGTCTGGGTCTTGTGACTGGAGACCAATTAGACATGTCTGCCCTACTGTACCATGTGACTCCAACATCTGACTGGGGGAGAAGAGGTGGCAAGACATAATTTAAAGTATTTGTTTGGTATTGATATTTTATTAGAGTGGTCGATATCCAAAATGTACATTGTAAGTAGCGATATATTGATAGTTTAGTATCGATACCCCCACCACTACATCAAGGACATGTATCAAATACTTGCAAAGATACCATCAAACTTTTTTCACTGACTTCTTTTTGTATCTTAAATACATAATAACTAAATAGTATGTAGCGTGCATCCTCATATAATGGAATAAAAGTTTTTCTTAGCCAGAGTCTCTGAGTTTTTAACTTGAAATGTTTAACAGCTGTTTGTGCACTGGTGCATTTTTATTATTTTCACCCCTACTCCTAAAACAGCATGAGTCCACCAGTCAGCTGAAGGAACATGCTATAGAAACATTTGAAGTCACAGTTTTGGATGAAGACACTGATAAAACTTGAGTTTACCTTTGTTCTTGAGCTCCAGGATCTGGGCCTCCACAGTGCTGAGTTTCTCTGACATGGCACCAAACTGTTTCAGGAGATCACACATGTCAGGACTACATCCCTCCACTACAGTCTCGATGGTGACATCCTGGGCTAAAGCGGCGCCGCAGAAGAGCAAAACGAGCCACATCATGATGAAATGAAGAGTCTCGGTTATCTGCTGTTGCTGATGATGATGATTTGATTCTTTCGGCTGCTGGACTTATATTTATTTGTTACCTGTAAATTTTTAACATCCTCTTTGAATCAAGGAAGATTATGTAAGATAAAATCAATGCTAGATCTGTTTACAGGCTCTGAGTTAACCTTTGATAGAGCAGAGAAATATTCATGTGTGCTTCATTAATCTTCTTCCTAGAAATCTTGTTGTAAATCCTGTCATGAATGAAATAATTCTTAAAGACACTACAGCTTATAATAATATAAGAGCTGCTACTAATGACCTTGTCTACACAGAAATGAACCAAAGAAACATCAACAACATATAGAAACATCCAGTCTCTGAGCAAACCAGGATCCAGTTCCCAGCAATGACATAACAGTCAATTCAACAGTCATGTCCTCAAGTGATCCCATCAGCAACCTGTTTGGCCCTCATGTGCTTTCATATTCTTACTTAGAGAAAATGTGGTGTTACATCACACGGTGGTTCATGTTGGGTCATGGGCGTCATCTTTAAAGGTACAAGTATGGAGATGATTTCATTTATTATAGAGAAAAACATCCAAACCTACCTGGCCTTATGTGAAAAAGTCATTGCCTCCTAAATCTAATAACTGGCCATGCCACCCTGGGCAATTTTTGCCCTGTCTCTTACTTATTGTTGAATCATGAACTCTGCCCTTCATTGAGCCAAGTGAGGCCGGCAGGTCTTTAGATGTTGTTCTTGGCTCTTTATGGCCAACCTTAGGAAGGTTTACTGCTATTCCAAGTGTTCCCCCTTTATGGATAATGGCTCTCACCTTAGAAAAGCCTTTAAAATGGCTGTTTAACCTTTTCAGACTGATAGATGTCAATGACTTTTTCTCATCTGTTCTTGATTATTTAGATGGCACCATGATTCTAAGATCTTTTTTAAACTGAATGCTGCTTTCCAAAAACTGTGGTTAATGACAGGTCATTCATGATTTATCAAGGAGGCAAGGACGCCCACAAGGAGGGATAAAGAAAAGAGCTTTCTGGAGCTCGGTCAGACTGATCAGTGAAATCATGGTCGACTGTAAAGTTCATCTTTGATATACATATATTTTATCTTTTACCTGAGTAATAACCACTCTTATCAAAGCAACAAACATGGATTTTGTCATTCATACTGTGAAGCCCTCTTCAAAACATAAACAAAACAGAATTAGGGAAAGGAGATGGAACATGGGCCAAAAAGAGGTAAAAACAGGCAGGAAGAGCAGGGAAAATTGGTTTAAAAAAAAAAAAGATGCATAAATGCACAAAATGAGTTAAAAGATAAAAAAAAAAGATGAAGATTGACCAAAAAGGAGTGAAAGGTGTTAAAAACTGGTTTAAAAGGGCAAAAAGAGGCAAGATGGCAGGATAAAGTTGCTAATGTATGTTAAAAGGTTTCAATAGGATTAAAGGGGTTTAAAAAAAGCAGGTAAAAATGTGAAAGTGGATCAAAAAGAGAGTGTTTATGGCAGATATGGGCAGAGGAAGCAGTGAAGGGGTGGGTGGCTCAAAAAGACAAAATAAGGATCAAAATTGGCTAAAAAGTGGTTAAAGAGAAAAAAAATGTGTCAACAGAGTGGAAAATGTCTAGAAAATTGGCAGCTTCAAGAGGAAAAAGTCAAAATGGCTAATTTGTAAAAAACAAAAAAAAAAAAAATATATATATATATATATATAGGATGTTGCTTTCAATATTTGTCTTTAATGCCATTAAATGCTATTTAATACTGTCTGTGATATTTTAACTTACAAACTTAATGGAGCCATGGCCAAATCATATTCAAGTTAAAATCTGATGCAACACCAACCAAAAATGACTGTTTAACAACGATGGATAGAAATATCCAGGCAGATTTGTATTTGGAGACTCTACATCAGGGGTGTCAAACTCCACATCAAGCCTGTGGTACCATTATAGCCAGCCAGCAAGATCATATTTTTATTATAACTGACCCACTGGTATGAGGTCTGCAGATTTCTTCCACTATATAAATGTAAACTTAACCTTGATGATTTGAAATATCCTTGTTAAAACTTGAAAAAGTTAAATGATAAAATAATAAAATTAAAAGCCCAGGATGTGGGAAAAGAAATAATCTGCTGAAGGGATTTTTTTGTGTCTAGTAACTTTTTAACATCCCCTGTGAATGATTATACAACAAAAAATAAATACAGCTAACCTTTGATATCCTGGAGGAAGGTAAATAACAGTGATCAGTTTTTTCCTCTGTCGCTGTTACGCAGATAGCTTATGAAGCTATAGTGCATAACAGATAAATGTGATATAGCTACAGTAACAGGTTGCTTTGT
This sequence comes from Cheilinus undulatus, assembly GCF_018320785.1. Lineage (NCBI taxonomy): Eukaryota > Metazoa > Chordata > Actinopteri > Labriformes > Labridae > Cheilinus > Cheilinus undulatus. The sequence continues at coordinate 25,734,516 of NC_054886.1, forward strand.
TCAATGCTCATACAATGCTTACTTTCCAATTTAACTGGATATGCTATTCCTGTTTTACTTAGTATTTTGCAAGATGCATTAGTATTTCATGTTTTACTTTGTCATTGAGTATCCTCCTGTAGCTTAAAGCTACAGTGTGTAATATTTATACTTGTAGCACTGAGCAGAATAAAGCTGGTCAAAATGACATGTAAGTTATATGTAGGCCTATCAAAATAAGTGTTTAATCACCTGAATATATAAAAGTACTGATAATCAGCCTTTTTTCATACATAGAGAGGGTCCCTCCCATACCATAGGCACTAATACAACCCCAAACCATCAGAAATGCAGGCTTTTGAGCATTGATAGCACACTGGATGGTCCTTTCCTTTTAAGTCCTCAGGACATGGTGTCAAAGGTTTTCTAAAATTCAAAATTTTGATTCATCTGACCACAGAACAGTTTTTCCATTTTACCTCGGCCCATATTAAATGAGCTCTCACAAGAACATCATTTCAAATATGAGAAATGCCTGCAGAGCTCGGGACAACACGGACTCACATGCTGATCGTCAGACTGGAAGTCCTCAAGTGTTACCAAGCTTTTAAGATAAAGCTCAAGGAAGGACAATAAAAAAAATACTTACACATTTACTGGAAGTTTTTATCAAGAAAGTTTGGATTCCAGCCCAAAACAGCTCAAATAATGGTGTTAATGGAGTTTTCAACAAAGGCCAATAAAAAGTCAAGCAGGCTTTCATGTGTTTCGCACTGAGAGACTTCTGTCTAGCCGCTCTGCCGTAAAGCCCTGATCGGTGGAAGGCTGTAGTGATGGCTGTCCTAGAAATTTTTCCGATCTCTCCACAGGATCTCTGGTGCTCAGTCAGAGTGACCATCAGGTTCTTTGTCAACTCTCTTACTAAGGCCCTTCTCCCCGATTGCTCAGTTTGGATGGGTGACCAGTTCTTGGAAGAGTCCTGGTTGTGCCAAACTTCTTCTATTTCAAGATTATGGAGGCCCTGCAACACTGGCATGGCAACGGGAAAGCAGAGAGGGGAGAAGGGTAGACTGTGACTGTAGCTGGAGGAATAATCCCACCTAAACACTTGAAATCAGACACCCAAAAGTAACAAAAAGGAAGCAATAAAGGAGAAACAAGTCCTTACATAGATCTCTTCAAAGAGTGGTGAGTGTGCACAATGGGTTAGTAAATGGCTTTAAGGCTTTCAGTTGGAGACGAAGACAAGATGAGGATGATGAAGGAGTAGAAAGCGGGACAGAAAGTTAAAGAAAAGAATGATGGAGGAGAAGAAAGCAGGGATATAGAGCAAGATGAGGCTGATGGAGAAGAAGGCGGGAATAGAGAGCAAAATGAAAACGATCAAGGAAAAGAAAGCAGGGACACAAATTTCAAGAAAAGAATGGTGGAGAAGAAGGTGTAGATAAACAGCAAGATGAGGATGATGGAGAAGAAAAGAGTGGGGACAGAGAGCAAAACAAAGGCTAATGAACACATTAAAAGTACATTTATTTCATCCATAGTAAAAAAAAAATGGGTTTATTGATATAGGGAAATTTTGTCAAAAAGAAACATAGATCTTGGTAAAATGGTGCTGGCTAAGGGGGGCCTGGGTAAATAGACAAGTGAAATAAGAAGAAATTCATTCAGCCACAAAGGAGAAGGCATGGTTGTTAAAGGCTTCCCCAGAAAGCAGCAGAAAATCAGTGACAGTAACACGACGTCATTCATACAGTTATCTCACAATAACAAGTCAGCATTTTAGCATGCTATTTAACACTGTTCTGTCACATAACTGTGTATTTTTTATCACAAACACACCAAATGAAAAAGAAAAACAAATAAATGACAAACAGTGATGGGCTTTGCTAGATCATGTAGCTTTAACACAATATAGAATAACGCACACAAATATCAATACATGCTTTAAAACATTTTTTGCCTTACCATTCAAATATTCATGTTATTTTTTTCAAGAAATTTTGAAATATAGAGGCAATACATACATTTATGTAGGGGAGAACAACAGAGTACTGATTCTCACATTTGAGTGACCAAAAATCCACTAAAAGTGGTACTGTAGTCTGATCCCCAAACCCACGTACTTGCAGCCAAACGCACGTACACATGGTCTCCTGGTTGCAGCTGCAGAAACACAGAGTTTCCTCCATTATCATTACGATCAGGGCTTGATCCATGTTCACTTGTCACGACCATCAGCTGGGAGTTCTTGTAGAGTGACAGATATGCTCCATGTAGCCCTCCAGCATGATAGAAAATGATGAAGTAGTAGACACCTGAAACAGGTGCAGTGAAGATACCTGTGGAAACAACAGATGAGAGACTTTCAAGGTTTCAGAGTTTCACACAGAGATCAGATTCATGAGCACAGACTGTGAAATTATACCTGTGGCTTCATTGTAGGCGTTACCAATGTTCATAATCACCCTTTTGTAGATTAGTGTTGTATTTGTGTTGAAAGGTCCAATGCTTATGCTTCCTTCTCCGATTGCTGCACTGAAAATCACCTTGGTTGCTTCTGTTGAAAAAAAAACAATAGTATTGATTAGTAAATAAGTAATTAAAAAAATCTAAAGTCATCTGATAAAATGACAGCATGTGGAGTTTTGTTGTTGATGTATGAAGGCATTCTGTTTTTCCCCACATTCTCTGTGTCATTTGGGGACACCTAGTGGTGTAACCATGTACTGCGCTTGCTGTTGAGAGCACACGCAGCAGTTTCCAACCACTTTCAACCTTTTCTCATGTGAAAATCAAAGTCTGCGAGTTCTATTGTGTTTATATCATGTAACTTTAGACCAGGGGTCAGCAACTAATTTTGGCCTCGGGCCAAATTTTTTCTGACCAACTCAATGGCGGGCCAAAATTACATCTTCATCAGGCAAAACCTGTCTTTCCTACTAAAAAAATACTTTTTTTTCCTCATCTATACTTTTGCATCTTGTACAAAAACGTAATTTAATAAAGTTATTTATTTAAAAATCAATGAATTTGCTACAGGCTGTTATTATTTATTTAATTGATCTTTGAGCCAAGCTTGTGATTTGTTTTAACCTCTTAAGCCCTAGCAGGGCCAAATTTGGTCCTGTTCGCCTTGATCCAAACAAACTTGCTTTGTGCACTCTGTTTTCACACAAAAATAGTCATGTTACACATTAAATTAAACAGAAGAAGCTCAGCTACAAGCCCAAATAAAGCATTTTTACCCACACCACATCCAGCTCAAAAAGGACTCAAATCAATGACCACATATCAAAGTGGCCGTAGTGTTACAAAGCCAGACACTTACGCCCCCTATGGGATGGTGCCTGGTACTACAGACACAAACATGGTCTCATTTGAAAGCCCAGCCTCTATTGAAAATTCTAGTCATTCCGTTCCATGATGCAGTGACCACCTATAATGGTATATGAGTAAAAAAGAAAGTTTCATACCTTAGATTTTTCAAATGGCAGAGATTGTGCCAAAGTGTGCCCAAATGGCAGAAGAGGGGATTTTGCCTGATGAATGAATGAATGAATGAATTTTTACTCAAATCTCTCTTATTTTGTCCTAATAACCCTCTAATGGCATGAAATTTGAAAGCGGTAATGTCAAAATGTGGTGCTTTGGCCTACTGGAGATGTTTTCGACTTCAACTGCATTATTTCCATGGGATATATATGCTGAAATTGCAAAAGAAAAAATTAGGCGAAAATGAAAATTTTCATTTCTAACTTGATTCTCTCTGATTCAGTAACATGTATACACATATTAACACTTCTGAATAATTTTCACAATTGCCCTCTTCATAATGGTACCTTGATCATTCAAATAGACAGGGTATAACTCTGTAGTTACAGAGTTATACTCATTTAAAGATGGGCTGGAAATTTCGAGCAGTAGCCTAATAAAAGAGGCTCGGACTCAACAGGTCAATTCAATGAAACAGATTTTGCACTTTGTCTGTTACAGCGGCACACAGAGAGCGATTTTTTTTTCTCCTTTTTCTCAGAGCACACATGTGCCAATTAAGTTCCTACCTCAAGCCAGTGTGCGTCTGAAGTCAAGCATATGCTGCTTTGTCAAAACTTTTGAATAAATGTTCTGAGATCTGTGTGGAATTGTCGTTTTTGTGATAGCATATGTATATATACAATGCTTAACAAATTTATTAGACCCCCTGTCATATTTGTCTCAAAAACCATCCAGCATCATGAAGTGCTTTAATGCAGACCCTTTCATTTTCAGTGAGGTCTCCATGTTTTACCATTTTGAACAGGAATGAGGAATTTCAAACTGAATTCACCCAAATTTGAGCCGGCTCCCTGAGCATATAGGCTATAAATATATATATATATATATATATATATATATATATATATAATCAGTTTTTAATCAATGTCATCTGGTGGGCCTGGTATTATTGGCGGCAGGCCAATTTTGGCCCACAGGCCGCCAGTTGCCTACCACTGCTTTAGACTACTGTGTAGATTTTGTAAAGGGTTTCTTCATTTTGTTTTCTTTTGTGCAGAATTGTTAAAGATGCTAACCGCAATTAGCATTTGCTATTTAAAAACAATGTAAACATTAGCTTAGATGCTAGCTAGGCCTGTATGCATCTTATTTATAGCTGTTTACTTTCTTGTGTGACAGCTACTTGCTACATTGAGTTATTTTACAACTTGCATGAGCACTTAGTGATGAAATTATTTCCTGTTTTACAAAAAATGAGAAGAATCCATTCTAAAGCCCTTCACACAGCTCTGGTTTCTTAGGTTGTTATTCTACAGATATGGTACTCAAGATCTGCAATTTAACCCAGTAGTCGTTCTGTTATTTAAATCCAGTGTATATAATATTTTTACATTCTTAAAACAAAAAATGTAGAACTCTGGACTGAAAATGGACATATATATTACATTATCTGTCAAGTATTACATTATCAGTTTTGAAAAAAACAAGACCCAATAATGTAATAGGGTATTACATTATCAGTAAAAAATGTTATTACAATATCAGTCAGGATATTTTATTATATTATTGGAGAAGTTATTACATTATTGGGTTTTATTACATTTTCGATCGAGTTAAGTGCAAATTTTATTACATTTTCAGGAAATTATTACATTATAGGGTGCTACAAGGCCACTGTGCTCTTGAGAACTTTGAGCGCAGCAGACATTTTTTGTGGCCTTCTCCAGATCTGTGCCTTACAACAATTCTGTCTCTGAGCTGAGGTTTTTGCTCTGATGTGCACTGTCAGCTGTGAGGTCTTCTGAGAGAGGTGAGTACCTTTCCGAATCAATTTAATTTACTACAGGCAGACTCCAGTCAAGGTGCAGAAACGTCTCAGCAGAGAACCACAGACATGGGAGGAACCTGGGCTAAATTTCAAGGGTCTGAATACTTATGTCAATGTCATATTTCAGGTTTTTATTCTTAATTAATTTGTAAAAATTTCTAAAAGCCCCGGTGTCGTTATGGAGTACAGTGTGAATAATGTGAATATCTTTTTGTCGACTTTAGCATCAGGAAACAAAATTGAAAAAGGTGAAGGGGGTCTGAATACTTTTTGAATGGACTGTACATTGTCAGCAGGAATTTAGTGTAAAATGTGAGATATGGAATTTGTGATTTAAAAAAGAACTTGAAAAGGTAAAATGGGTGGTTTCAGAAAAGATTTATTTGAGAAAATGCAGGAAACGCTCACATTTATTACATTGCTAAAAGTATTATTATTCTGCAGTGTGTCTAAGTTCTTACAAGAACACTGGAATATTTTGGATAATTCTACTGTTTACATTTTAGAGTGAAACATTAATACCCTTGAGCAAGGAAATATAAAGAGCTGGCTCTTCTAAAAAAAAAAAGTCCTCTCAGAGATATACACTGCGTTCCGAATTATTATGCAAATTGTGTTTAAGTGTCATAAAGGTAAAATGTGTTGTTTTCCAGTGAAACTCATGGATGGTATTGTGTCTCAGGGCTCTTTGGGTCAGTTAAATCAATCTCAGACACCTCTGCCAATTAGTTTGCCAGGTGAGTCTTATAAAAGGAAAAACTATTTAAGAAGGATGTTCCACATTATTAAGCAGACCACCATTTTCAAGCAATATGGGAAAGAAAAAGGATCTCTCTAGTGCCGAAAAGCGTGAAATAGTTGAATGCCTTGGACAAGGTATGAAAACCTTAGATATTTCACGAAAACTTAAGCGTGATCATCTTACTATTAAGAGATTTGTAAGTGATTCAGAGCACACATGGATTCGTGCAGATAAAGGCATAATGAAGAAGGTTTCTGCCAGACAAATACATTGGATTAAGAGAGCAGCTGCTAAAATGCCATTACAAAGCAGCAGACAGGTATTTGAAGCTGCTGGTGCCTCTGGAGTCCCGCGAACATCAAGGTGTAGGATCCTCCAGAGGCTTGCAGTTATGCATAAACCTTCTATTCGGCCACCCTTAACCAATGCTCACAAGCAGAAACGGCTCCAGTGGGCCCAGAAATACATGAAGACTAATTTTCAAACAGTCTTGTTCACTGATGAGTGCCATGCAACCCTGGATGGTCCAGATGGATGGAGTGGTGGATGGCTGGTGGACGGCCACCATGTCCCAACAAGGCTGCGACGTCAGCAAGGAGGTGGCGGAGTCATGTTTTGGGCCGGAATCATGGGGAAAGAGCTGGTCGGCCCCTTTAGGGTCCCTGAAGGTGTGAAAATGACCTCTGTAAAGTATGTGGAGTTTCTGACTGACCACTTTCTTCCATGGTACAAAAAGAAGAAACGTGCTTTCCGTAACAAAATCGTCTTCATGCATGACAATGCACCATCTCGTGCTGCAAGGAATACCTCTGTGTCATTGGCTGCTATGGGCATAAAAGGAGAGAAACTCGTGGTGTGGCCCCCATCCTCCCCTGACCTCAACCCTACTGAGAACCTTTGGAGCATCCTCAAGCAAAAGATCTATGAGGATGGGAGGCAGTTCACATCCAAACAGCAGCTCTGGGAGGGTAATCTGACATCCTGCAAAGAAATTCAAGCAGAAACTCTCCAAAAACTCACAAGTTCAATGGATGCAAGAATTGTGAAGCTCCTATCAAATAAGGGTTCCTATGTTCAAATGTAACTTGACCTGTTAAGATGTTTTGATGGAAATAACTTTTGATTTCAGTAATTATGACCTGCTAATGCTTCTAATTTAACAAATGAATATTTTCAGTTCTTTACAACAATAACATGGTTTGAAACTCTGTTGTGCATAATAATTTGGAACAGTACATTCTAAGTATTTATTTTTAAAGAAAATACTGTTATCATTGGGAGGTTTGTTTAATAACGTTTGAATTGTATTCTAAAGGTTGATGACTTGAAAATTATGATGACTGTTATTTATATTGACTATTTAGCAAAATCTGAGAAAAATATCTAAGCATAATAATTTGGAACACGGTGTAAGATAAAAGTTGTGACATTTCCATGATTGTCAGTCCTAATCAGTCCTCAAAACTAAGCTAAAATTAAATCACTGTTATTCACTGATCATTGTACAAAGAGTAAAAAAAAACATCTTTCCATTCTTAACCACAGGATTATCCTTTATAACACACCATAAACATGTATTCATCATGTATTCATTCATTTGCATAAGATTTAACACTTAACACTGTGAATTTCCTATGTGAAAGCATTGCATTAGTTCACTTGTTCACTTGATTTTATATTGCATAATCAACACAACAGGAAGTACAGCCTATTTCCAGTTCTGTTTTTTTTTTTTTTTTAATTCAAATACACTTACAAACAAAGTCTGGCATCTATATTCATGAAATAGCCACATTGCAAACATTACAGACTGAGTAAAGTTTTGAAAACAAAATAGAGAATGAGGTCAGAGGTCTAATCTGGGATTAAATTTTGTAAAGACCCATTTTCGAAGTACACAGAAGTTAGCTCGCTTTACTTTCATTAGCTTTAGGTAAAGCTAACATAGCTAGGGTAGCTATTTAATTAACAATACTACATAAGCCAATGTAGCCAAGTTAGCTTTTACAATGTGAGCTTCAGCAAACATAGCTAAAGTTAATGTTGCTATGTGGATAATGTACCTACATATCCTACATAGTTGACATGTGATCTTACCTTTTGCTATGTTAGCTATGTTGTGTCGTAATCCATACCTAAGTTACCTATAGCAATGTGAGCTTTAGTACATACTGATAGGTATAGTTTTAACAAATGTAGCTACATCAAAAAACATAGCTTACATAGCTGCTTTGTGAGCTAATCTTTAGCTCCATTAGCTATGAACTGCAGTTAGCTACATAGTTGCGTTATCTGTTGCCGAGTTAACTTTTGCAGTTTGAGCTTAAAGACATATTGATATATATGGCTTAAGTGAATATAGCTAAAGTTAATGTAGCTATGTAGATAACGTAGCTTTCCAATGTTTTTGTTGGCAAAGCTTTAGCTCCATTAGCGACATAGCACATTTGGCTACATAGTTCTGTTATAAATAGCTAAGTTAACTTTAGCAACTTGAGCTTTTCCACACATTGATTTCTATAGCTTTAACATACATAGCTAAAGCTAATGTAGCTATATACATAACATAGCTTACGTAGTGTGTTGTTAGCTAAGCTTTAGCTCCATTAGCTACGTAGTGCAGTTAGCTACATAGCTACGTTTTCTATAGCTAAGTTAGCTTTTTGCAAATTGAGCACATACTGATTTTTTGGCTTTTGTGAATGCAGCTTAAGTTAATGCAGCTACAAAGATAAAAGTTTATGTAGTTTTTTTGTTACCTTAGTTTTAGCTCCATTAACAATGTAGTACAGTTCACTACATTGTTCTGTTATCTGTAGCTAATTTTCCTTAAGCAACTTAAGCTTTAGCACACACTGATATCTAAAGCTTTAACAAATAGATAAATCTAATGTAGCTACATAGATAACATAGCTTACATAGTGTTTTGTTAGCTTAGCTTTAGCGCCATTAGCTAAGTAGTGCAGTTAGCTATATAGCTTTGCTATCTATTGCTAAGTTAGCTTTAGTAGCATGAGCTTTTGCAATTTAAGCTTTCGCACGTATTAATGTCTATGTGTTAAAGGTGCAGTGTGTAGAAGTTGGCAGCATTTGGCCAAACAGAAACGATGTGAATGGGATATAATGTTTATATATTTAAGTGAGGTATGTTAAAGTAAGTGTACAACCATCCCCTTAAAACTTTCATATTCTTTTTTTTTAAATTAGAAAAAAGCTTTTTAAATTTACATTATCACGGGTTGCACTCATGGAGGCTGACATAACGAACCACCATGTCGTCTAAGGCAACGTTTTGTGGACAGAAAGAGCGAAACGCGATTTTGTAAATACGAACCTGCCTGCCGGTCCTGAAATCTACCTGGAGGGCAGGCAGAGAAGAAGACTGACCTATAATCTATAAAAATAATGGATACAAAAATGAATGAATAAACCCTCATGTCGTCACTGCTGTAAATTTTGTCCGGCTCATGATCCTTTTTGGTCTTCACAGGCTCTCGTCACTCAGTGATGTGATGTTTTGGTAACAGCTGGGCTCATTCTAAAATCTGAACACTAGATGTCACTAAAATTCTAATCTCTACACACAGCACCTTTAAGCAAACACAGAAAGCTGACTTAGCTACATAGATAATGTAGATATGTAGTTTATGTAGCTGCTTTGTGAGCTTAGCTTTAGCCTGCTAGCTCCATAGCGCCCCTATCTATGTAGGTTACACAGTTAACAGAGCTATGTAAGCTATGCTTGCTGTGTTCAAAAGTTTTCATGGAGGACAAACTTTTCTTCTGCAATCAGACTGTTTACTCGGCTTTATTTAATGTTTTTTATCTAGCCTTTACAGGTCAGGTTTTTTACCTTTACCCTTTTTTAAAAGTACCTGAAAGTTTTAGCGTGTATTTCTATTCTGATAAATGCAGCGTCTCAGATAAAAGGTGAGAGTGGCCATCAGAAATGAACGGGCTGCAGACAGATTGTCTTGACTTCTCTTAAGCTGGTTTTATGGTAGCATTTTTAGTTTATTTTAAGGAAAACAGTGAAATAATGCTCACATCTGAGTGACTAGAAACCCACTAAAAGTCATACTAACGTCGTTTCTCCAAACATGTGAATTTGCTACCATGTGCACAAACACCTGGTCTCCCTGCTGCAGCCACAGGAACGCTGCATTTCCTCCATTATCAGCACCGTCTGCACCAGTAACCTGATCATGGGTCATGACCATGACTTGGGAGTTCTTGAACAGAGCTAGACCCATCAGAATTTGAGGAGGGGGCTATGGTGTTCATTATCAGAAAATCACACTAAAACTAGACGCTCGTTATGGGAAAACACTACAATGTAATTGGCAATACTATATAACAATAAATCACCAAAACATTGTAGTGTTTTCAATTTTAACTTTATTTGAAAAGTCATGTGAAAGGCAAAGATAATAATCCTAAAAAATCATCAAGGTATCATCTCATAGGACCATGATTGCTTTAATAATGTTTAAGAAAAATCTGGCTGATTTGTTTGAGGATTAGTTGTACTCATTCAAGGTTTTGCATTAGAGGCATTCAATGAAAATAATAACAAGGTTCATTCCTAATATTAATATTTTTATGAACTATTGGATCACCATCTAAAATTGTGCTTTTATTTTGGCAACATGAGTAAACTCTGAAATCAATCAGTGTACAGGGGCAGAAAATTCTGCCTTTTTAGTTTTACTATAAACAACATTGTGGCATTAAGAACAGAATAAAGAGGTGATAAAAGAGGCAATCCAATATTGGAGTTTGTATTCAACCATCAACAGCATCCTTTTCAGTGGACTTTCAAATAAAATTACAGGTACAATCATGGAAGAGAGAACCTTTTATTGATCCTTACATTGCAGTGATTAAATAACCACTGAAAGTTGTAACATGATTATTTCCCCAAATATGTGTATTTGGTTCCATACGCATGAACATCTGATCTCCTTGTTGCAGTTGCAAGATCACAGCATTTCCTCCGTTATCAGCAGTGTCAGCACTTGATGCATGATCAGTGCTGTCAACAATCATTTGAGAGTTCTTGTAGAGGGCAAGAAATACTTGGTGTTCCCCTCCAGCATGATAAAAGAAGGTGAAGTAATATACACCTGCAACAGGTGCAGTGAAGATACCTGTAAAAGAAGAGAATATTAGAGCCTTGCATGCTGAAAATTGTGTGCTGGGTTCCAATCTTTATTGAAGTTCACTCATTTCCAATGTCATGGGGATAACAAGCAAATTGAATCAGAAACAGGATAAAAAAAAGCACAGCGAAACATCATGTGATAACAAAAATGGAAGTCAAGTGAAACACTGACATTAAATCAGCTGATTAATGTTTTTTTGTTTGTTTGTTTTTTGTAAGCTGGGATGACATTTGTGTATGTTAAACAGAGCCAGTGTTTAAAATAATATGAATGGTTTTTCATATCAAAAACCTCAAACATGGGCTTGAGAAAAGGCCATGGGTGCTCTGGTGGGGAATAGTCATCCTTCTCTGTCGTAGACATCACTACCATTAAACTACCTCATTAGAGTCACATGTTCTTTATTTCTTCATTTGCTCCAGGCTCTGGCTCTGCCCTGAAGATGTGTGATGCAATACAGGTAGGATGAACCACACTAACAGTAGTGAGTAGTGAGTAAGTAGTGAGAAACGAGAGGGTCTATAAAAACATAGTGGAGTAAAAAGGTATTCATTGATTTTTCAAAGGCTTTTGATACTGTGGACCATTTTATTTTGAAGGATAGACTCTGATGTATTGGTCTGTCTGAACAATCTGTTCGTTGGTTTGAAAATTATTTATTGAACAGAACCCAGTACGTGCAGACTAAGGGATTTACCTGTAATTATCTTGGTGTGCCTCAGGGCTCAGTCTTTGGTCCGCTGTTATTTACATTTCAACAGTATTTGTAAAAATGTTCCCAACTCAAATGTTCATTTATATGCTGATGTCATTTATTGCTCTGCTTCTTCACAGCATCAGGCTCTCTTAACTTTATTGCTAACGGAGCCGTTAGCAGGCTAGCAGGTCAGTCCCTAGTAACGGCCCCACTTCCGTTGTGTTGTGACGTTTTATTTGCATCTGCTGCACCAAGTTGTTGTATTTTTGTGTTGTTGTTGAATCTGTTTGCCTCCATGCTGTGCCGAGTTTATGTATCTATGCGCGGCGCTGAGTGTTTGTATTCACTGCAGCAAGTTTTTGTATTTGTGTTGTGAACTTTTGTTTTTGTGTTTTTCTCAAATGTCGTCGTGTTTTTTCTTTTTGCAAAGCGTTTTGAATTTGCATTCATGTGAGACCTCTCAGCTACCGTACAGAGCAGTTCATCTCAGTACAGACTGTTGTTGGCTGATGTCACTGCCTTTATTGAAAGTCCACAGTCAACTAAAAAGGGCAGTAATGGTGGTAAAATAGGATAGGCTGAAAAAACTAAGAAATGCACACAATTGGTGAAAAATGGCAAATAAATGTGGCAAAAAAAAGTACGGGAAAAGTGGTCAAAGGGGGTTAAAAAGTGGCACAAATAAATAATTTCCACATCAGAAACCAATAATAGCTGAGCACACTTTTCAGCTGTAGAATATGGTGACTGGTAGTCTGTATGCTAGTGCCAATGCTACTGATCCAGGATTTTTTTTATTTGCTCAAAGTTTCATCATACAGTCATGGACGAAAGTGGCACACCTGGAATTTTTCCAGAAAATACACTATTTCTCCCAGAAATTGTTGCAAATACAAATGTTTTTGGCATACATGTGTTTATTGTCTTTATGTACATTGGAACAACACAAAAAATCCAAAGAAAAAAGACAAAATTGACATAATTTTACAGAAAACTCAAAAAATTGGCTGCTGGACATGTTTCTGCCTCTGGAGAATTAGTTTCACATTTTAAAGAAGTTCAAGTCAAAGAAGTTAAAATTAAGTTGCAAATGTGGTGCAAAAGCAAGAATGTAGGTTACTAGGTTCTACCTGTGGTTGAATTGTAGGCGTTGCCGATGTTTGTAATTACTCTTTTGTAGATTAAAGTTGTGGCTGTGTCGAAAGGTCCGACCGCTGCATTCGGTGTTCCGGATGCTGCGCTGAACATCACCCTGGTATTTTCTGTTTGAAAAAAGATATAACAGCAACAAATGTGAGATATTTCTCTATTCCTGAATACATTTCAGTGTTGTTTGTTTTTAATGTTATATTGATAAAAGCCTAGAAACATTTGAAGCCACATTATTGGGTGAAGACACTAATAAAACCTGAGTTTACCTTTGTTCTTGAGCTCCAGGATCTTTGCCTCGCTGGCCTGTAGTCTATTCTCACTGTCCCTCAGCCTGGCCTCGCTGTTCTGTAGTCTATTCTCACTGTCCCTCAGCCTGGTGTCACTGTCCTGTAGCTTTGTCTCCATAGCGCTGAGTTTCTCTGACATGGCACCAAACTGTTTCAGGAGATCACACATGTCAGGACTACATCTCTCCACTACAGTCCCGATGGTGACATCCTGGGCTAAAGCGGCGCTGCAGAAGAGCAAAACAAGCCACATCATGATGAAATGAAGAGTCTCAGTCATCTGCTTATGATGATGATTTGATTCTTTCAACTGCTGGACTTATATTTGTTACCTGTAAATTTTTAACATCCTCTTTGAGTCAAGGATGATTATGTAAGAAGAAATCAATGCTAGATCTGTTTACAGGCTCTGAGTTAACCTTTGATAGAGCAGAGAAATGTTCACCTGTGCTTCATTAATCGTCTTCCTAGAAATCTTGTTGTAAATCCTGTCATGAATGAAATGATTCTTAAAGACACTACAGCTTATAATAATATAACAGCTGCTACTAATGACCTTGTCTACACAGAAATGAACCAAAGAAACATCAACAACATAAAGAAACATCCAGTCTCTGAGCAAACCAGGATTCAGTTCCCAGCAATGACATAACAGTCAATTCAACAATCATGTCCTCAAATGATCTCATCAACATCGTGTTTGGCCCTCATGTGCTTTCAAATTCTTACTTACAGAAAATGTTAAGTTGCATTACGCAGTGGTTCATGTTGGGTCATGGGCGTCATCTTTAAGGTACAAGTATGGAGATGATTTCATTTATTAAAGGGAATAACATCCAAACCTACCTGGCCTTATGTGAAAAAGTCATTGCCTCCTGATCCTAATAACTGGCTGTGCCACCCTGGGCAATTTTTGCCCTGTCTCTTACTTATTGTTGAATCATGAACTCTGACCTTCATTGAGCCAAGTGAGGCCGGCAGGTCTTTAGATGATGCTCTTGGCTCTTTATGGCCAATCTTAGGAAGGTTTACTGCTATTCCAAGTTTTCCCCCTGTGTGGATAATGGCTCTCACCTTAGAAAAGCCTTAAAAATGGCTGTTTAACCTTTCCAGATTTATAGATGTCGATGACTTTTTCTCATCTGTTCTTGATTTTTTTAGATGGCACCATGATTCTAAGATCTTTTTTAAACTGAATGCTGCTTTCCAAAAACTGTGGTTAATAACAGGTCATTCATGATTTATCAAGGAGGCAAGGACGCCCACAAGAAGGGATAAAGAAAAGAGCTTTCTGGAGCACGGTCAGACTGATCAGTGAAATCATAGTCCACTGTAAATAGATGTAAAATATAATAAAATAAATAAAGTAAAATAAAATATAATAAATAAATAAATATAATAAAATAAATATAGTAAAATAAATAAAGATAACTGAAAGAATGTTGTCATTTATTACTTTTTATTCAGTTCTGTCTGCCAGGAAAAAAAAACGTAAACATTTACATTAAAAATTGGAATCCATTCACATCCATTGTTCTCCCCTTCTTTATCAAATAAAGAGCAACTTTAACTTTTTTTAAATCAGTCTTAACAAAACCATGGGACCAGGCTTTTAAACAGTCAAACAAACACATTCATGAAAGAAGGCCTCTGTTGCAGTCTTCTGATGCTTTCAATATTTGTCTTTGATGCCATTAAATGCTATTTAATACTGTCTGTGATGTTTTAACTTACAAACTTAATGGAGCCATGGCCAAATCATATTCAAGTTAAAATCTGATGCAACACCAACACCAAAATGACTGTTTAGCAATGTTGCATAGAAATATCCAGGCAGATTTGTATTTGGAGACTCTACATCAGGGGTGTCAAAGTCCACATCAGGCCTATGGAACCGTTATAGCCAGCCAGCAAGATCACGTTTTTATTATAACTGGCCCACCGGGATGAAGTCTGCAGATTTCCTCCACTATGATGAAACTGTAAACTTAACCTTGATGATTTGAAATATCCCTGTTAAAACTTGAAAAAGTTAAATGATAAAATAATAAAAAGCCCAGAATGCAGGAAAAGAAATAATCTGCTGGAGGGAGTTTTATTTGTGTCTAGTAAATTTTTAACATCCCCTGTGAATCACGGATGATTATACAACGAAAAATAAATACAGCTAACCTTTGATATCCTGGAGGAAGGTAAATAACAGTGATCAGTTTTTTCCTCTGTCGCTGTTACGCAGATAGCTTATGAAGCTATAGTGCATAACAGATAAATGTGATATAGCTACAGTAACAGGTTGCTTTGTTCAATGCTCATACAATGCTTACTTTCCAATTTAACTGGATATGCTATTCCTGTTTTACTTAGTATTTTGCAAGATGCATTAGTATTTCATGTTTTACTTTGTCATTGAGTATCCTCCTGTAGTTTAAAGCTACAGTGTGTAATATTTATACTTGTAGCACTGAGCAGAATAAAGCTGGTAAAAAATGACTCACAAGTTATATGTAGGCCTATCAAAATAAGTGTTTAATCACCTGAATATATAAAAGTACTGATAATCAGCCTTTTTTCAAACATAGAGAGGGTCCCTCCCATACCATAGGCACTAATACAACCCCAAACCATCAGAAATGCAGGCTTTTGAGCATTGATAGCACACTGGATGGTCCTTTCCTTTTAAGTCCTCAGGACATGGTGTCAAAGGTTTTCTAAAATTCAAAATTTTGATTCATCTGACCACAGAACAGTTGTCCATTTTACCTCAGCCCATTTTAAATGAGCTCTCACAAGAAAATCATTTCAAATATGAGAAATGCCTGCAGAGCTCGGGACAACACCGACTCACATGCTGATCGTCAGACTGGAAGTCCTCAAGTGTTACCAAGCTTTTAAGATAAAGCTCAAGGAAGGACAGTAAGAAAATACTGACACATTTACTGGAAGTTTTTATCAAGAAAGTTTGGATTCCAGCCCAAAACAGCTCAAATAATGGCGTTAATGGAGTTTTCAACAAAGGCCAATAAAAACTCAGGCAGGCTTTCATGTTTTTTTTATTAAAAGTAAATTTAATTCATCCATAGTAAAAAATAAAATAAAATAAAAAACAAAAACAGGTTCATTGATAAAGGGAAATTTAGTTAAAAAAACACATAGATCTTGGTAAAATGGTGCTGGCTAAGGGGGGCCTGGGTAAAGAGACATAAGTGAAATAAGAAGAAATTCATTCAGCCACAAAGGAGAAGGCATGGTTGTTAAAGGCTTCCCCAGAAAACAGCAGAAAATCAGTGACAGTAACACGACGTCATTCATACAGTTATCTCACAATAACAAATCAGCACTTTAGCATGTCTTTAACACTGTTCTGTCACATAACTGTCTATTTTTTTAATAACGTAACGTCTTTTATCACAAACACACCAAAGAAAAACAAATAAATGACAAACAGTGATGGGCTTTGCTAGATCATGTAGCTTGAATACAATATAGAATAATGCACACAAATATCAATACATGCTTTAAAACATTTTTTTTGCCTTACCATTCAAATATTCATATTATTATTTTTAAGAACTTCCAAAATGTAGAGGCAATACATACATTTATGTAAGGACATTCATGTACGTAGGGGAGAACGACAGAGTGCTGATTCTCACATTTGAGTGACCAAAAATCCACTAAAAGTGGTACTGTAGTCTGATCCCCAAACCCACGTACTTGCAGCCAAACACACGTACACATGGTCTCCTGGTTGCAGCTGCAGAAACACAGAGTTTCCTCCATTATCATTACGATCAGGGCTTGATCCATGTTCACTTGTCACGACCATCAGCTGGGAGTTCTTGTAGAGTGACAGATATGCTCCATGTAGCCCTCCAGTATGATAGAAAATGTTGAAGTAGTAGACACCTGAAACAGGTGCAGTGAAGATACCTGTTTAAACAGCAGATGAGAGACTTTCAAGGTTTCAGAGTTTCACACAGAGGTCAGATTCATGAGCACAGACTTTTATTTAATTATACCTGTTGCTTTATTGTAGGCATTGCCGATGTTCTCAATCACCCTTCTGTAGATTAGTGTTGTATGTATGTTGAAAGGTCCAATGTCAATGCTTCCTTCTCCAATTGCTGCACTGAAAATCACCTTGGTTCCTTCTGTTTAGAAAAATAAACCAATAGAATTGATTTGTAAATAAGTAATTAAAAAAGTCTCAACTCATCTGATAAAATGACAGCATGTGGAGTTTTGTTGTTGATCTATGAAGGCATTCTGTTTTTCCCCACATTCTCTGTGTGTCATTTAGAGACACCTAGTGGTGTAAACATGTACTGCACTTTATTTCTAATTATTTGTTTGCCATAGGCAGTTCACTTAAGTCTCGCTTGCTGTTGAGAGCACATGCAGCAGTCTCCGACCACTTTTCAACCTTTTCTTACATGAAGGTCAAAGTCTGTGAGTACTATTGTGTATATATCATGTAACTTCACACTGCTGTGTAGATTTTGTAAATGCTACTTTTCGTTTTGTGTTCTTTTGTGCAGAATTGTTAAAGATGCTAACCGCAATTAGCATTTGCCTTTTAAAAACAATGTGAACCTTAATTTAGATGCTAGCTAGATCTGTGTGGCCAGATAGATTTACACTCCCTACCACAAGGGGCAGTGTGGCTGCTAATTACTGGGTGGTTGCCTCTCCCTCTGTCTTTTAGCTTCCTCTTCCTCCCTCACGGAGCCAACAGTGGTGTGTGTTGGCGTCTGACGTTGCATCTCTGCAGCACATGTCAGGTTTCACATTAAAGTATGCATGCTGTTATCCTGCCTGATTCATTAAGTTCCCTGTGCTTGGTGTTTACTCCGGTTTCGCTCCGTTGCAGCAGTGTGGTGTGACTGGGAGCTGGTCTGTCTCTTGGGGTCTATGTGGGCACGGTACGCTTCCTATGGGTAAGACACTAAGTTGTCTGTTTTGTTACCTTTAGCTGTTGATGGTCTGGTGCCGCTTGACGTGTCTACCCTGCTCTCTGGTACAAAACGTTCAATTGGTAGCTTTGGTTAATTTGTAAATTTTTCAGAATTAGATTCTGATTAGTTTACTGGTTTATTTTACAGTGTGCGGCCGTCATCTGCCGCTGCTTCTCAGTCACGCTGCTGTCTTGGCTCTTTGTTGGTTCTTTGTGGACTCCCTTTTATTGTACTCCCTAATGGCTATATTATTAGTGGATTGCCTGGGTTCTCATGCTCTGCTAATGAACTGTAGGTTCAGTGGTTCTACCCTCTCTGGTTAAAGCGTTGGGGGCTGATACTGCTTTGACAAACTGCCAAAGTGGGCTAGACGACGGTGTCTGGACCATGGACACTGGGCCGGCTGTTTCCGGGCCCTGGTATTATGATAGTGCAGACACTTATTTGATTAATCTGTTTAGCTTATTTTTTGTTTGTTATTTCTTCGTTGGATTATTATTAAGTTTGTTTTTCGATTGTATTTGACTTATTGTTTATACATTGTTTTTGGTTTCTAATTTTGATAATTTGTTGGTAAGTAACTGTTTCTTTTGGTTTGGGGTAAGGGTGTTTTACATTCTGTCTGTCATGGTAAGCCCCAGCCCTGTCCTTGTTTTCTTTTCTGGTAGGCCCCATACCACTGTTTATTCTTTGTTTAGTTTGCTACCCATTTTTAACTATAATTGTTTAATGAAGTATTTTAATATTTTGGAAATCACGCTCTCTGGCCCTGTGAATTTTATCATTCAAACTGTGTGTCTGTGTTATTGTTGGGTTGTATATTTATATCCTGGGGTGCGAGTCCCTATGTGTTGTTGTCTGGTACATTCCACTGCTCACCTTGCCACACCTGTATGGCTCTTATTTAAAGTTGTTTAATTTCGTATTTGACAACTGCAGGCTATATTGAGTTATTTTACCATGTATGTGTGCATTAGCACTTTGTGATGACATTATTTCACATTTTTCAGTGTAACAGAATACACGAAGAATCCACACTAAGGCCCTTAACACAGCTCTGGTTTCTTGGGCCTTTTGTCTACAGATATTTGCTATCTGCTAAGTTGTTTTGTTAAGCAAGAGCAGAATACATTCATTTTAAAAGAATTGTCTTGTTAGCTGTACGGCCAATTGCTGATGCATAATTGATCAGAATGCAATTTGTACCTTTGCTCATTAGGTCAAGAATCTGGTTTTCACTGTTGTTCAGTCTTTTTTCACTGTCCCGTAGCCTGGCCTCACTGTCCTGTAGCCTGGTCTCACTGTCCCGTAGCCTGGTCTCACTCTCCCGTAGCCTGGCCTCACTGTCCTGTAGCCTGGCCTCACTGTCCTGTAGCCTGGTCTCACTGTCCCGTAGCCTGGTCTCACTGTCCCGTAGCCTGGCCTCACTGTCCTCCAGCCTCCTTTCCATGGCTTTTACTTTTTCTGTCATGGCACCAAAGTCTCTCAGGAGGTCACACATATCTGGAAAGCATGATCTTGTTTCAACAGCGTTGGTATCATCCTGGGCTGAAGTCATTCCACTAAACAGCAAAAAGAAACCCCACAAAAAGACAGAAGTCATCACTGAAGTTGATTCAAGAACAGCTCACCTGAACAATAATGGAAATGATCTCTTATTCTTGGTTATATTCATGACTTTATGACAACCTGTTAATGTTAAACAGACCATCTGAAACGTGACTTTAATAGGTCCGAGTGTTATCAAGCTTTTAAGACAAAGCTCAAGGAAGCATATTAAAAAAAAATACTGGCACATTTACTGGAAGTCTTTATGAAACTTTGGCAGTCAGCAGTTTTGGATTTCAGCCCTAAACAGTTTAAAAAATGGTGATAATAGAGTTTTCAACAAAGGCCAAATAAAAAGCCAAGCAGGCTTTCATGTGTTTCGCACTGAGAGCCTTCTGTCTAGCCACTCTAGACCAATTGGTGGAGGGCTGTAGTGATGGTTGACCTTCTAAACTTTGCAGGATCTCTGGAGCTCAGTCAGAGTGACTATCAGGTTCTTTGTCAACTCTCTTACTAAGGCCTTCTCCCAGATTGCTCAGTTTGGATGGGTGACCAGCTCTTGGAAGAGTCCTGGTTGTGCCAAACTTCTTCCATTTGAGAATTATGGAGGCCGCTGTGCTCTTGGAAACCTTCAGCACAGCAGACATATTTTGTAGCCTTCCCCAGATCTGTGCCTTGCAACAATCCTGTCTCTGAGCTGAGGTTTTTGCTCTGATGTACACTGTCAGCTCTGAGGCCTCCTACAGAGAGGTGATTGCCTTTCCAAATCAATTTAATTCACCACAGGTGGACTCCAGTCAAGGTGCAGAATCATCTCAGTAGAGATCCAGAGAAATGGGGGGAACCGTTGCTAAATTTCAAGGGTTTGAATTCTTATGTGAATGTGATATTTCAGTTTTTTATTCTTAATTAATTTGCTACAAAATCTAAAAGACACTGTGTCATTATGGAGTACAGAGTGTGAATAATGTGAATATCTTTTATTTGGCTGTAGCGTCCGGAAACAACAAAACTGAAAAAAGTGAAAGGGGTCTGAATACTTTTTGAATGGACTGTACATAGTCAGCAGGAATATAGTGTAAAATGTGAGATGTGGAATTATTGATTAAAAAAGAACTTGAAAAGGCAACATAGGTGATTTCAGAAAAGATTTATTTGAGAAAATGCAGGAAATGCTCATATTTAATAATTGATAAAAGTATTATTATTCTGCAGTCTGTCTATGATTTATCTATGATATATTTTGATAATTCTACTGTTCACGTTTTAGATTGAAACAATATGCTTGAGCAAGGAAATATAAAGAGCTGGCTCTTCTAAAAAAATGTCCTTTCAGAGATATAAGATAAAAGTTGTGACATTTACATGATTGTCAGTCCTAATCAGTCTTCAAAACGAAGCTAAAATTAAATCACTGTCATTCACTGATTGTTTTACAAGGAGTCAGAAAAAACATTTTTCCATCCTAGCCACCGGATTATCCTTTATAACACACCATAAACACGTATTCATCATGTATTCATTCATTTGCATGAGATACAACACTTAATGTGAATTTCCTATGTGAACACATTGCATTAGTTCACTAGTTCACTTGATTTTATATTGCATAATCAACACAGCAGGAAGTGCTGTAATTTGCAAGTACAGCCTAAACAAAATAGAGAATGAGGTCAGAGGTCAAATCTGAAATAAAAATTTTGAATAGACCCATTTTTTTTAGTACACAGACATTAGCTCACTTTACTTTCATTAGCTTTAGCTAAAGCCAACATAGCTAAAGCTAATGGTAGCTATTTCATTAACAATAATACATAAGTCACTGTAGCCAAGTTAGCTTTAGCAACATGAGCTTTGGCAATTTAAGCTTTCGCACAAATTAATATCTATGTGTTTAGCAAACACATAGTTGTTAATTTGTGAGTTTAGCTTTAGCCTGTTAGCTCCATAGCGCCCCTATCTATGTAGGTTACACAGTTAACAGAGCTATGTAAGCTATGCTTGCTGTGTTCAAAAGTTTTCATGGAGGACAAACTTTTCTTCTGTAAGCAGACTGTTTACTCTGCTTTATTTAATGTTTTTATTTCAGTGCTGTGGGTCAGGTTTTTTACCTTTACCCTTTTTTAAAAGTACCTGAAAGTTGGCAGCATTTTTAGTTTATTTTAAGGAAAATAGTGAAATAATGCTCACATCTGAGTGACTAGAAACCCACTAAAAGTCGTACTAACTTCGTTTCTCCAAACATGTGAATTTGCTAACATTTGCACAAACACCTGGTCTCCCCGCTGCAGCCGCAGGAACGCTGCATTTCCTCCATTATCAGCACCGTCTGCACCAGTAACCTGATCATGGGTCATGACCACAGTTTGGGAGTTCTTGAACAGAGCCAGAAGCATCAGACGTGTTCCTTCAGCGTGAACGAAGAAGGTAAAGTAATAAACACCAGCAACAGGTGCAGTGAAAATACCTACGAATAACAGAAAATGATACACGTTAGCAAACGAAGCTCAAACATATAAAACACACAGACAAACTTTATTCTATATACTAATGTTCAGAGATACTGAATTTGGGGTTTTCATTAGCTGTAATGATCATCAAAACTAAACAGGGTCATGACTGATATGAGAGTACCTGTGGCTGAATTGTAGGCGTTGCCGATGTTTGTAATCACTACTGTGTATTTCAAAGTGGTGGCGGCGTTAAAAGGTCCAAAGGCTCCGGTCCCTCCTAATGCTGCACTGAAGATCACCTTGGTTCTTTCTGTACCAGTAAAACATTACAACAACATATTTGAGAATAAAGTCTGGAATCGTGATAAAAGGATGTAAGCATCCACCGTTTCTATGACATAGACATTGATTTCTGTCATTAACTTCAGAGAATTTGTTTGGTTTGCTTAAATAATCACACATAAAGGAAACAAACTTCACTTTACCTTTGTCCTGCAGTTCTGTGATCTGGTTTTGATTCTTCCTCACTGTATTTTTCAGGGCTTTGAGTTTCGCTGCCATGGCATCAAGCTCTCTCAGGAGCTCACACATGTCAGGATAGCATGGGTGTTTTTCCAGAGCGTTGCCTTCTTTCTGGGCTGAAATCACGCCAAAGAACAGCAAGACAGCACACAGACTTATGCAGTTCATGATGGAAGTTGATTCAGTCACTCTGATGAGTTCTGGTCTGTCTGCTTTTATATCATTTAATGAGGATGAGGGTTTTTTTTTTTTCATTTTTAACAGCCATTATAATGTCATGCAATGAATCCATTGTCAAACTCTTTCAACAGAACAGTAAGCAATAAGGAATTAATTCAATGGAAACCACATGTTATCATATGTTTGTTAAGGGTTAACCCAAGAAAATTAAACAGATGATATTTGTCCTCTCCTCCAGGGTGTCATGTGAAGCTCTGTCTGTTTATGATGACAGCAACCAGCTGTCGGTCATCAAATCTGACTGTGCCTTCATCCTGCTTAGTTGTTTTACCCTTCCACTTATTTAATAAATCAATAATGGTCAATATAATTTGGCTTTTTGGACAACAAAACTCTTTAATGTCGAAGTGAAACACATGTTGGCAGAGTAATGCCAATTAAACAAAAAAAAAAGTGATACAAAATAAGTGATTGTGTAAATATTCACCCCCTTTAAAGTGACTGGCCTCATTCAACAGAGGTCCAGCCAACTGGTGCTGGTAGTCTCAGAATTAGTGAAATGGGGATCACCTAAGTGCAGTTAATGTCTGTCAAGTGATTGTAGAATAAAGACACCTGTGTCTGGAAGGTCCACTCATTGGTTAATCAGTCTTCCTGGCTAGCATTGCACCATGAAAACAAAAGAACACTCCAAGCAACTCAGAGAAAAGGTTATGAAAAGCAAAGTCAGGGGATGGATACTTCTCCAAGCCTTTTTTATGGAATCAATCCATAAGGTACTTATACAACCAGGGAATCTTAGTATGAAGTTTAGGACATTAATTAAGACCATAAGAGAGGGATGGCACTTTGGTAGGTGGTACTGAAAAACAGTAGCATGGTGCAGCAAAATAAGTAAATGTAAAGTAGCTCATTTTTTCAGCACTTTCCTCAAAGTTATGAACATATTCATCAGCTTTGTTACTGGAAGTGTGTTTTCTGAAACACATCGACTCTCACTTCAATTACAATCTTATCAAAAACGTCTTCGTCAGAAGTTCCAGAACTTCTCTTCCTTGGAGTCTCCTCCATACTACTCCAAAAGTTATGAGAGTAAAACAGGTCTCGTGCACCAAAAGTTACGGTGAAAAAAGCATGTGGTACACACAGAAAGTTAAGGTGCAAGACAGCTTAGCGTACATCTATCAAAATGATAGTGAAATAGCTACCATTACTCTGAATGTAATGGTAGTCAAAGCATGTCTTATAGTACAAAAGTTCTGGTAGAAAAAGCTGGTCTCATACACTGAAAGGCATGGTAGTAGACGTGCATTTCATTTATCCATTAAAATAAAAGTAAAAAAAAAAAAAAAAAAACACCCATTACACTGAATGTCAGGGTTGTAAAAGCATGTCTCATTCACCAAATGTTCTGGTCATAAAAGCATGCAAACTAAACATAAAGTTATAGTAATAAACTTATCTCTGGCAATTAAAACTTAAGGGTAGTAAAAGCGTGTGTCATAAACCCCAAGATATGGTAATAAAAGCGTTTCTACAGCTCTGAAACTTCTGGTATTAAAAGTGGGTCTAATACAACAAAAGTTTTGGTAGTAAAAGCATGTCTACTAAACAGAAAGTTATGGTAGAAAAACTTAGAAAATGAAAATTATAGGATAGTGAAACTGTGTGTCATAAACTAAGGAAAAGCGTGGGTACTACTCTGAAACTTACAGTAGTGAGAGGAACTTTCGTACGCCAAAAGTTCTGATGGTAGAAACATGTTGTATACGTGGAAAGTAATGGGGGTAAAAGGCTTCTATAAAATCCATTAAAACGACAGTAAAATGGCTACCATTACTCTGAATGCATGATAGGAAAAGCATATCTCATAGTCCAAAAGTTATAGTAGCAAAAAGTTCCTCTCATACATCCAATGACATAGGAGTTAAAGTGTGTCCATTTTTGCCACTCTCCTTGCTTTTTCAACCTGTTCTTTTTTGTTTGTTTTTTTGCAGCTAATTTTTTGCAACTTTTCACCTATTTTTAAAAATTCCAACCTATTTTAGCCACTTTTAGCATTTTGCCATTTTTGTGTGAGGACCTTCACTTTAAACCGGAAGTCGGACGAGTGCTGCCATATCTCGTCTTCTAATACCGGAATTCCCTTGAACTGAACGTCTTCTTCGTTGTTTCTTCATGCATCACCGTCATAGTAATAGAGGCAGGTCTGCCACATGTGGAAATACAAGTAGACAAAATATATGCGAGATTTCGGACTAACAAGCACAAGGATTACATAACATTAATTCTAATAAATCAATTTATGATCCAAATCCAAGTATCACTGCACTGACTTAATATGCGGCGGGAGATTGGATGGCTGGTCGGTTGTCGATGTTGCCACCATGTTGCCAGAGGCAAGTCTGCTACGTCATTTAATACAGTAGACAAGGATTGTGCAAGTTTCCAAAATAAAAAGGTAAAATGACGAGATTACATGGATTTTAATGAATAACCCATGATAACCCATTTTTACCACTCACTGTCTTGTAACTGTAACACCTTTCTGATCCTTTGCACCCACTTTTTTCAATTTTTTGCCTTCTTAGCCCATTTTTCACAGCTTTTTTGCAACTTTAAGCCTATTTTTCGTCCAATTTTGTACTTCCAAACTATTTTAGCCATTTTTAGCTCTTTTTTTTTTTTTTTGACACTTTTAGTCTGTACTGTAACTGTACTTTCTTTGTATTTCTGAAAGTTGATAGCTTAAATAGTTGAAAATGTAGGATAGGCTTTTATAAGCAGTTTGCTTCTTCCTATGCCTGTTCAGTCATTACTCAACACATGATTATTGATTTTGTTTGAAATGTCTATACTGTGCAAAATGTTTGGAGTTGTTTTATGATTGAATAAACTAAACTAACTACTTTCCAACACTGGCCACCTTGGACTCATTTTTACCACTGTCTTGCAACTCTTAACATCTTTCTGCCACTTAACACCATTTGTTTGCATTTTTAACCTATATTTTCAGCTCCTTTTTCCATTTTCACTACTTTTTTTTTAACCAAGTTTTTCCCCTCCAAACCTATTTGAGCCACTTTTTGGCCATTTTGCCTTTTTTTTCACTTTAACTTTTTCTGCCATTTTCTTTGCAAATTTTGGCCCATTTCTGCCACATTTTTCCCAAGTTTTGCCACTTTAACCCATATTTGCTACTTGCAACCTTTTTTAGTCACCTTTTGGCCATTTCTGCCTCATTTTGCCATTGATAACCCATTTCTATCTTTCTTGCAATTAATGACACCTTTCTGCCACTTTTAACCCATTTTTGCCAGTTCAAATCTATTTTTACCATCTTGCCTACCTTTCTGGTCCATGCATTACTGTTTGTTGTTTCAAGCAGGTGTTGGATGGCGTATGGATAACTGCATCCTGTTTGAGGCAGATAATGGCCTGGATTATTGCTATATGTTTAAACAAGAGGTTGATCAGTGTGTAGTTTATGGCTTCTTTTTTACATCAAGATTTAACATGTTTTGGATTGTTTGGAACATCTTGTCAACTTTTTTGCACTTTAAAGCAGGTTTTGCAGATTTTTTTTTTCCTACCTTTAACCCATGTTGCCACCTCTTACCCATTTTTGCCACTTTTACACCTTTTTGCCTCCTTAAAGTACTTTAGCTTCTTGTTGCCATTATTTTGCTTCATCATGCTTTTTACCCCTCCAAACCCATTTTTACAACTTTTTTGCCACTTTAGAACAGGTTTTGCCAGTTACAACCCCCCCACCACCACCCACACACACACACACACACACACACACACATTGCAAATTTTTGCATCATTTCCCAATTGCTCACCTATTCACCGACAAAAACTTTCAGTTCACTTTATTTTATTATTATTATTTTTAATTAATTTATTTATTTTTTGCATTCTGACATCTGACATTGCTTCCTAAATGGACTAGGTCATCCATATTGTTATCACTTTGGTAATTCTGGGTAAAAAAGGGGGGGTTACATCTTGAAAAAGGCTATACTGTGCACAGCATTAATAGATAATATTCATTTTTGTTGCTCTGATTAGAGTGGTTATTATTCAGGCTAAGAATAAAACATGGTTATCACAACAATTTAACTTTTGGATGGACCATGACTTTGCTCCATTGGCCCCCATTTGGCAGGGCCCCAGAAAGCTCGCCCCTTCATCCCTCCATCCCACCTTGAACCTATCTATACCAGTGTGATATCTTTTCATGGAATCAATGGTTCAAACCCTGGTCGATGTCACCATCACATGACAACACAAATGTTTTTAGCCCTCAGGGGTTCCTTTAAAAACCAACTTAATTTGTTCCTTCGGGCAGAAATCAGCCACCTCACAAAAACTGCTGTTAAAATATGATACATATATTTTTTTTCCACTTTAAACGCATCAGTCTTCTAGAACTACTTCAGCCTGAAATATACATATCAAATAATAATGATATTTTGGAAATTTTAATCCTTTAAATGCCAGTACAGTTCAATAACCCCCCTGTTTTTTCATTGAAAAAAAACTAAAAAAATGAAATGATTTCCAAAATATAAATTTCAATAAATATTTGTTTATTTTTATTTTTAGGTCCTGAGATAGGATAATGATTGGCAGCCTAAAAGGCCTAAAATAAATAAATATCATAAATAAAATAGATAAATATTAATCAAAAGCTAAGCTAAAAAGGTGTGTCTTGAGCCTGCTCTTAAAAACATGAACGTTCTCTGCGGCCCTGAGGTCCTCTGGCAGGCTGTTCCAGGCGAGGGCCGTAGTTCTGGAAAGACGCCTCGCCGTGAGTGTGTGTCCTGACTTTGGGAATGACTAAGAGCCCGCTGCCAGAGGAGCGCAGGGTCCGCGAGGGTTCATAAGGTAAAAGCAGTTCTGAAAGATAAGAAGGCCCAAGATCATTAAGACATTTAAAAACCAGTAAAAGAACTTTAAAATTGATCCTAAAACACACGGGGAGCCAATGCAGTGATTCTAAAACCTGTGTAATGTGGGCCCACCCTCTGGTCTTAGTCAGGACATGTGCTGCTGAATTTTGGAGTAACTGTAGACCTGAAATATTCTTTTTGGGATGACCAGAGCGCAGGGCATTACAGTAGTCTATACGACTGGTGATAAAAGCATGCACCAGCGTCTCTGTGTTGGCAAGAGAGAGAGAATGGGGCGGACTCTGGTGATGTTCTTTAGATGATAAAAACCTATTTTTGTTACATTCTTAATGTGTGGAATAAAAGTCAGCTCAGAGTCAAAAATTACACCCAGGTTTTTCACCTGTGATGATGGATTAAAAGACAGTGCTTGTAGTTTGGGTAAAATTTTCTCTCTCAGGGCCTCAGGATCAGGTGTGTAAATGACCTAAGTCTCTAGTGCGTAAACAGGTCTTTTAAAGTGTTTGACCAGTGGTTCGGAAGGTGACATTGATGATAATAGGACACAGCTTGATGACTCAGTTATATTTAAATTCATTTGTACTGTGCACTCCACCCATGTCAATATGGTCATTAACTTAATAGATCAGTATTCAGTGACTGCCAAGACAACCAAGCCCAGGAAGACTTGCAGCTTAGGGTGTATTCACACCTCTGGCTAGTTTGCTTTGTTCCCATTCAGGGGCAAAAATGATACATTTGTTTCAGTTGTCACTTGGTTCGTTTGTGTTCACATGGCAAAAGTCTCTTGCAGTCCAAAGTTGTAAACAAATGCCACGTGCAATCCAGTTCGTCTCTCATCGGTCAGAAATCTTACCTGGAAGGCGGGGGAGTTTCCTTATCTTCATTCATTCATTCAGGTTCTTAACAGCTTTCCATGGGGAAAAACAACAGCCATGGAGCATCATCAGCGTGTGTGGCTAGTTTTTTTTTTTATAGCGTTCATCTGGCTAATGAACCAGTGTTCGCTAAATCAACAAAACATGCATTTTTTTCGACAGTCAAGAAAGTCTGGAAAATAATGTGCTGATGCACTTGTTAAGACAAAGAAGTGCTGCCTCACAGAGCCCACGACTCATTTCGCTCAGCTAGTTCTGTTGTTCTTCTTCTATTGTTTTAACTGAACAATTGGCAACCCGGTGCATGACTGCCCCCACGACTACAGTGTGTACTACAGTTATGAGTCAGCTGTGCCGGTTGCTTAGTGATTGTGTCCTCACTGCAAAGGAACCGCTACAGGGTTCGAGTGGAAGGGAGCCGAGACTACCCTATTTTGGCGATCTCGACCCGCTTGTTTTTTCCCGCATCCGAGTGCGATTGCTGTGTTCACATATGTCCAAATGAACCGGACATTGGGGGGGGCGCTCACTGTTTCGGAACAACTGCCCCAAACGAGCCAGGTGTGAATACACCCTTAAATTCAAAGCTGGCTGACAAACTAGAATGATGATAAACCTAAATCTAGAGTTTGCAGCAAAAAAGACCTCAAACTAATAGATTTATGTGTCTGCTGTTGATTTTGTGGAGAGATATTTATATCAAGAGGGTGGTGCTGCTGTTGCGACTGCTTTTGTTAAAGCCTATTAAACAACTCTTTCCTGAATTTCTGAGCACACTACGTCCATGACTAATTGTACTGGTTTAGATTATTTTATGTAGAAATCAGTTGCCTTTTACTTGATTTTTAACATTATCAACACCTTGGTTTTGTTTCTATCTTCTTTTTGGGTGCGTACTTGAACCCAAAAGCAACATAGAGTGGTTTGAATGATTCTAAATTTAAACCACAGCAAACAGTCTTGGCCAAACACTTCTCACAGACAAAAGTCAGAAAAGGTACTTCAAAATAAAGAGAGGGAGGAGCAGGGTGTCTGATGAGCTTTGCATTCCAACTGTAAAAAGAAGTGGATGATTGAATTCAGTCATATTTAGCTGAGACAAAACAGACACTGCTATTGTCAGAAGACTGGTGACACACCTGCCCAGTATTGTGCTGGACTTACAGTATTGCTTGGGTTATAAGAACACAGAGACAGAGAGCATTTATTGAGAGGGTGGTGCATGTCAACAGGTAAAGCAGGCAACTTCTTTGGGCCCCAGGCCAAAACCACTGTAGTGGGAAAATATGCAAAATTCGCAATGACAGTAGGAACCCCTCTAAGGAGGCCCCATCAGACATCTACTGTGTAAGATGAGCAAAGAAACTGCACAGTATTGTGCCATACAGACACTACTGCTTGGCTTACATGAGAATACAAGAGGCTTTATGTAGCATTCACCATGGCTGGACCCACTTGGTTGATTCCATTTGCTTTTGGTTAGTTTTACTGGTTTGAGCCTCCCCATAATGCAAGTGGGCACTACCAGAGGTGGTGCATGTCAACAAGTACAGCAGGTGACTGCTTTGGGCCCCAGGCCAGTAGGATACCTGTGAGGGCTGACAAACTTAAACCACTGTGGTGGGAAAAATGTACAAAATTTGCAATGACAGTAGGAAACCCCTCTAGGGGGGCCCCAACAGACATCAGTCACCCAGTATTTTGCTGAACAGACACTACTGCTTTGGTTACATGAGAACACAGGAGGCCCTATGCAGCTTTCATTCAGAGGGAACTGTGGCGTTGAATCTATCTGTGTCTTGACCTGGGCTTCCCCATAATGCAGGTGGGCACTACCAGAGGTGTTGCCTTTCACAACATAAAAAGCAGACAACTGCTTGGAGACCCAGGCCAGCTGGAGGCCTACACAAAACCAACGCAGTGGGAAAATGTACAAAAATTGCAAGGAGAAAAGTCAATGCAATTCACCTAAGTAAAATAAAGAAGCAATGCTCATCAAAGGCCCTGACCGGGAAGCGAACCAGTAACCGTCTTGCCACAACAGTGCTAACCCTGCGTCGCCGTGCAGCCCACATTTTATTCACTGTCAGTGTGTTGTAATAACCTATCCTATATTACATAAACACTCCGATTTAGCAAACTAGTCACAGCAGGGAATCTTCCTGCAATGTGATAGGAGGTGCATCTGCCAAGGCAAGAAAGAGATAAGATTACAGACTTGTTTTTTTCTTTTGCTATATCTTCCTGGTACACACCTAGAACAGTCGGACAAGTTTAAATGAGACAAATATATATGTATGTTTATAATATGATAAGCAATCATTTCTTTCCCCTTGTTCTATAAAATGTTTTGTAGTGTAGTAGCTGATTGTTAGTTTTGTAGCTAAATAAACTATTGCTGGCCTTGTTTTTCCCCTGCAACAATGTCCATGTTATTGGCATCCTGGATACATTTTAGCCCAAAAAAGGGGTGTAAATTCAGATTTTTGGCTAGATATCACAAAGTGTTAATTGTACACTGTAAATTTCAAACTACAAATACCAGAGCAAACTAGTCACAACTACAAATGAACAGATTAGACAAAGCATCCATATTGGGTGGCACCACTCCTTAAACTTCATGCTTTTTTCTTTAAATCACTGCAAGCAGTAGTCATCTCTTCAATGCAAAGTAAAGCTTTGATTGGTTCTGTCTGAGTGTTGACTGTAAGACAAAAGACACCATACTGAAAGCCTTTCCCATTACCACATTGCAGATTCCATGTGTATGATGTTGAAATAGTTATAATACTCTGTACCTGTAAAATACAGAGAAAGCCCCTGATGAACAGGGGATCATGAAGAATCCATCTGGGGAAAAACCTGGGGGTTTGAGGCCCTCCACAAATAAATACAGCAAGTATCACTGTTGAGGTCACTGGTAATTTGTAGTTCTCTGTCTCAGTACCCAGGTGAGCTCAACATTTTATAAAGTAGGACTAGAACATGTCTGCCACATTTAAAATTAATACAGATCTTTGTTGTGTTTTGCTGCTTTGGCTCAAACTGAACAACATAAACACATAATATGGACAGAAATCTCTATCTATGAAGGAGGAAGACACCGAGTAATGATTGATTACGAGTGGAAAATAGTCTGATTTTTCCGAGGTGGATCTAGTGCCAACAAGGAACTTTAATTTATCACTATGAAGTTCAAAGAAGTATGAGAACTAGGACTTGATTTCCTGTAACAATTCAGAGAAGGAGGTGGGTGGAGGCATAGGGTTAGGCTTGGTAGACAGGTAAAGCTAGGTGTGATTTGCATTTGATGTTAAATTTTAAGGAGAGAAGAACCAAAGGGAAGTAAAAAGATGCTAAAAAGAAGGGGGGAACCAGGACAGAGCCCTGGGGAACACCAGCAGAGACTGGGAAATGGTGGGAGTTTAACAATTTGTATTTGGAATAAGGTTTGATAGACAGGTAGAGCTGGGTGTCATCTGCATAGCAGTGAAATTTATGTTAATTTTTCATAGGAAAAGACCAAGGGGCAGTAAATGGTTAACAAACAGAAAGGGAACCAAGACAGAATCCTAGGGGAACACTGGAAGGGGCTGGTAAATTATGGAATATGAATAATTTGAATTTGGAGCAAGGTTAAATAAACAGGTAGAGATGGTTGTTATCTGAATAGCAATACATTTTGATGATAGGTTAATAAACAGAAGGGGAGCCACAGCAGAACCTTGCTTTTAAAAACTTATTATTGCTTTGCTTGGCATCATGTTGTTGACATTTTAAATAATAATTCTGTTTGTAGAGAGTCTTTGTGGGAATACGTCATACTCCACACAATAGACAATACATGCGGTAACTACTTATTAGGCACGAGAAAGAAACACCTGTAGTGAAAGGCTTTGTACATTTTGGTTAAGGCGAAGAGGAAGAACCAGATTTACTGGTTTTACGCTTTGACAGCTCTAACTCTGTGTGTTTGAGGTAGTCGATGTTTTGACAAGAGTTCCTTCAGTGCCTGACAGCACATCTGTAAAGGAGTATTCGTCTGGTAAACAACACAGGTAAGACATTATTTTTTTAAGGCAGCCAGTCCAGAATGTAAGACACAAAGTATGAACTCAAGCACTGAAAGCCTCTATGTCTTGATAGTCTGACTTTACTTGGTGTGTGTGTCACTTATGTAGTTTTCACAAAAGAAGGGTAAAGCAGACAAATCTGAAATACAAGTAAAATGTGCCAAAAGACAAATAATGTCATATTTTTTTGTTGGTGCCAATTGTACTTTTTACTACTTGTACTCTTGCTTTTCCTTAATATAACGTACGATTGTTTTTCACCATAGCCTAACACGCCCTCAAATGTGACTGTATCTATTATAATGTCTAGCACGTGATCGACACTTTGAACTTCAGTTGACGTTTAGTCCGGGCTAGACATCCTAACTTCTCTTTTCTGCTTCATAAAAGATCATGACTGAATTTAACCTTCAAATTTGACTTGTAGTTTTCACTTGAGTCAAGTTTCACTTTAGGACATGCCTTCTTTAAAGTCTTCCTTCTTTGCAGATTACCTCTGCAGAATATCTTTTAACTTCACTCATCTGTGGGGCCGATCTGATTTCACTTGAACAGCAACATTCCTTCAACTTGCGTCAAGTTTTATCTCAGCAAACCATCCAGGCTTTAAAGCACCAACATGTCAATACTCATAGATTGCAATACTCAGAGTGCCCAAAATTTCAAGATACCAACATTTTAACTCCGATACTGATACCAAGTTTAGTATCACGATGCTGAATACTAAGACAATACTTGTGGCAACTCAGGTTTAAATGCTTGATCACAGATTTGATCTGTAACATCTTGTCCATCATTTAATGGCATTTAAAATTTAGCTTTTAGCCTCATTGACTGAGCAGAGGACCAAATGTTGCCCCTCTAGTGCCAGTGCCCCACCACTGACATAAAGTAAGCTGTGTAAAATCATTGCACCTGCAGTTTATTAAAGCTTTTTACCTCCGCCAAGGAGGTTATGTGATCGGGTGGGTTTGTTCGTTTGTTTGTTTGTCTGTTAGCAACATAACTCAAAAAGTCATGGACCAATTTTCATGAAATTTTCATGAAATGTCAGAAATGGTATAAGGAAGAACTGATTAGATTTTGGGACTGATCCAGATCACCGTCTGGATCCAGGAATGTTTTTAAAGGATTCTTCACTATTGGGAGATAGGTCTAATGGCAGAGGTCTGCACTCTCTGAGCTTGTCTATGTAAAGCACATAGCTTCCCTGTTATTGTTTTTGGGGTAACATACTGATGAATTATAAATTATGAATCTGTCCTGCAACCAACCATAATTTTATCAACATGTGATTTTCATTATAACCACATTTCATTAACCCAATCACATCGTCTTATACTTAACCGGGAGTATTATGTTACTGTGGGCACTGTTATTAATCATCATTAATTAGAAATCATCAATCATTGCAGCTTTAAAACATGTGTTGGTAATGTGCTTGCCATGTTTTTTTATGCAGGGTGGGCATGATACTGGTGTGTCACTACTACGTTGAAGTTATGTTGATCATGTGGCACAATTTAGCAGCTAATTATATCCCACTACTAGCGGGCTAACCCGGTAGCTTACGTGCTGACCTTGTACTCCTTTGCGAGGTCTGAAGGTCTGTCATTGCTTGGCGAGGTTTGAAGTATTTCTTCCCTTGAACAACACTGTTTTGTATTCATTGCACACAGGCTTGGTTAAGTCACGTGCAGGAAAATGCATTATTAAAAGTAGACCAAACTAATTGAGAGGATAATTACACCATAATTAAAGTCATCATTTACTGCATCATTAACAACTTTTGTTAATTGGTTTAGTACTATCAGAACCTGTTTTGGTTCTTCTCTGAGAGTGAAGACAACAAACCATTCTGGAAAAAGGTTAGTCATCTAAAGGAGTCACAACTACTTTTACGATGACCTACATTATGGAGGGCATTGTTGTATGCATATTTCATATCAAATCGGTGACCTAGTTTATATTGATGGTAAATAAGACAGAGGAAAACATGTGAGATTGTTTGAAAGAAAGCACTGTAATTATAAGAAACAGTTATGAAGTTTGTCATTTTTAATGTCCTAATTTAATGTTTTTGTCTACAAGGCTGGTATTGTAATGTAAAATAAAACTGGTATATTTAGAAAGTATTCAGCTCCCATTCACCTGTTTCAGTTATGTTGCAGCCTGATACTAGAGTAAAAAATAAATCCTTTTAATTCTCATTTATCTACACTCAGTACCCCAACATGACGAAGTGAAAACAGATACTTTTTTTGGATATGTTGTGGAAATAAAAAACGAAAAATCACATAACCATAAGTATTCAGACACATAGCAATAACGTTTGAAATTTAGCTCAATATATAAATATATATTATATATATACAGTTGAAACCAGAAGTTTACATACACTATATAAAAAGGCACATAAATTTTTTTTTCTCACCGTCTAACATTAAATCAGATTAAACTTTTCCTGTTTTTGGTCAATTAGGATTACCAAAATTATTTCTATTTGCTAAATACCAGAATAATGAGAAAATGATTTTTTTAGACAATTTTTTATTATTTTCTTGAGAGTCAGAAGTTTACATACACTAAGATTACTATGCCTTTAAACAATTTGGGAAAGCGCAGATGATGATGTCATGTCTTTGGAAGCCTCTGATAGGTTTATTGACAACATCTGAGTTAATTAGAGGCACACCTGTGGATGTATTTTAAGGCACACCTGAAACACACTGCTTCTTTGTGTAGCATCATGGGAAAATCAAAAGAAATCAGCCAAGATATCAGGAAGAGAATTGTGGACTTGCACAAGTCTGGTTCATCCTTGGGTGCAATTTCCAGATGCCTGAAGGTGCCACGTTCATCTGTTCAAACAATTATATGCAAGTATAAACACCATGGGAATGTCCAGCCATCATACCGCTCAGGAAGGAGACGGGTTCTGTGTCCCAGAGATGAACGTGCTTTGGTCTGAAAAGTGCATCTCAACCCAAGAACAAAAGCAAAAGACCTTGTGAAGACGCTGGCTGAAGCTGGTAAGAGTGTGTCATTATCAACAAACGAGTCCTGTACAGACATGGGCTGAAAGGCCACTCTCCCAGGAAGAAGCCATTACTCCAAAAGAAACATCAAAAAGCTAGATTACAGTTTGCAAATGCACACAGGGACAAAGACCTTAATTTTTGGAGACATGTTCTGTGGTCTGACGAAACTAAAATTGAACTTTTTGGCCATAATGACCATCGTTACATTTGGAGAAAAAAGGGGGAAGCTTGCAAGCCTGAGAACAACATCCCAACTGTGAAACATGGGGGTGGCAGTATCATGTTGTGGGGTTGTTTTGCTGCAGGAGGGACTGGTGCACTTCACAAAATAGATGGCATCATGAGGAAAGAACATTATGTGGAAACACTGAAGTAACATCTCAAGACATCAGCCAGGAAGTTAAAGCTTGGGCGCAAATGGGTTTTCCAAATGGACAATGACCCTAAGCACACTGCCAAACTGGTTACAAAGTGGCTTGAGGATAATGAAGTCAGTGTTTTGGAGTGGCCATCACAAAGCCCTGATCTCAATCCCATTGAAAATTTATGGGCAGAGCTGAAAAGGCATGTGCGAGCAAGGCGGCCTACAAACTTGGCTCAGTTACACCAGTTCTGCCAGGAGGAATGACCCAAAATTCCTGCAAACTATTGTGAGAAGCTTGTGGAAGAATATCCAAAACATTTGACCCAAGTCATACAGTTTAAAGGCAATGCTACCAAATACTAATGAAATGTATGTAAACTTCTGACTCTCAAGAAAATAATAAAAAATTGTCTAAAAAAATCATTTTCTCATTATTCTGGTATTTAGCAAATAGAAATAATTTTGGTAATCCTAATTGACCAAAAACAGGAAAAGTTTAATCTGATTTAATGTTAGACAGTGAGAAAAAAAAGTTTATTTGCCTTTTTATATAGTGTATGTAAACTTCTGGTTTCAACTGTATATATATATATACACATATATATATATATATATATATATATATATATATATATATATATATATATAAAATTCATCATTGTTTATTAATGCCAATTCTGTTGAACAGCAACATTCCTTCAACTTGCGTCAAAGTTTAATCTCAGCAAATCATCGAGGTCCTAGAACAGTTCAATTAAGTAAAGTGATAATTCAAAAAGCCCTCAGGGTAATGCATTCAATTGGTTGCTTCTGGAAAGTATGTTCATACGTCCTAAAAACACTCAATTTAAAGCACCGACATGTGGAATCCCATAGACTGAGAGTGCCCAAAATTTCTTTTGCATTTGGGTGGAATGTGCATAAATCTACAATGAACAAAAAAATATGAAACTGACAGAAATCAAATGGTTTTAATAGAATATTAAATACTGAGAGTAAAATTTTGTAGAAGGTGAGAACCTGAAGGTGTCTGTTGTCTGTTTAGGCTCTCAAGGAAGTCAATTATTAAAATCAGCTCAAATTATAACCGCACCATAATTAAAGTTGTTAACAGCAGAGTCATTAACGCCTTTGATTAACTGGTTTTGTGATATCAAAAGCCAAATATATCAAACCATTCTGGAAAAAAGTGAATCATCTGAAAGGATGACGACGACTCTAACGATGACCAACATTAGTCCTTTTTTATTGACCTAATTTAATATAGTTGTCTATAAAGCTGGTGTTGTAAATATATTAAATGACCAGTGCATTTAGGAAGTATTCAGCTACCGCTCACTTATTTCATTTTTGTAACATTGCAGCCTGATACTGTAGTCACAAAAAAAAGGCTTTTACTCTCCAGTTCTCTCTCTCTGTCTGTAATAAATGTTTCAATAATAAACTGTTATAAACTGTTATATTTATATTTTTAATTGACATCTTAAAAAAATAAACATCAATTTCATCATTTTTTATAAATGCCAACTCTTTTCCATCTGTATAAAAATATCTCAGATGTTTATAGTTTGTTTCAAGTAAAATGAAAAAGACAAAATAACAGGAAGATTTTTTTTTTTCGCAAGTCTATTCCTCAAGTCTATTATATTCATTACATATTTGTTGTAATTTTGTGTATGTGTGTGTGTGTGTGTATGTGTGTGGGTGTGTGTGGGGTGGGGGTGGGTGTGCGTGGGTGTGTGGGTGTGTGGGTGGGTGTGTGTGTGTGTGTACTTTTTCTTTGGAAACTGGATTATGTTTGAGCTTCCTGAAAAAAAAATTACATTAAAAAAATTACCTGCTTTAAATAAAATAAATATCTCGTCTAGAATAAAGTGTGATAAAATGAAGCAATTTTTAGTAAATTTACAAAATAAGTTCTGTTGCCTGTGGCATTTAAACTGGCATTTAAAGGGCTAAATCAATTGAAATGATTGAATTTTCTTTTTTTTAAACACAACTAAAGCTGATGAAAAGATAAGAGTCTGTTATAGTGGAAAACACCCATTTATTTTGATTTTTTTTTTTTTTGGCATTTTTTATGATTTTTTTGGTCACTTAACAGTTCATAAGGAACTTTTTGTCACTGAGGCCTGAGTGCTGACGTAGATGTTTTTTCATTTCTATCAATGATAAATTGGCCTTCTTCAAGGAAATAAAACACCTGTTGGCCCTTCTGAATGATTTCCTAATTGTAATTGTAGACCCTCACAAATCAGTTCACCCAAATTAGCGAATATAACTGCTGAAGCTGTTGTTATTCAATACAATTCAATTTAATTCAAAACTTTATTACAGACTCTAGGTCCAGAGAATAAAAATGAACAAAAACAAAACAAAACAATACAAAACACATAAAAAGGACAGAACAATACATGCAATTTGTTATTGTTGTGTCCGTCCCATGTATTTTGGAACCCAATCAAATAGTTTGTTAGCCTTTCAAAACAAACTAAAAGAAGATTTCAGTAATTAATGTCAACATTTAATGTTGGCAATTTAAAGTGTCATCTGCATACAATGGCATTTGTAATGTTATTAAGTATTATTTCTTTCATGAATATTTTATTGAACTTATTTACCAATCCTTGAAACTTGCATAATCATGAAGTTTTCTCGTCTCTATTTTTAATGTTATATTATTTGGTTCCTATCCTGATAAAGTGAAGACAATTTTGCGTATGAGTGTGAGTCAAAACTGTTCTTTTCTTTCATCAGAAACATGTCCCTCACACTGTCTGAGGAGCAATTTCGATGCAGCATCTGTCTGGACATCTTCAAAAACCCAGTCTCCATCCCATGTGGCCACAACTTCTGCTTTGGATGCATCAAACGCTTCTGGGCTACCAGACATAGGTCTGAGTGTCCACTCTGCAAGGAGGCTTTCAGAAACTGTCCAGAGCTCCGGATCAACTTCATGTTAAAAGAAATCACCGAAGAATTCAAGAAGTCAGTTGTAGTTAACATTTTTCAATCTAGACTCTTCTACCATGCTCGAGTTAAATTAACTTGACTGGTTTTTTTTTTTTTTTAAAGATCTCTAAAGG
The DNA here is from genome assembly GCF_018320785.1 of Cheilinus undulatus. Taxonomy (NCBI): domain Eukaryota; kingdom Metazoa; phylum Chordata; class Actinopteri; order Labriformes; family Labridae; genus Cheilinus; species Cheilinus undulatus. The sequence goes on from NC_054886.1 coordinate 25,773,883, forward strand.
GCAAACCAAATTACAAGATACCACCACGAAAGAGACCAATCCCGAAAAAGCCATCCTTGTCCAATGAAGTTCCCTGTGACATCTGCCAGGACAACCAGGTAATGGCGGTCAAGTCGTGCCTCGTCTGCAGGAAGTCTTACTGTGAAGTTCACCTGATGCCTCATTTGAGGGATCAAGTGATGTTGAAGCACACACTGACAGATCCGGCCACCTTCATCATGACTCACCTCTGCAAAAATCACAACATGCTCCTGGAAATGTTCTGCGAGAGCGAGCAGGTGCCTGTGTGCATGAAGTGTACAGAGAGGGAGCACAGACACCACAAGATCGTTTCTCTGGAGAAGGAGACGAGGAAGATCAGGGTGAGGGAAAGACGCTATTTAATTGGTTGATTCTGATCTATGTGTTCTGCCTTTTACAGACAAATTACTAGAACCTTTTCTTACAGTGTTTCTTAGTAATCTCTGTCCAACTTTTTCAGTCTCAAATGAGGAACATCAACGCGGAGTTTGAACAAGAGATCCACGCCAGACTCAGAAAGTTTGACGAGATCAAGGCTTCAATGGACTTGGGCAAGGTTTGTGATTTTATTTCTTTAAAGGTATAATATGCAGCATTATAACAGGAATATACACTGTATAGACATTTACTTTACATAATAACTATAAGAGACATATGCACTCCACAGGTAAATAAAGAGAGAGAGATACAGAAGAGTGTTCAGGTTGCAACCATGGCGATGAGCGCCATAGAAACAAACCAGGCTATGCTCACCAAGCGCATCGAGGAGAAGCAGAAAGCAAGTGAGAGATCAGCAGAGGGGTTTCTCAAAGAGCTGGAGCAGGAGATCAATGAGCTGCAGATTAGATGCACTGAGCTGCAGCAGCTGGAGCACACGGAGGAGCCTCTTCATCTTATACAGGTACAATAGTGATCAGGTGCTGAGTGTGCTAAATCTATACTTACTTCTATTATGTAAATACACCTACAATTTCAGGTCAATATGTGCTAACGAGGGACTTGTACTGCTGTTAACCTGTTTTGATTCAGAGTTTCTCATCACTGACCACTCCAATGGGAAAAAGGGATTGGTCAGGGGTCAGACTCCACTCAGAAGATTATCTTGGGATAGTTCGGACAGCTTTCTCCAAGCTGGTGGAGGTCTGCCATGAACTGGAAAAGAAGCTGTCTGCAGACGGTCAGTAAAGCAAGTGTGGATGATGCTGCATTTTTACGATAAGCCCCTCGAAGATGCTTTAAGACAGTGTTACTCAACCCTGCTCAACCAAAGTGCCAAACTGTTGGAAAAAAAAAAAACCTTTACAAGAGTCACAATCTAAGTGGTGAAAAGTGGCAAAAATGTCTTGAAGAAGCATTAAAAATAAGTTTAAGGGGGCAAAAATGGTCCAAAAGTGGCAAAAACATGGAAAAAAATGAGAGAAAAGTGACTAAAATGGGCAAAAGAGTGGCAAAATAGGGCAAAAAAGGAAACAAGTTGTTTTTAATTTAATTTAAAGGTAGATGAGATGAGCAAAAACCTGTGAAAAAGGGCAAGAAAGGGATTAAAAGTGGCTAAAAGAAGTTTCAGAAATGGGCAAAAAAGAGGAAACAAGTGGTATTTATTGGCAAAAGGTAGCTTATATTGGCAAAAAGTGGTGAAAAATGCTGGAAAGAGGCAAAAATGGGACAAAAGTGTCAAAAATGGGGGGAAAAAGTGTATGAAAGAAGTGGCAAAAATGGGCAAAAAAAATGGGGAAAAAGGGGTACCTAATGGCTTAAATGGGCAAAAAGTGGCAAAAAAATGTGAAAAGGGGCAAAATGGGGAAAAAGTGGCAAAACAAGTGGTAAAAATAGGCAAAAAAGTAGGGAAAAGGTGTTTTTTAATAGCAAAGGTAGCTCAATTGGGTGAAAAGTGGCACAAAATGGTGTAAAAGGGCAAAAATGGGATAAATGTGGCAAAAATGTGAAAAATATGTTTGACAATTAAAGCTTTCTGTATAAGTCTAGGAATCAAACTGATTAATGTAATTAACTTCTGAGGTCAAAGTTTCCCTTTTCCAAGGTTTTCTGGGGGAATAATATTTGAAATTAAGACATAAAAGAGCCACAAATAATCACAAAAGAGCCCCATGAGGCTCCAGAGCCACACATTGAGTAACACTGCTTTAACAGAAGATTAATCCAACAGTGCTCCAAAAGTATACCCAAAAACCCTAATTATTACCCACGCCAATGAAATCGGCAGGGGGTTATGTAAAGGGTTGCGTATCTTTGTTCGTTTCTTTGTTTGTTTGTATGTGTACAAGATAACTCGAGAACGGAAAGTCGGATCTTCACCAAACTTTCAGGGAATATTGGGATAGTGACAGGGAAGAATTGATCAGATTTTGGTGATGATCGGTGCACCCATTCGGTTTTTGTCGGACTTCGAAATTTTGAACACCATAGTAATCAATGGGAGTGTAAGTTCCTCGGCGCTGCTTAGGCGTGGGTCTGCCGCCTCAGACGACCATTCTAGTTACAAATGACTTAGTTACTACAGAAGCTCTAATAGGACATGCATTGATAGTTTTTCTTCAGCTTTCTTTTTTCTCAGCATAACACGGCTCTATGTTGTCATAATGGGTACATTTGAGATATTTTCTCAAGGTCTCAAGAAATTAACTTGATACTGTATGAAAACCAGTGTTGTTAACCCCAATTACAAGATAATATGTTAAAATCTTGAGAAAATAACAGACATACACGGTTTCACAGTACAATTGAGTTAAATAAAATTAATGGATATTAAACTGAATAACCATCTGACAAAGTGTGTTTTTCTTTTCTTTCATAGAAGTCAACCAGCTCACTCTATATGCAGGTATGTGTCTGAATATGAGGTTTATTTATCACTTTAAATCTTGCAAATTTGAACTTAGTTAGCTGATGTCTGTGATGTAGGTGAAGAATGCTAAATATCTCATCTGTTCATTTCTTTTTGTTTCCAGTTGATATAACTCTGGATCCTGCAACTGCTGCCGGCTGGCTGATTCTGACCCCCAATGGAAAAAAGGTAAAGTATGACTACCACAACACTATGGTCTCTAGTCTAGGTTTTCTCTTTAAATCCTTTCATAACTGATATTTATATTACAATGATGCTGTGTACTGTATCCATATGCAGATGACACCATCTTTACCTCTGCTAAGGAGGTTATGTGATCGTCAGGGTTTGTTACTTAGTTTGTTTGTTTGTAAGTTTGTTAGCAACATATCTCAAAAAGTTATGGACGGATTTTGATGAAATTTTCAGGAAGAGCCAGAAATGGCATGAGGAAGAACTGATTAGATTTTGGGACTGATCTGGATCACCCTCTGGATCCAGGAATTTTTTTTAAAGGATTCATTACTATCGGGAGATAGGGCTAATGGTGGAGGTCTGCGCTCTCCAAGGGCTTTTCTAGTTTATTTCTTGGAACAAGAACCCTCTAGATGCCCCTTTGCTTTATCCTGTACATAAATAATGTGTATTTTACAATGCCATGGTGAATTATTTCTTCATACCCAGTTGACACCATCTTATATTTCTTGAAACAAGACCCCTCTAGTTGACCCATTTCTCGATGTTTTTACTCCTGACATACTGTTTTTGTATACGGTCATGGTGTATTATTTGGTGTATTACTTCTACATACCCAGATGACACCATCTTTTATTTTTCCCCAAAAAACATCCCCTTCAGGTTACCCTGTGGCTCCATGTTTACCTCCTTAACCCCTTAAAGCCTATTGTATCATATTTGATACATACTTTTATGATCCCTTTATCTGGTCAATATGCTCAATAAATTACTAAAAAACAAACTTCTGAATACTAAAAACACCTATTGAATGAAATTAGATACAAAAAATATATATGTTAAATTTTATGGAAATTTGGATTTTGTGGAATTTCAGTAGAAAGTTAAAGAAACCTTTCAGTTACAAAAAAAAAGAGAATTTTCTGGCTCTTATCTGTGTTTTCAGACTTTAAGAGGTTAAATATTAAACATGTGTCCATATGCAGATGACACCATTGTATTTTCCACAAACACAACTGATAAAAATGACTCTTTCATTGCCCTTTTACTCTGTCCTGAATCAATGGTTTTTTTAACATTGTATAAGTGAAATATCTGTTTATATGCAGATGACACCACCTTATATTTCCTGAAACAAGATCACTCTTGATAAGCCTTTTCTTTATGCTATTAATCCTTCCACAAGTAATGTTTATTCGACATTGTTCTGGTGTAGTATTTGTTCATACCCAGATGACACCATCTTTTATTTTCACAAAAAAAATTCCCCATCAGGTTACCCTCTGGCTTCCTGTTTTACTCCTCAAATATTATAAATCTGTTTGTATGCAGATGACATCGTCGTATTTTCCACAAACAAAACTATTTAAAACTATATAAATATTACTTTTATCGACCTTTTACGCCATCCTTAAATATACTCTTAACATAAATAATGTTTATCGTTTTTAACTGTTGTGGTTTGGTAGTTTACACAGTTAACCCATCCCATATTTTTACAAACATAACCTCTTCAGATCAGCCTTTAATACTCCTTTTTATGCCTTTGATATGTGTTTCATACATCTCTGAAATGTCATATCTGTTCATATGCAGATGACACTCTTATATTTTCACAAAAATTAACCTTATAGATGACCCTCGAGTTTCCTTTGTTATTCTTTTCATTGATTGTAGTCATTATCATGTTGGAGTGTAATACTTTATATAGATGGTGCCACATTATATTTTCTCAAGTATGACACTTTGAGACCCTCTTTTGGTTCTCCTTTTCACTCCTTATATAAATCAACAGCTGTGCAGTGTACAAGCACATGGCCCCTCTAGATGCCCTTTTTTCTTCTTACATCAGTAATATTTACATAAAAAGCATAATATCTGTTGATATGCAGATGACGCCATATTATATATTTCAATAGCATTACCCTTTTGAAAGACCATTGTAATGCCCACTAATTTAAATCTTAATATTGACTGAGAAAAGTTTAAATAAGTGGATTTTACAGCACAAGGGCATAATTGCAGATGCTTATTGTTCTGGTTATATTTGAAAGAGAAATGTAATGTTATCAAACATTCTCTTACATATCTAAGAATTGGTTTAGACAGCATTTTGGCCTCTGTATACAGTCAAATAAATTTTTTCCTCTAATGTATAAAAAGTCTTAAACTGATCGCTTTGCCTCCAAGCAAGAAAAACCCATTATGTAATCCATCATGCTGTCCAAAGGCAGTGGTAACATACCAGTGGTAACACCTGACAGCTATCGCATTCATCACTGTGAGTTAGATAAAGATGTTGAAGGAAACATGCTGGCCTCTTTGTGTATACAATGCCCTCAAGTTGCCAAGTCATCCTTTCAAAAAATCCCAGTGATACCTGATCCTATGTTATTTTGACTTTAAAAGTTCCTCATGCCACCCCAAAGACAATGCCTTTTTCATTAAAAAATGACCCGCAACACAGCGTGATGTTTCAGACTTTAAAGCATCATTAGCTTATATAAACAGTCATATGAATGACTCTATTAGTGTTTTGTTGTCTTAATGGTTTTATTGAAATAGTTGTCTCAGGTCATTTATTTTATTCAACATCTTTGGTAAATACAGACAGAACAGTTCAAGTTATATAGGCCTAAGACTTCAATTTTAGTCTCCATTGCACCAAAAAAAGTGATATTAATTAAGTAGTTTTCACTAGTATCATATCAAAGTTTAAAAACAAGGTATGGCAACCCTGGGATTGAAAGTAGTAAGATTTTCTTGGTAAATGAAGACTGATTAACTCACCAGTCTTGGCAAGAAGTCTACCATAGAAAATGTCTTTGAATAGGCAAAGAATTTGGTGAATTGAACAAACACAAATAACACAATGCTGATGAGTGACAGTAACTTGGCAATTATGGACACTGAGTGAGCAAGGCCTCTTGTTTTTGACAGTGCTCATTGTATGAAAACCCACAGGTCAGCCTCGGCTGCCAGAAACTGTCCCTCCCAGACGATCCTCGAAGGTTTGACTCGTGCGTCTCTGTTCTGGGAAAGCAGAGCTTCACCTCCGGAAGAAGCTACTGGGAGGTTCAGGTAGGAATTCTCCCCACCCAGCGGGGTGTGGCAACTTACCAAAGAAGTGAACATCACAGTCTATCGCTGCCACCACTGCACTTTTAAGGAACAGCTGTTAAAGGTTGGTATCACTAATTTGTTGGTCTAATCCGTGTTTTTTCTTGTGTTTCAGGTTGGTGATAAAACCGACTGGGATCTTGGCGTGGCGAAGGAGTCCATCAACAGGAAGGGGGCCATCACAGTGCGTCCCGACAGCGGTTACTGGGCGATCTGTCGGAGGAAAGGCGGCAGTCTCAGCGCCTGCGCCGGCCCCTCCGTCACCCTCCACCTCCAGGAACTCCCTAACAAAGTGGGCGTGTTCCTGGACTACGACGCAGGGTCTGTGTCCTTCTACGACGCTGAAGCAAAGACTCACATCTACACCTACAGCGGATGTTCCTTCTCTGAGCCTGTCTACCCATATTTAAACCCCTGTCTCCATGATAATGGCAAAAACACTGCCCCGCTGGTTATCTGTCCAGTGGAGGTTGAGTTCCCTGATGGGGCCGCAATATTTTAAACAGGAGACTCTGGGATCTGTCTCTAAATATCGAGCACTATAAGACAGTTTTACATGTATTCACTCCATGCACCAGTCTTTATGGTTAATCCAGCTTTGAATCTAGCCGGTCACTGATTATGAATGTGCACATTCACAGCTGTTCCACCAGGTTTTCTTTGACCCATCTTTGATTTCTAACCACTGTATCAGAACAGTTATGAAGGATTTTCTCAAAAGATTCACTTTCAGCTTCACAACCTTCAGAGCACTGGTAGTAAAAGTTATAAGAAGGGAGAGTCTGACAGATTGTAAATACATTTTTGAACATTTTAAATGATCTGTGGCCTTTTACACCAACTCTACTTTAAGTTTGGGTGGTATGTTCACCATAAACCCTTCGTTAACACTGAAATATTTCACTTAAGTTGTATCACTTTTTGGTTACCACACAAGGTTAATACAGAGCTCAACAGTGTGTTTCTGGAAATCTCGTTAAATTTCTAGAAAGTGGATTAGATTATTAGATTAATGTTGAACCATCCTAGGTGGATTTACCGCGGAATATCAGCAACTGTTTCAGAGTTGGTGAGTGTTTGCTGCATAACAGCTGCGGCATGTGTGCACGCTGGCTGAAATACCAGGTACATGTACATACGCTGGTATTTTTGGAGGGTGTCTTGCCTTTATTTGGACAGGACAGTTGAAGAAAGAAAGGAAGTACAGAGCGAGAGAGTGGGGGAAAATGTGCACCAAATCTGGCCAAGACGGGAAATCGATCCTACAACCAGAGCATCAAAGGCTACATCTTCTGTATTTGGGTGACTAATCTACCAACTGAGCTAAACCGACGCCTTTTCTTCGTATTTTTTTACCTCAAAAAATGTCCATTAGGTTTGGAAAAAATTGAAAATATCATTCTGTAATAATGAAGTGGATGCAATTTTTCAAATCCCTTATCCAAAAGTAAAAAAAAAAAAAAAAAAACATCTTGCGTTCGGACTTTGCACACTGAGTCAATTTTTTTTTTTGGAAGTGTTTTTTTTTTTAATCTCTAATCAAAAAAAAAAAAATCTTACATTCAAACTTTGCACACTAAGTCCATTATTTTTCAATGCATTTTTTTTTAATCCCTAATCCCCCCCCCCCAAAAAAAAAACATCCTGCGTTCAAACTTTGCATATTGAGTCAACTATTTCTGTCTGCTTTTTTTCAGATCCCCAATCCAAAAAAAAGAAGAAGAAGAAAAAAAAAAAAAACGTCTAGCATTTGAACTGAGTTTGCTATTTTTGGATGCACTTTTACGGATTCCCAATCCAAAAAAACACGATGCATTTGAACTTGCACACTGAGTTTGTTGTGTTTTTATTTGCATGCACCGTAGAATGTGGTGAATTGTTTCGTACTGCATTGAAAATAAGCAGTGAAGAGGAGCTCCTTGAAAAACACTGGATCCGTCCAGACAGGGAGCTTCATAGGGCACCAGCTCGTACATCAATGCTGTGCTGAGTTGAAGACATGGAGAGCAGCTTTTTGATTCAGTCTCTGTTCAAACTTCTGCCTGGATCTTTTTATTTCCATGGTTGATAGACACATAAATCAAAACACAGTGTTTAAAGTAAAGTTATGGTGTGAGAGAGAAGGGGGGTAAGCGAGGGAGAGAATCCCCATCTTAATGAATTGGACTGATGAGAAAATTTGCATAAAATAGAACCTGTTCCAAAAAAAAAAAAAAAACAATGACAGACCAGAGTTTTGAATTAGTGTGCAAACATGATCAGAATATAATGAACTTGTCTTTTTTTAACATGCTAAAAATTCAGAGGAAAAATCAAGTCAGCGTGCAAAGGCCTTTACTCCACAGGAACGCGAAACCAGGCTTTTACTTTGAAAAGCATGAACTGAACATATTCAACCAACGTGGACATACATATCTGCTAAAACAATATGACGCGCTCCTGTCTTCAGAAAAAAAAAGCCTTCGTCAGCTCCTTCATCAGGATCAGTTTCTACCAAAGTGAGGCCTCTGACCCCATTTTTTTTTTGTGTGTGGGGACTTCCTGGTAAATTTAGGGAACATTGCATCTACACCCAACAGCACAACTTATGTAGGCGTCAAGCTAATGATTCACACCTGACATGAATCTTAATCAGATCGCATGACTCACATCCTCCTAAGTGAGTGGCCCAATTACACTGCCAGATTTCCACTCTCTTCCTCAGCTCTGCCCTAAATCAGCACTGCACTCTCGCTTTCGACCCTCCTCCACCCCAGCATCCACCTGTAGGTTATCTCATCACTCCTCAAATTCTGCTTGTAAATAAATCTGTGAGGAATGAAGTCGGGGAGCATAGCTAATTTAATCCCTAAACACATGTACGTTCTATACTTATTGCATTTTATTTAATATTTGTCTCTCTTGATAAGGCTTTATGTCTGTAGTCATCTGTATTAGAGCTGTTAAAGTTGAAAATAAGCAGTCAGCAACACCTCTGAAAGGGCATTTATAATTTTGAAATATGTGACTTTCCATAAGGTATTTTTACGACTAAGTTTAAACCTTATATGCTTGGAAAAATATTGTTTTCACAGAAATATCTTACACTCATTTAAAAAGTGGCACCATGGGTTAATTTTGCATTTATTTCATTACAGCACATCTTTTTTAGGGCTAGAGTATCAGTTTTTATCACAGTTTTATTTTCCTTGTAATATAAGTGTACTGATCTGATTTATCTCTGCATTTTTGAAGAAAAGGGAAATTTCAATAAGAAAAGACTCATTTTCTGAGGATGTAATGTACAAAAACTGTCAATACTCTTGTAAATATGAATACAATAAACATGTTAAAATAATGGTCAAGCTTTCATATCAGATTTTTATGAAAATATGTGCCTTGTTTTCACATTTAGAGAGTTTTCACATGAAATATACAAGCAGCCACTAGAGGGCTCTAAAGGCAGAGATTAGAAGGCAGTGATGCTTGTGTTTGGCTCGCTGCAGCAGTGACGTTATTTGGCTTCATGCTTTATCTGGAGTCTCCTTTAATCAATTCGGCCACCAGGGGGCGCCTGATATTCACAGAAACATGAAATAATCAGAGACCTAGAGCATGAAGCTGTGTGGCTGCATTCCCTCTCACTCTGCCTTGAGTTTAAAGCCCTGCTAGTGTCTGCACACAAACCGGTTCTCCAGCGTTTTAACACACTGGTGCCCTTTGATTCATCTCGCTGTCTGGTACTCACCGAAGACAAAGCCTCACTTGTCAACACATCAGAGATATGCAGCATGTTGGGTTAGATGCTTCAGTGACAGGTCTGTTGATGGTTTTCTTCTGGTTCCCATGTTCCACGCTCCTCATGCAGGTAATCCAGGTCGCTTTAGTCCATTCTGCTCATCCTGTCTCATGAAGTCGACAGGGATCAGCTCACTGTCAACATATTTTTGGGGCAGGTTGTGATAAATTTGGACAAATGTAGGCTGTGTTTGGACAAGCCTTTGAAACAGGAAAAGGCCTCAGGAGACTCTGAACTGGGATGCATCAACTACGTCCCGACTGGCCAGGAAAAGAGTCCAGACTGGCATCACTGATGAAAGAGTTTGTGTTGTACCGGAGCTGTTCAGGTTCAAAGCACAGACATACAGAACTATAAATATGCTCCCTTTTTAGCCAGTCTATCCAAGAACCTCCAGAGAGGACGGTGACAACAGGAACTGGTCCACACATCATTATCACAATGTCCACAGTAGCCTACATAAAGAAGTGGTACAGACTCAAAGACTGAGATTCATGCATCACTGTCTCAGTTAATCTGCACTAAAGGAAGAAGGGGAAGATTACTGGAGAATTCACTCCAAGTTCAAACAAATTTAAAAAGAATATTTGAAAACTGTCAACATTTCCCAAAGACAGTTTCTGAAATTCTTCACACTTTTAGATATGTCCAAAATTTCCAGAAAATTCCTGGGGAAAAAAAGTCAGGCATATATTTCTAAAAATTTACTAAAAAATTTGAAAACATTTTTTAAATTTCCTAAGATAGAAAAATGGCAAACAAAGGTTTGCTTTAACAAGTTTGAAAGTGCAGAATATCAAAGGAAAATTCCCTGAAAGTTTAGACAAAATGTATAAAAAAAACAAGATTTTTGACAAAACCTCAAGAATTTCCCAAAGACAGTTTATGAATTTTCCCAACACTTTCCACTAGAAAAGTCCAGTTTGCTGGAAAAAAAAAAAAAAAATCTTTAAAAAAATCAGACATATGATTGGTCATATGTTTTCTTACATTTCCTGGGATTCCAGAAACTTCTAACAAAGCTCTGCTTTAACAGGTTTGAAAGTGCAGAATGAAATTCCCAACACTTTTCCACTTGAAGTTCCCATATTTCCTGAAAATTCCTCAAAAACGGAAAAAAAGATGAGACACATTTCTGAAAATCTATCTCAAAAAATTGTGGAGATATTTAGATTTCCTGAGATTCCAAAAAATTCTTTCAAAGGTTCCTGAAATCTCAAATGTTATTAAAGAAAATCGTCTCAAAATTACAATTTACTTTTCCAACAATTCTTCAAAGAATAAAATAAAATAAAAATAAGTTTCATTTTTTTGGTGGTTTAAGATTATTCTCAAGGAAAAGTTCCAAAATATTCAGAGAAAAGCAATGGCTTATTTTCCGTAGTTACCAGCATGGGCGTAACACAGGGGGGAAAAGGCTACTGATTACCCGGGCCCACTGTATGGAGGGGCCCTTGAAAAGCCTGCAGTGAAAAGTGTGTTTTTATTTAATTTTTCTTAGTAATTAGTGTCGTTATTGAATCAAAAGTGATTAAATGAATCAGTCAGCGAACTGAAATTAGTATCAGACACAGTAAAATAAAATACTGGGGCCCCCTGCTCCTCCCTTTAAAAATCTCCAAATGGTGTCGTCCAGCGCTGCGAAATAATGCAAGTAAATTTAATCCAACCATAGTAAAAATATAAATGGGGAAATTATGGTTCAAAATACATTAAAATGCATAAGCATTGTTAAAATGAAGCAGCATTTGTTGCTTGGCTAGCTGGTTAAGGGGGGCCCTGTGTAATGTTATTTCTGGGAGCCCAAAATCCCTAGCTACACCCCTGGTTGCTACACATTTACAAAAACATTTCTAGTAAAAGTGTCAAATGAAAATAAAAATTAAATGTATAATTAGAATTTTACAACAAAAGTTTTCCAGAAGTGCAAAAGTGTGTGGATATTAATGTCAATTTTCCCTAAAAGTGTCACAAATTTTCAGTGAAAGTTTAAAGGTATTGTCAAGGAAAATCGTCCGATATTTCTTATGTCAGATCATGGAAGTTTTTCTTTTTTTTTTTTTTACAAGAGTTGGTGGAAAAAATTCAGGGGGAAATTTTCATAACATATACTGAACATATTCTGAATATTTGAACATTTTCAACACAAGTAACAGTTAAATGAAAGAAAAATGGAAATTTCAAGTGAAACTTGAATGAAAGTTTATGTGAGCCAAAACCTTTAATTACGACAATTTCTGAAAGACATTTGAAACATTCAAAAACTTTAGCTAAATGAGTATTTTTTTTACATTCTACAAAAATAAAAACAAAAATCCAAAGATGTCTGAATATTTTCAACAAATTTTCTGAAAGTGTCCCATAAATTTCCACTGAAGTTTCAAGGACATCTTTAGAGTTTCTAACAGAAATTTTCAGTGTATTCCTGATAAAGTAACCAAAAATTTCAAATGAAAATTTCCCCCAAAATAACTTAAAAACCACAACTACAACAACTGGAAATTCATGAAGAATTTTTTGATGTATGTTCCCAGGGACTTTCAAAAGTTTACAACTGAATTTTTCCAAACCACTTGCCAAACCACTTTGGTCTGACAGGTTGTTCAACATCCCATCAAGCATCTTTGCTTCACTGTGCACTTGTTACATAAGGTATTAGATAAGATCCATAAACAGCTGGATTAAAGCCAGGATGAGAATAATGTTTCTCTGAAATCAGTGCCACCTTTCACCCTTCACCTTCCTCCAGCATGTTTGAATGTCTTTTGCTCACCTAGAGTGAGATGTTGGCACGTAAAGTGACACTATGAAACAAACGTCCTCTTAAAGCGCTGATTCTGTACAAATGGCACCAAGACATTTCAAAAGAAAAAGCTGGCAAGTATCTGTGCTAACACATTTAAATACCAAAGAATTATCAGGTCACACTTAATAAGAATTGAAAACAAAGAAACTGCGAACAAAATCCTCAGATTACAAGCCTGAACTATTTCTGTTGTGTAACCACAATTCCAAAAAAGTTGGGTCACTGTGTAAAATGTAAATAAAGACAGAATGCAATGATTGTCAAATCTCATAAACCCATATTTTAGTCACAATAGAGCATAAACAACACAGTTGAAAGTCAGACATTTTACCATTCCATGAAAAATATTAGCTCATTTTGAATTTGATGACGGCAACAAATCTCAAAAAGTTGGGACTGGGCAACAAAACTGGCAACAGTTTAGACACATGACTGGATATAACAGGAGCATTTTAGGGAGTAAGAGTAAGAAATGCTCCTCAGTGTAAAACTGTGAGGACTTTGAATATCTCACCATCAACAGCACATAATATATTCAAAATATTCAGAGAATCTGTAGAAATCTCTGTGCACAAGTGACAAGGCTGAAGGTCGAGACTGGATGCTTATGTTTTGTTTTGTTTTTTTGGCCCTAGCACTGCACTTAAAAGCTGGCATGATTTTGTACTGGAAATCACTGCTCAGGCTCAGAGACACTTCCAGAAATCACTGTCTGTCTACACAGTTGGGAGTGCAATCCACAAACTGAGTTAAAGCTGTATGATTCAAAGAAGAGGCCGTATGTGAACACAGTCCAGGAACGCTGCTGTCTTCTTCGGACCAAAGCTCATTTCAAATGGACTTAAAAATTTTAATGGAAAACTGTTCTGTGGTCATACAAATTTGACACTGTCAACCACAACATTCTTCTGTCCAAACTGTCATCTTTACATTTCTCTAAAAACACGGTTGATTGGTTCAAGTCCTACCTTCTAAATAGAGAGCAGTGTGTAAAAGTTGACAGACAAACATCATCCTTTTTAAAAAACACTATGGGTATCTCCCAAGGGTCAATTCTTGGCCCTTTGCTTTTTAGTCTTTTATAAATGATATGCCCAAAACGTGTCCAGACATTGGTATCCAGCTCTATGCTGATGATGCAGTCATCTAAGCTCTTGCTAAGTCACCTACCAAGGCAGCAGAGATCTTGACTGACCACATCTATGGAGTCCAACAGTGGCTGGAACTCAATCGTCTTGTTTTAAATCTAAATAAGACTGTGTTCATGTGCTTCACCATAAGGAAATGGTGTCCACTCAAAAGTTTTTGTGTTAAGTTAAAGACTAAAAAAATACAAGAAGTTGATGAATTCAAATTCTTGGGAGTAATTTTAGATCCACAGCTCAGGTTTGACAAATGTGAAGAAAATCACTAAATCAGTAAAGAGCAACATAAATTGTTTTAAATTAATTAGGCAGTACATACCAACTCAGGCAGCTCAGATATTTATGCACTCCATGATCTTCTCTCATTTCTCATATTGTATGAAAGTTTGGGCTCAGGGTTCATCTTCAACAATCAGAAATCTTTCATCCTTGTACAATAAAGCCCTAAAAATCATGGGGAAAAACTCCCATCTGTTGGCATCACTGCCACATTTTGAAAAAATACAATTTACTGAGCTTTGAGAGCTTCATGCGCCTCTCTTTCCTTAAATTAGTTTTTAAATGTATGAATAATCTTGCCCCTGACCCTTATCCAAATTTGTTCAAAGACAGAACAGCAGCAGAGTAACAAGAAGCACAGTGAACGGAAACTGTAACATACAAAAACGTAGGTCAACATTTGGACAGTCAGCTTCCTCTGTTAAAGGCAGTAAACTCCTGAATTCATTACCAACTGAAATCAAATTAATCACAGATTTAAGATCCTTCACTACAAAGGTCAAATCCTGAGGGCACCTGCCCCTCCCTTTGAAAATGTCTAAATGGTGTCATCCAGTGCTTTGAAATAATGCAAGTAAATTTAATCCAACCATAGTAAAAATATTACTCATAAATGGGGAAATTATGGTTCAAAAATACATTAAAATGCATAAGCATTTGTAAAAATGACACATTTGTTGCTTGGCTAGCTGGTTAAGGGGGGCCCTGTGTAATGTTATTTCTGGAAGCCCATAATCCCTAGCTACACCCCTGGTTACTACACATTTACAAAAACATTTCTAGTAAAAGTGTCAAATGAAAATAAAAATAAAATGTATAATTAGAATTTTACAACAAAAGTTTTCCAGAAGTGCAAAAGTGTGTGGATATTAATGTCAATTTTCCCTAAAAGTGTCACAAATTTTCAGTGAAAGTTTAAAGGTATTGTCAAGGAAAATCGTCCGATATTTCTTATGTCAGATTATGGAAGGTTTTTTTTTTTTTTTTACAGGAGTTGGTGGAAAAAAAGTTAGGGGGATATTTTCATAACATATACTGAACATATTCTGAATATTTGAACATTTTCAAGACAAGTAACAGTTAAATGAAAGAAAAATGGAAATTCCCAGTGAAACTTGAATGAAAGTTTATGTGAGCCAAAACCTTTAATTACGACAATTTCTGAAAGACATTTGAAAAATTCAAAAACTTTAGCTTAATGAGTATTTTTTACATTCTACAAAAAAAAAAAAAAAAAAAAATCCAAAGATGCCTGAATATTTTCAACAAATTTTCTGAAAGTGTCCCATAAATTTCCACTGAAGTTTCAAGGACATCTTTAGAGTTTCTAACAGAAATTTTCAGTGTATTCCTGATAAAGTAACCAAAAATTTCAAATGAAAATTTCCCCCAAAATAACTTAAAAACCACAACTACAACAACTGGAAATTCATGAAGAATTTTTGATGTATGTTCCCAGGGACTTTCAAAAGTTTACAACTGATTTTTTCCAAACCACTTTGGTCTGACAGGTTGTTCAACATCCCATCAGGCATCTTTGCTTCACTGTGCACTTGTTACATAAGGTATTAGATAAGCTGCATAAACAGCTGGATTAAAGCCAGGATGAGAATACTGTTTCTCTGAAATCAGTGCCACCTTTCACCCTTCACCTTCCTCCAGCATGTTTGAATGTCTTTTGCTCACCTAGAGTGAGATGTTGGCACGTAAAGTGACACTATGAAACAAACGTCCTCTTAAAGCGCTGATTCTGTACAAATGGCACCAAGACATTTCAAAAGAAAAAGCTGGCAAGTATCTGTGCTAACACATTTAACTACCAAAGAATTATCAGGTCACACTTAATAAGAATTGAAAACAAAGAAACTGCGAACAAAATCCTCAGATTACAAGCCTGAACTGTTTCTGTTGTGTAACCACAATTCCAAAAAAGTTGGGTCACTGTGTAAAATGTAAATAAAGACAGAATGCAATGATTGTCAAATCTCATAAACCCATATTTTAGTCACAATAGAGCATAAACAACACAGTTGAAAGTCAGACATTTTACCATTCCATGAAAAATATTAGCTCATTTTGAATTTGATGACAGCAACAATTCTAAAAAAAAGGTTGGGACTGGGCAACAAAACTGGCAACAGTTTAGACACATGACTGGATATAACAGGAGCATTTTAGGGAGTAAGAGTAAGAAATGCTCCTCAGTGTAAAACTGTGAGGACTTTGAATATCTCACCATCAACAGCACATAATATATTCAAAATATTCAGAGAATCTGTAGAAATCTCTGTGTACAAGTGACAAGGCTGAAGGTCGAGACTGGATGCTTATGTTTTTTTGTTTGTTTGGTTTTTGTTTTGGCTATAGTACTGCACTTAAAAGCTGGCATGATTTTGTACTGGAAATCACTGCCCGGGCTCAGAGACACTTCCAGAAATCACTGTCTACACAGTTGGGAGTGCAATCCAAAAACTGAGTTAAAGCTGTATGATACAAAGAAGAGGCCGTATGTGAACACAGTCCAGGAACGCTGCTGTCTTCTTCGGACCAAAGCTCATTTAAAATGGACTTAAAATTTTAATGGAAAACTGTTCTGTGGTCATACAAATTAAAATTTGAAATTCTTTTTGGAAAACACAGATGCTGTGTCCTGCGGACAAAAGAGGAGTGAGACCATCTAGTCTCTGATGGTATGGGGGTGCAGCAGTGTCTATAGCATTGGCAGCATACACATCTGGAAATACGCTATCAATGCTGAGAAATAGATGAGGTTTTAGAGCAACATATCCACCCATCCAGACGTCTCTTTCAGGGAAGGCCTTGCATATTTCAGCAAGACAATGCTTAACCACATCTATCATAACAGCATGGCTTCACAATAGAGGAGTCCAGGTGCTGAACTGGCCTGCCTGCAATCCAGACCTTTCACCAATAGAAAGCATGAAAACAAAAATTCTAACAAAGACAACGGAGGACTGTTGAGCAGCTAGAATCCTACATCAGACAAGAATGGGACAACATTTCTCCCCCAAAACTCCAGCAATTGGTCTTCTCACTTCTCTGAAGTTCACAGATTGTGCTTAAGAGAAGACTAACATGGCCTTGTCCCAACTTTTTTGAGATGGGTTACTGGA
This sequence comes from Cheilinus undulatus, assembly GCF_018320785.1. Classification (NCBI taxonomy): domain Eukaryota; kingdom Metazoa; phylum Chordata; class Actinopteri; order Labriformes; family Labridae; genus Cheilinus; species Cheilinus undulatus. The sequence goes on from NC_054886.1 coordinate 25,791,206, forward strand.
ATCAAATTCAAAATGAGCTAATATTTTACATGAAATGGTAAAATGTCTCAGTTTCAACATTTGATATGTCGTTTCTGTTCTATTGTGAATAAGATATGGGTTTATATGGTTTGAAAGTAATTGCTTTCTGTTTGTACTTTCATTTTACATAGCGCCCCAACTTTTTTGGAATTAGGGTTGTATAAAGTTGTAATTTAACCGTGTGTTTTGTTCAAGTTTAAATGTTTGATTTATAACATATTATTTGCACTTTGATGTAGATGTGTGTTATTGACCTGTACACCAAATCCTGCCATTTAATAATAAATCTATACAGAAGGAAAACTGAAGCTACATGGTTTAGATTTAAAGCTCATGCTGTTGTTTTCTGCTGCTCGAACACCCAAAGGTGTACAGAAATAGCACACATCACTGTTTCGGTGGGACAGGTTGTTCAAGACAACATCAAACATCTTTTCCGGTGTTTAATGGTTACATAAGGTTCTGAATAAGAGTGTTTAGCAGTTGGTGTAAGGCCAGCTGGAGCACATTGTTACCTATTATTCCAGCCACTTAACTTCTCGTCAAACCAATCTTACCTGATTATAGTGACAAATCCTTGGTGCTTTTACCAAGTGTTAGCTGTAGCTGCCCTAAAAATGAAGCACTGCAAAGTGCTGTCTCAACTCTAGTTCACTCCTAAGTTCCGAGATAAATAGGACGCCTCCTGGCAAATAGGTACATCATCAGTTCTTTGTGAAATTCCTCAAGCTCTGTCAGGTTACACAGGGAATCAGCATAAGCAGCCATTTTCAAGTCCAGCCACATTCTCTATTGGATTGAGGTTTGGGCTTTGACTCAGCTACTCCAGAACGTTCACCTTGTTGACTTTAAACCATTTCTGTGCAGCTTTGGCTGCATGCTTTGGGTCATTGTCTTGTTGGAAAATAAATCTTCTCCTAAGCCGTACTTCTCATGAATACTGTATAAGTTTGTCCTCCAGGATTTTTCTACATTATGCTGTATTCATTTTACCCTCTACCTTTACCAGCCTTCCAGAGCTGCTGAGAAGCATCCCCACAGCATGACACTGCTACTACTATGCTTCACAGTGGGGATGGTGTGTTTGTTGTCATAGAGTCTTATCTGATGGCCTAAAAGCTCCATTTTGGTCTCATCAGACCAAAGAACTTTCTTCCACTTGACCACAGAGTCTCCCACATGTCTTTTGGTGAACTCTAGTCCAGATCTAATCTGAGTTCTCTTCAACAGTGTCTTTCTCTTTGCCACTCTCCCATAATACTTTCGCAACAGTTGTTGTCTGCAGAGTCTCTCCCATCTCAGCTGCTGAAGCTTGTAACTCCTTCAGAGTAGTCATAGATGTCTTGGTGTCCTCTCTCACTAGTCTCCTTCTTGCACGCTTACTTAGTTTGTGAGGACGGTCTGATCTAGGCAGATTTACACACATGACGTATTCCTTCCATTTCTTCATGTTTGATTTAGCTGAACTGTGGGTAATGTTCAGTGCCTTGGATTTTTTTGTCTCCATCCCCTGACTTATACTTTCAATAACCTTTTCTCTTTTATTTCATGGCGTAATGGTAGCCAGGAACACTGATTAATCAGTGACTGGTTGAGTGTCTTTATACTTAGATGTGGTGAATATCTATGCAGTGACTTTTTTTACCTGATATATTTTTATTTAATTGACACTGATTTGTAGAAATCTGTTTTCACTTTTACATTAACCTCCTAAGGCCTGCGTTTTTGTTTGTTATGCATCTTTTGTTTCACTCGCTTATTTAGGATCAGTAGGACCTGATAATTATAAAACATAAGCCCTGTCTTTGAACAGGAAATAGTTTTTACCTAAATATGATGTCTGCATATGCAGACAACAGGCTCATCTTACCATACAACACACAACATTTATTTATTTATTTTTCATTTTGCATGTGTAGGACCTGTTGATAGAGGGGCGATCAGTCAGTAAGGCCAAATGTGAGGTGAAATTTTCACAAAAAAATTCTGGAGGTCTTGGAAAATTACCTTTAAATGATGAGTGGCCCAAAACATTAAAATCCCTCTAAATTCCCCCCAAAAAACCTTCAAAAATGTCCAAAAATGTCCTCAAAAATTCCTGAAACATTTCAGTTACGTTTTCTGGAAAAAGCCTTAATATAATCATGAAATTTTCAGCAAAAATTCAGTGAAAGTTCTTGAAAATTTTCATGCAAATTCCCCAAAATTTCCAAGCAAATTTCACTTAAAATACTAATCAAATTCCCCTGAATTAACAAATAAATTCTGCCTAAATTCAGTGAAAAATTTTGTGCAAAAATTCCCCAGATCATACAAACCAAGTTCCTTAAAAAAAACATAAAATTTCAGGCAAATTTGAAGGAAATTCCATGAACAAATTTTCAATCAAATTCCAAGAACTTAAAAAAAAAATGAAAATTTAAAATTTTCTCCATTAGCTCTCTAAAAAATCTCAAAGATCGCTTCAAAAATTTCCCAAATGTTTTCAATCATTCCCCCAACATTTCAGTAAATTTTTCTGGGAAATAAAAGATTTTCACCTAAATTTGTAGCACCACAGTACCAGGATAGAAACTACATTTTCAAACCAACCCCAAGAAAATTTTGGAAAATTTCTAAGTAAATTCTGGAAACATTCTGACCAAATTACTTAAACTCTCATGAAATTTTAGTTCAATCTTTTAAAAAAATGTAACAGCAGGATTTATTACTATATTGTAGGAAAGCCAAGATGTAACAGTGTCCTCATATGTGCACACAGGGACTCACGAGGTTTAAGGGTTTTTTAATTTTGTCAAAAAAGCCAAATTGTATGGACTAGATTGATTTATCAAATCAGTAAAAGAGGAAAACAACCAAGGGGGTGAGTACTTTTTATTGGCGCTGTCGTTTGGACACTGGTGGCAGGTCGAGTCTCGATCCTGGAGCTGTTTGGTGCATGTCTTCTTCCACTCTCTCTCCCCGTTTCCTGTTTCTCCTCAGCTGTCTCATCCACTAAAGGCAAAAAGCACCTACTCCATGTGAAATCCATTTCACAACATGGAAAACAGTATGGCTGTCAATCCTAATCACTAAAATCTGATTTTTCTGAACCAGCAGTCCATGAACAAAAGTGTTATAGTTTGAGAAACATGTCTCTAAAGGAGTCGATGACTCCCTCTCCTCATGACCTCAACGGGACAGATAAGGACAATCTGTTAAGGACAATCTGATAAGAACGTCCTGTTCTGCTGACCTGATTTTCTTGTGAAATGTTCAGTTCAAACACTTGTGTGTGACAAAGACAGGCATCATTGCACAATAGTGAGGATGATACGTCTGCATTGTTAACAAAGGTTTCAGCTGTCAAGGTGTTGTTTCAGTAAGAGCGTTCTCTTCATGACATTGTGAAACGCCTTTTCATGGCTTTGCTTGAACAAAGAAGCGTCTCACTGGCTGAGAATGTGTGAGAATTGATTCTCAGGCTGTCATATGAAAAAGTACTTGTTTGCTCTGACAGGTGCTTGCGTTTTTTGGCAGATGTCATTTGCAACTTCAGAAACATCAGAACTCAATGTTCAATTGCTGCCAAGGAATTCATACCTGTTCACTGTTTACATGTACCATATTTATCAGTTTTATCTTCCTCACATCGAGTTTCTTTTTTTTATCTGTGCTGATTAATGCTTTTCTATGACGGAGTATATGGGTCAAATAAAAGAAGACGTCAAAGTCAAAATATGTAAAAATGTCATATATTTGTATGAAAAAATAAGTTTTCATTTGACAAGATTGATGTCATCCATTCAGAAGATGTCTGCTGGTGATTACCAAGGTTAGTCTGGTTCCTGAGCCTGTCACTTCCACTACTAAAAACTTGGTGATGTCTTCCTAGGCTGCCTATAAGGGGGATAAAGGGGAGAGCATTCTGGGGCCCAGCCAAATTAGGGACTCATGCAGGTTAACAAAATCATGGTCCACTGTAAAGTTAAACTGTGATAACTATATTTTATTCTTAACCTGAAAAATGACCTCTCCTATCAAAGCAAAACAAAAAGAAAATTTAATTTATTTATGCTGTAGTACAAATATGGCCTTTCAAAATGTAAAGCTTTTTTTCTTGATACAGATGCTGACAATGTAGATGGGCATATTGAACTAAACTATTTAGAAAATAATGTCAGACTTTAAAACTAAGCTATGATGTGCACAAACATCAGGATGCCAGAAAATAAAGCAAAAGAAAAACTATGGAGAATTTTTACATAGTTGTGAAAAGAGGCAAAAAATCAAGGGAAAAGTTGCAAAAATGGGTGATAACTGGCAAAAAAAAATCATCCAAAAATGGCCAAAAAGTGGCAAAATTGGTGATAACTTGCAAAAAAAAAGTTAAAAAATTGTGAAAACATATGTTCGAATTGGCAAAAAAGTGCAAAAATGGCCCAAAAAAACCCCAAAATTTTAAAAAATATGTTCAAACGAGATAAATGTAGCAAAACTATGTCAAATATGGGCAAAAATTGGCAAACAGAAGTGGCAAAAAGGATAAAAAGTTGTGAAAGTGGGTAAAAAGCTGCAAAAATGTGTTTAACGTGACAAAAAAGTGGCAAAATGGGCAAAAAGAAGTAGCAAAAATGAGTGTAAATTGGCAAAATGGGATAAAATGGGTGCTGTTTTCTTAATCCCTCTATTGTTTTTTTTTTTCTTTTTGTGTCCCACTTTTCCACAGTTGTGACATTAGTCATTGACAGACCTGCAGTCTTTGGCAGGGTAATTTTTTTCCACCGCATCTGTAGCATTCTCTGATGTACAGCTGGGGCTTTGGTTGTGTGTCGCTGACCGTGTTCACCAACTCTGCCACTTCACTAAAGTCAATATTTTTAGTTTGTTTAAACTAACAAGATGAAAGTGTAAATTTACAGAATTAAAAGTGCAATAGAAGACAGTCGTAATTCAACAAGATTATTTGTGAAATCAAACAGACTCATATTTATTTTTTAAACAACAAAGGAAAAGTTGAGCTCACAGATTAATGATAAGAAATTAAATACTAAGATGATAACTGTTATGACTCAAAGGTTAAATTTTCCATTATAAAAGTTGCAAAAGATCATTAGAGAAAACATAGTTATTCAACAAGATTAATACTGCAAAGTTAATTGGTGGGTATATTTTATCATTTGTGTTGAAAATTAAGATACATTTTATCATTCATATTGTAAAAGAGAAAACATTTATTTGAGAAATGCTGTGATTTTACAGAATTATAAGTTTTAAGATCTAGCAAGATATTAGCAAGATAAAGGTTACTTAAAGTCAACAAAGGTTTTGTATTTGTTGACTGAAGTCCTAAATTACAAACAAAACTTTGATGATTTAGAAGATTGTTGAATTTAATCTTTTTTTTCTCTATAATACTCTGTCAGAATCTGTGCCTCAGTAAAGCAACTTTCATTTAAGACTGGGTCACAGCTGACATCTGCCAAAGGCTGAGCCCTACAGAGGAAAAATACACCCACATTTTCATGTCACCAAACTCCTGCCAAACAAACCAAGCTAAAGTCCACTCCTTAACCTCGTCACAAGTTGTCTTGCAGGTTTTTTCTTGCACATAAAAAGTTGGAACGACAGTATTTGTACAACTCGGTCAATCATGAGACACGTGAGGGAATATTTTCCTTAAGAATGTGTTTGTACTTTGAAGGCATGTGAGGGTAGCTTCATGTCCCAGTTGTTAAACTGCATTACAGTTTTTCAAGCTCATTGTAACCACTCCTGAATCGTCCACGCTGAACACCAGGTTTTGTTGTAGTGCATTCACATGAGATAGGCAAAGTCTATGATAGCAGAAGCAGGCATTTCCTTCATGTAGCCTATCCCACACGTACTGTTAACCAGAGTTTACATTAGACCACATGGGCCAAAGCGTTATATTTTAATTATTACATTTTTATAACCAGTAGTAGGCTGTCCATGATCAATAAACAAGCAAACAACCACCCCTAGCTCTCCCAGTACACATTGAGGCCTCATCTTTCACCCGTGCATAACACCATTATCACTCTAAATGACAGACATGCCAGTTCGCACAGGAGTAGTATCACCCATGGACCTATGTGTGCACTTAAATATGGTCAGTAATTTCCCCTGGAATTTACTCCTCAAATTACAGACATGATCGATTCACAAGGGATTGAAAACAGAGACCAACAGCACAATTCTTACAAATTACCAGACGCCCTTAGGTGATACTAACTCTGTGCGAATCGGGCTAAAGAAAATAAAATGATAGAAATCAATTTTCAAAATTCTTTACAATATCCAAAAACAAGCAGCCAAAAAACAAAACCTGTTGTAAACTTCAATGTGCAGTCTAATCAGCAATCTAAAGCCATATTCGCATGGGATTAGTTTTACCCAGGTACCTATAACTAGTTGTAGTAATGGAACAGGATGTCTGCATTTTTAATCCCATGTGAATCGATCATGTCTGTAATTTAGGACTATACCCTATTATAATAAAGACCAGTGTTCATCATTAATGTTTTAAAAAAGACCATACCCTATTATACAAGGCCAGGATAATCATCAATATTATAATAAAGACCATACCCTATTATACAAGGCCAGGATAATCATCAATATTATAATAAAGACCATACCCTATTATACTAGGCCAGGATTAATCATCAATATTATAATAAGACCATACCCTATTATACTAGGCCAGGATTAAGGATCAGGTCTGAGTTTATCCTCCAACACTCTAAAACTTTTTCCCTAAACAGATAGAAGCCTTCAGTCTAAATCACCAACACGCCAGCGCGAGTGTGTGTCCGTATATGTGTGTGAGTGTCATGTTTATGTGTGTCATACAGCATCAAAGCCCTTGGCACTGTGTAAAAATGCACAAATGGATGAAGAGACCAGCAACTTTTCAGTTGTTTTGGGGGAAATTTGAGGCTTGTATGTGCCAAAAACACCTCTCTGTAACAAGTCTAAATCATAAGGCCTAACTGACAAGCACTTTCAGAGTGAGGCATAAGTTGTGACACTGATAAATTCAACCTGCCATCGTGGCTAGTTAGAGTCACGCTGCTACCCGCCACGGCCGAAATCCACCCGCATTTGGCTAGTTGGCGGGTGTAAATGTCAAGCCCTGGTTAGGTTGCTGGACACAATACAAGGAGATCAATTTGTCAGAGTAAATCAGTGGCTTTGAGGTGTTCCTGTTAATATGACAGGCTAACGTGTAACAACCAGATTTGTGGCTTTAGGTTTTGACATTTACTGACAGCTGGGAGCTGAATTTGAAGGGTGGACCTATAAGAAGTGTTACAGGTTTGTGTCATTTAGTCAAAGGCAGCCTTCAGGTAAATTAGGTCAGAGACATGTCGGCTGTAAGGCCTGCGAGGTTCAGCACCTAGTTCTCGTAAACTCCCAAAGCCATAATTATGAAAACTCTGTCACAACACTAAGCATTATACAGAGTGCTGCTCCAAGGCTTTAACAAAAACAACATTTGATACTCAGAGCAAGCAGGCTATTAAAGTCTGATGGTAGATGGTGGTCACGGGCACAAGATGTGTCAATTACAGTATGTGCTCCCGAAATTTATTCTTGTGGTGTTTTTGTTGTCTTTTGCTACAAAAAAAAAAACAAAAAACAAAAAACACTATTTCACTGTAATCACGTGTTTAAGGTATGAAAAAGATGCCACCTTGTTTACTTTGACATGCTAAAGGCCATGAAGAAGCGCTGGAATCTGATCTGATCAAACGTGAGAAAGCACAGCAGTGTCACTTACCATCTGAGTGAAGAATGTGGCTGTATGGCTTCAAGGATGTACAGATAGTGTTTTACTGAAAAAAGCTCTGGTACAATCACGTGTTTGGTTGACCTGGTTCTAGATTTGTTGAGTTACAGTTTTCTTGTTTTGTCTTCTCACGTATCCTGGTAAAGTATTTCAGACTAGACAGTATACCCTCAGACAGAGAATCAGGTCAAATCGACAAACACTGAGGTGTTGCAGGCCATAATGTCTTAGAGTAAAACTGGTGCATCTAGAAAAATGGAAAATCATTTCAAAATCACTTTCTTCCAGTCATTTTTTCAAAAATCAAAACTCGTCATTTACCAGTGACATTTTGCAATAACCCACACCAAATCTTTTTTCCTTTAGGTAAAACAATCTGTTTTTTTTCCTAGAGTCCAATGGAATTGTTTTACCAAATTTGAAGAATTGCATCAAGGAACTCCTTTTCTAACATGTTAACAAGCACTGGATTTATGAACAGATAAGTATAGACAGAACAGAAGGGCATGTGCACCAAGAACTCAGTGTGTTGACAAATTAGTAGTCTCATCTACGTCTCTGAAAGAAAGGTGTAAGCAGACTATTAAGATTCATCAAAATAATATAAAAGCTGATTAAATAGAGTGAATTTATTTAGAATGAATAATCCAAAAGATAATATAGGCAGCCAAGGTAAGCGAGAGGCTCTGCAGCAGTTTAGTCACACACAACATGAGTCACTAAATCTATTTCACAAACAACCGGAAGGCTGCGTAGGCGTGTCTGTCCGCTCGTGTATATGTGTGGGAGAATATGAATCATTATCTGTGTTTACTACGTGGGCTTCAGTGCTGCACATAGTCATGATTACCAACCAGATCTGAAATTAGATCACAATGAAGATGTGGATCAGATCTGTCACTTTATTTCAGGGGTGGAAGTACAATGAAAGTAGTGGGGGTAAAAACTCATGAGTTTAAAAATGGGGTCATTTAAAGGTTAATTCCACGAAAATATCACTGAATTTAATAATTTCAATAGCCTTTCATTCATCAGAAACAACACAAACTTAAATTAATCATTTAAAGAAAGGGTCTCAAGGTTGTAAGTAAGACAAGTGCCTCTACTGCTACTCTCAGTTCAGACAGTGAGGCCTGTGTCCACAGCTGACATTTTTTTTGCTCTAGCAGTGCTAATTTTTTAGCAATAAAAACCTCCATTTATAGAGCACATTCCAAAATCAAAGTTACACAGTGGTTTACAAGGGCGGCAGTCCAAAACCAATGGATTCCAGCATTTTAGTTTGGAACAACAGCAGGCTGACCTCTGTCACTTCTCCCTCACTGGTGAATCAGAATCAAGAAGAGGCGGGACTTACAACACCAACTTTGTCAAAAGAAGTGGTGAAGGAGAAACTGATCTGTCTTGTCTTTTTTGAGGGGAGCATCTTAAGTCTGCTGCAAATCCCAAGACAGGATCTTTTTACTTTCTTTTCATGTTTTCTTGTTAATTTTCTTTGCATAAAGGAAAATATTAGGAACATAAATCTGTGTAAGCTACTGATAAGACTGAGGAAAACAGAAATCTACTGTCATAACCAGGCAGTGATCAAAGCTGGTGAGAAGTGCTCTGAAACTGAGATTAGTGGCACTGCAAGCAAGGTCACCCGTAAGGGGGGATAAAGGGGAGAGATTTCTGGGGCCCAGCCAAACTGGGGGGTCCAAAGAGGTCAGAAAAATCCTGGTTCAGTGTAAAATAAAATCTGTGATAAACACATTTTATATTTAACCTGAATAATAACCACCTTTTATCAAAACAACAAAAAAAAAGAATTGTATGCTGTAGTACAATATAGCATGTTCAAGATTTAAACACATTTTTCTTAAAACAGAATTACCTTTTAATTTTTAACATTAACAATATGGACGTGCACACTGAACTAAACCATTAGGAAAGTAATGCTGGACTTCCTAGCTAACCCGTGATCTGCACAAATGTTAGGATCGTGGGCAATAAAGTAGAAGGAATTGTTATAGCTTTAAGGAAAAAACAATTGAATGGTTGGAGAATGAATTGGCAAACTGGCAAAAAATGGCTTAAAAGTGGGAAAACTGTCAGAACAAAGTGGTAAATAGTGGTGAAAGAGTGGCAAAAATGGGTTAGAAGTGGCAAAAATTGGAGTTTAAAATGGTGAACAAGGTTAAACTGTGGCAAAAATTGGTTAAAAGTCGTAAAAAATGGCAAAGGGTGGCAAAAAATTGATTGAAGAAAGGAAAAAATGGAAAATGGGCTGTAAAAATGGTTTAAAAACGGTTTAAAAAGTAGTAGAAATGAGCAATTAGTGGCTAGAGTAGGTTAAAGTGATTAAAAAATAAGCAAAAATAAATGGTTAAACACAGTGTTAAAATTTGTCGATTAAAACTATGACTAAAAATGTTCAATGATAGCCTTTTTTTCCATGACAATAATTAGACTAAGACTAACAAAAAAAGAACTTTGATGACTGAAACTAAGAAAAACTAAGTTCAGTTTTTGTCAAGATGACTAAAACTAGACTAAAATGTTATGTTGTTTATGTTGGACATTAAAAATCTGTGATATTTCTCTACTGTGGGTAAATCTGTCAACAAACAATGCAGCTGTAGCTATTCTGCCTCTCAGCTGTAGAAAGCAGGGATCCCAGGTTTGGCAGAGTGCAGAGAACATACTACCAGGATTTGGTACTAGATTTGGGCAAGAAAATAAATGCGTGGACTAAAAGTACAGACTAAAATGTGAGGGCTTTTTATGGACTTAAAGGAGACTTCATTTAAATGCCTTTTCAGGACTCAACTGGAAGGAAAGTGTAAATGATCAACATTTTGACCATCAAAATAACAGTGCCATGATTCATAAAGCCCTAAAGAATAAAGAAAAAAAATTAAAGCTGGAAATAGCAGCACAAATGCCACTTATTTGCACAGTTGTCTGCTCTATCTCAAGGTCTGATCATACCAGCATCTTCCCTCTCTGATGCAGGTAGCGTTGGTCTTGTCTCAACCAGAGGTTGGAACAAGTGGTGGAACAAGTGGTAGCCAGGGCCAACCAGTACCAACATCTCAAAAAAGTTGGGACAGGACAACCAAAGGAGTAATGGAAAAAGGGAAGTGGTATAAATGAAAGCAGCTTGAGGAGCATTTTGTCATGAATTAGGTTATTTGGAAACAGGTCAGTTATATGAATGGGTATAAAAGAAGCATTTTAGAGAGGCAGAGTCTCTCGGAAGTAAAGGTGGGCAGAGGTTCAGAAAAACTGTGTCTAAAAAATGTGGAACAACCTCTTGATCTTTGGGCCTTCACGTGGCAGTGGATTAAAAACAGACATAATTCTGTTCCGGAAATCACTGCACTGGACTCAGGAAAACTTCTAGAAATCGTTGTCTGTCAACACAGTTCACTGTGCTTTCCCAAATGCAAAATAACGCTGTCTCGTGCAAAGAAGAATCCATATGTGAACTTGATGCCGAAACACCACCATCATCTCTGGGTCAAAGCTCATTTAAACTGGACTGAGGCAAAATGGAAAACTGTTCTGTGGTCACATGAATTAAAATGGAAATTTTCTGTGGAAACCACAGATGCAGTGTCCTGTAGAAATAACAGGAGAGGGACTATCCAGCCTGTTATCAGTGCACAGCTCAAAAGCCTGCAACTTTGATGGTATGGGGTTGCATCAGTGCCTGTGGTGTGGGCAGCTTACATCTGGAAAGGCACTATCAATGCTGAAAAGTAGATAAAGGTTTTGGAGCAACATATGCTCCCACTCAGATGTCTCCTTCATGGAAGGCCATGACTATTTCAACAAGACAGTCGTATCCATTACAACAGCATGGCTTCACAATATAAGAGTCTGGATGCTGAACTGGCCTGCCTGCAGTCCAGACCTTTCACTGATAGAAAAAAACATTTGGTGCATCTTAAAAAAAAAAAAAATTTGACAAAGACAACCCAGGACTGTTTAGCGGCTAGAATCCTACACCAGGGGATGCTACACAATGATTAACCCAACTTTTTTGAGATGTATTGCTACTATCAAATTTATAATGAGCTAATATTTCTTAATGAAATGGTAAAATGTCTCAGTTCAACATCTAAATTGTTATTTATGTTCTGTTGTGAATAAAATGTGGGTTTATGAGACTGAAAGTCATTGCATTCTGTTTTTATTTACATTCTACACAGCGACCCAACTTTTGGAAGTGTGATTGTAAATTGTAAATTGTATTTTTCCAAAAGGACAGCATGCAAAGAGGCAATCATCCAACTGACTCAGTAAGTTAGAGATACAAAGAGAAATATTCTGTCTACGTCTTTTTCTGTCATATCTTACATTCATTCAAAGATAAATGTCCTCTTTGATGTGCGACTGTTCCTGATGTCAGTGTTTTCTTTGTACATTCTTGGAAACGAAAACCTGGAACTTTGAGAAACTTGTCTGACATCCTTGAGAAATTAGGACGACATCAGAGTGTCGTCTCGCTGGAAGAAAAACATTCAACACACAAAAACACTTCAGTCTTTTCTTCAAATGTTTGACGTTAGGATCTTTCATTCAAGCTTAGCAAAGCAGCCCACACACGTTTGTCATTTCATTTGTGGGACAAGGTGCACAAAAGTCAACATTCCAAACTTATCACTGTTTGTGCATTTTTTCATGGTTTGGTATCACTGTTCAATCAACTTCAGCTGCAGAAATGAATGGACGGCTTTTAAATAAAAAAAAACCTGAAGGACCTTAAGGTAATTTATCAGAAAACTGTTGGACCTAACTGTTGTTCATTTGAAAGAGTAAGATCTTGAGTTCATACCAAGAGCTGATTTTCATTCTCTGGCTGTTGAGGTTGGCAAAGACACAAAACTTTTGGGCAACAATTATTGTAGGTTTCACTTCATTGGAAAGAAGAATAGATCTTTTGCATAACAAATCCATTATGAAATAGCATTTATTTTAACACAAAGTTGCCCATCTATTGCAAGTATCCCGATGAAAGGATCGAATAAAGATTTTTTTTTTACTTCATATCATTGCAGTCCAAGGCTGGATTGTGGCACTCAGTGTCTTGCATTAACCATGCTGGCTGTACTAAAACATTTTAGTACCATGAATAGGAAGTAAGACGCTAAAGTTCGGTTACAGTTGCATCTACACCAGTTACACCAGATCTACTTGGATAGGTGCAGATGTATCTATCCAAATTGAGCTATTTATTTTAAAATGTTTGAAAAAAGCTAATCGATTCAACAATATTCCTACTTACATGCAGATTCTGCATGACTTATATTTCATTTTCATAACAGGTGTATGAATGTGAGGTAAACACAATGTCAACAGCACAGTGAATCTTTACAGATGGGATGACTGTGACATACAGCACAGTATCATCAGCATACAGTGCAAAACAACGACGATGTAAAGAGTGTTTCAAAAAGTACAGTATCATAGTGCGACTACTAATGAAACTTAAGCAACTATAACCTTACATAACACAAGAGCTGCTATTCATTTTCTGACTGATAAGGTTGACACGGTACAGAAGTTTGGTGTTGTCTTTGAAAGAACAAATCCCTAAAAAGAAAGGTATTATTTTTACACAAAGTTGCCCATCTTTTGTAAGCATGCTGAAAAAACACCAGTGCAAAGAAAATGAAAAAGAAAAAAAAATTGAAATGACAAAAGACTTGAAATGAATAACAGTTGTATATTGGTCTAGGTCTTGCTCAGAGAAAAAAAATGAGCCATTGAAAAGAAGCTTGTTGTTAGCCCTTAAAAAGCTAATTGATTCAACAATATTCCTACTTACATGGAGATTCTGCATAACTTATATTTTATTTACATGACAAGTGCAATGAATCTGACATAAACAATATGTCTTCAGCATTAAGAGTGAATCTTTACAGGTGTGATGGATGTTGCATAAAGCAGAGTCATCTGCATACAGTGTGGCATTAGGTAGACTGCTTTTTTTGTTCTATGCACTGCTGCCCTGAACAGGCAATAAGACATTCAAATGAGTTGGTTTTCCTACCCACATTTTTCAGCAGTGTAACCTAAAGTTGCAACAGCTTCAGGGCCAGCAAGCTGGCAACCACTAAAAGAATGTTGACTAATATAACTTTCTATGCTTCATAAATGATGGATGTTTCATCTCACATGCACATTTGTACAAATTAATGTAAATAATGTGAAGTGTAACTGAGACACTATTGCATATTTTATCATTTTGATCATGTTTCAGCATTCTAGCATCCTTGCACACCACGCAACTATACCATCGTTCCACACAGACTTGACCATACTGGTTGAAATACGTAACATGAGCTTGTACATATTTAGATATTGAATTCTACATTTTTCTTTATTTTGTGTTTAATTCGTGTTCATTGAGAGCAAAGCTTATCTGAGTTTAATTCCTGGTTGCACACTTGCCCATTCAAACTGATTCATTTTGGAAGAAACAAAACTTTAGCATCTATAACGTTTCATTACACAAGAGCTGCTATTCATTCTCTGGTTGATAAGGTTGGCACAGTGCAGAAGGTTTTTGAAAAACAAGCTGTACAGGTTTGTCTTTATAGGAAAAAGAGAAGGAAAAAAATGGATGGAATTTGTACTATCAAAGACAACACACATCTTTCGTAAAGACTCCAATGAAAGTATTAAAGAATTACAAATAATGCTTACATTATTTATGTATGCAATCTGGGACATTTGAAAAGAACAGCTTCAGTGAATGTGATATAAACACAGTGTCATCAGCATATTATCATCAGCATGAAGTGCAAAATATTGAAGTTTTAATGGGTGTGACAAAAAGCAGTTTAATTTACATGTAGTGACAACTTACAGGTGCAATAGATTAAATATGAAGAACAGTATCATCTGCATATTGTATGACTTCTTACAGATGCAATGAACTTAAAGCACAGTGTCATCAGCATAGCGTGTTACTTATCACAGGTCTGAAGACTACTTGGAGCACAGAATTACCTGCATATTATGTGACTTCTTATAGGTGCAATGAATCATACTAGGGGTACAGTGTCATCAGCATACAGTGTTTACTATACAAGGCAGTTGCCCCCAGTACCAGAGAGTGAGGACACCTGCTGCCACCACAGGGTGGTTTAAGGGTAGGGTGTTGCACAAAGTATCATGTAGAATTTTAATTTAAAGTTTTTGTACACATTACCACATTACTTCAATTTGAGCACAAATCTCAATCAATAGCTATGATTTTATTTTAAATCAACTAATTTTATGGAGTTTTGGACAATAATAGATCAGATATATACCACTTTAAGTATGTTAAACTTGTCTTTTCTTTTCTTTTCTTTTTTTTTTTTTGGTAAGCATACTGTAACAGTTTTAGCCAAAACTATTAAAAACTAGTAAAACCTACCAGAAAATTTTGCCACTTCCATTCTGACTGGGCGACTTAGATCTGCAGTCTAAGTAGTGTTTCTCTCTGAGGTTCTGGGTCTTGTAAACTCTATGTGTTGTATTCTGAAGTTGAGACTCGGTTTTATTCCACAGCGACCCCATATGGCAGACACCCTTCCTAACTTTCACCATACGTATCAACACAAATATGCTGTCACATCTCAAAAAATTTGAATATCATGGAAAAAGTTGCGATTTAATTAATGAAAATCTGTGATTTAATTCAAAATGTTCAACTTCCATGTAATCTAGATTAATATCATATGGCCTACAGCTCATGAAAATCTAAATTCACTATCTCAAAATGTTACAATATCACAAAACACCACTCAAAAAAAGTAATACAGAAATGTTAACCTTTGAGAAAATGATGTCCATGGTGCATTTCCCGAGGTTCTCTATAGGGTTCAGGTGAGACCAGATCCCACACAGTAACACCATGGTCAGCAGACCAGTTTCTGGTAGTTTTGGTTTCAATGTGGGCAGGTGCCAACTATTTTGAGACAGCTGATTTTTAATTTTCATGAACTGTGAGACACAATCATCAAGATTAAAACAAAAACTTCTTGAGATATTTAACTTTGAATGAGATGAATCTAGAATACATGGGAGGTTAACTTTTTGAATTAAATCACAGCAAAACAAGAACTTTTTTGTGATATTGGAATTTTTTCAAGATGTACTTGTATATTAAGAAAACAAGAAAGAAGAAGGAAAAAGGGGAATGCCGGAGAAGCCAAGGGCAAGACATGACCCAACATTTCTCTTGTCTTTGTTTGAGTAGTTACGATGTCTGTTGTAGATTCTCTGTTAGGCCTTTTTACTTTTAAGTCCTTGTGTGAAACTTTCAAAGTAGGGCAAACAGCCCAAATAATTTTATTCAGCCTTGTTGAGCTTAAGGTAGAGGTAATCATCGTGCATTTAGTTAAACAGAAACTTTTTGGAGTTTGCTATAGAAAGTAAATTAGGTAAAGTTTTTGATTGTAATTATTCAATTAAAGGATATGACATAACAATGAATGGCTCACAGCATGTGTACAAGATGAGGAAACTTAGCAGTGATTTCCCGTATGTTGCCTGAATATCCAGTTATACTTTAAGATCAAACTGCCTCAAACCCAACCCTCCCACCTCTGCACGTTGCTTCATCTGTGGCTGGCAGTGATTCATGACAGTCGAATGCCAAAGACCGGAAATACAAGATCGTAGGTGCAGAAAAAAAGCAGGTCTAAACATTAGAGGAGGAGGAGTTAGACGGTCATCAGTCACTCTTTTGTTGTTGTTAGTCAGAGGAGTATTTAAACGCTGTACCTGTGGGAATGAAGAAGGTATGCATGACCACACAAACAGGTAGGCTGGGTTTAACTTTACTATCATAACACAAAGATGTAATACTAAAAGTTATAATATCTACTTTGATTTAGCTAGTTTCTTTAATTAATCAATGTGGAGGAATTATACAATTTTAGTTTTTTCATACTTAGGTCAGAACTTTCTTTGGTTGGTTGTCAGTCATTTGCTGTTTTTATTGATAGCAAAATGAGTGACATTCATTTATTTTGTTTCACGTTTTCATGTTGTTCAAAATTGCACACCATTTGTGTAGCTTTATATTAATTTGCTTAAATGTGCATGGTACAAATAAGTAAAAACAACGCTTGTGCATTTTAGATGTATTTTTGTTTCCATAGCAGCTCTAGAAAATTTGTCAGATTGTGAGAAGTAGGAATATCTAAAATGACATAATACACCATGGCCCTTTTTGATATAAACTTTTTCTGCATCATTTCTCTTATTTACATTCAAAGTCTGCTTTAACCACAACCTGTTAGTGCTGTAGAAGAGATTTGAACCATTTTTTGGTGTCTGTTTTTCTGCTTGTGTGAGTGTTTGTGATTTAAAAAAAAAAAAATGGCAGCATTCCTAGATAACAATAGAAACAAAATATTGTTAATATTTTTTCCAACTTCTTTTGCATCAATTTTTAAATCAGGATCAGACCTGACAGTAAATTAAATATTATTTAATTTTCAAGACTTTAACCTCTTTAATGCCAGTGTGAGTGCATAATCCATGATGTTTGTAAAACAAAACCCACCCAAAAAAATTTATAAAAAAAAAAAAAAAAACAACTATATATTAAGATTTTGTAAATTGCTACAATCATGGTGTAAGTAGACAAACATGGATGCTAAGCGAAAAAAATTTAATTTTTTTTCTGGCTTTAATTTCTTTATTATCATTAGACCTAATCATAACTTTCAAATATTGATTGGATTATAAATTTAACCCTTTAAATGCCAGTTTAAGTGTAAAAGACATAACTATTTTGTAAAGTAAAAAGCACAAATGTGTAATATTCTCATACAGTACATGCGAAATAACATAACAACTTAGATTTTATTTATTTATGCGCATTTTTGTATTTCAAGATTGTACTAAATTGCTACAGTATTACTCTTATAGAAATCCAGGGAGGAAAGCATGCAATTTCCGCTCACGGCAGCTATGAAAAAATGGCTGACATCAAGTGATAAAAAGGAAAAACTGCAAATTTAAAGAAGAAGAAAGGACTCCAGAATAAAAGCCTAATATCATATTATGCATGGGTTTTTTTTTAACTGCAATGGCTGGAGGATCAAAAATTGTAATTATTAATGAGACATTTTTGGTCACAAACACCCTCCGAGTATACATAAAGTGTACAGAGTGTACTTATTGACCTGTTACTGGTTCTGGAACTTAAATTGGAATTGAAATTTCAAAATTCTAGCAAAACATAATTAATCTTGTTGGCATTAACAAGGCCAAAATGATCCAAAATAAATAAAAAAAAATCACAAAACGGCCTCAACACCCTCTAGGGGTTAAAAATAGTGATAAATATCAAAAATGTCTTTTATTATTCATTTTTAGTACTCTTATTTGTTTGCCATTTTGAACTAATCAGTATAAAGCAAAGGTATGAAATTGCTTGTGGGCCTAATGCTCCTTACCAAAATCCTAAAATATGGTTGTCATAGGTAGGGGTAAGGATTATGCTAACTTTTTAAGCAATGTCATTTTCAAATTAGATACTAGATGATTTACTTTTGGAAATTATTGAAAATAGCAGGAAAACAGGTGCATGTGGTCTCTCTTGGTTGAAAATGTCAGTGAAGATTATTACATTTCCGTGCTTTTCGATACCACTTCACCATTTTGAAACTTGGGGAGTTTTGACAACCTCATAATACAATTATATTGCCAAAGTTTTTGCAAATTTAGGCTGAGTGTAGGAGTTTTTCTGCATTTTTGATCATTAAAAGCAAAAATTGCCCAGTATAAAGTGTCTTGGACTTGTTGCAGTGGTATCAAGAAGGTTAAAAAAATCTGTCGATTTTTACTAGAATCACATCAAAGTTTGCAGTAATAAGGGAATGACACAGAGATATATATTGTGTGCCACCTATTTGCTCCAATACAAGATATGGATTTATGTCCCAGCCTTATATTTTGGTATTTTGTAGACATTTTGTTAACAAGAGAAGAGGTGTTTCAAGATATTTTGTTTACTTGCCATTATTGCTCCTGGCTAAGTAGGGAAAGGCCCTCATATCACTCCTCTAAATTGCTTGAACTGCTCATGGCAGTTAGTCATCACTGTTTTATAATCCTGGGAAACTTTCTCTGTCTCTATTATGACTCAGCAGAAACAAATCATTCTAAAGCTATGAGTAATATAGTTTTTCTGTGTTGATTTCTATCTTCCATCAACTAAACCCTACTCTGCTGACTTGTTTTAACTCAATTGCGTTCTTTTTTCAGATAGAAACATGAACACCTTGTCGTTTGAGGGGCAGCTCAGATGCTGCATCTGTCTGGACACCTACACCGACCCCGTCTCCATCCCCTGTGGACACAACTTCTGCCTGGACTGCATCGAAGGATTCTGGGACACGAAGGAGCAGTCGCAGTGTCCGCTGTGCAAAGAGACATTCAGCAGACGTCCTGAGCTCCGCATCAACCGAGAATTTGCAGTTGTTGTTGAAATATATAAAAGGTCTGCCTCCTTGTTCAGTAGATGCATGTTTCGTACGAAAAAAGTGAAACATTTTAGAGTTAACGCAGTTATTTTTAACCCAAAGGTCCGTGACACCAACTCCAGAGGATGACGGCAAATATTTTGGCGTAGAGGAAGTTCCCTGTGACGTCTGCCACGGAGACAAGGCAACGTCAGTGAAGTCGTGCCTCGTGTGCCAGGCATCTTACTGCGAACTTCACCTCACATCACACCAGAGGGACGCAGCACTGCAGAGGCACCGTCTGACAGATCCCGCCACTTTCTCAGCCAGCCACCTCTGCAGGAAGCACAACAAGCCGCTCACCAAATTCTGCAGGAAGGACCAGATGCCTGTCTGTGAAGAATGCGAGGAGAGAGACCACAAACGCCACAATGTTGTCATCATGGAGAAGGCAAGCAAAAGGTTCAAGGTAAGGGGACATGCTTTTCTGCCTCCTTTCTTCGATAGAATATTTTAAGAACATAAGATCATCTAGATCTTTATTTGTTTGGACTTTTTCAGGCTCAGCTGAGGGGAACGAAAACTGACATTCAGCAGATGATCCAGGCAAGACTGAGAAAAATGGAGCAAATTAAAAACTCAGTGGATCTCGGCTATGTAAGACTCATTTTTCCAATGAATTCATAAAGGACATGATTTGTAATTTCTGTTTCATGTGTGACTTTACACAATTTGTCGTTTCATTCAACAGAAAATCAAAGAGAGAGAGATACTCCGCAGCGCAAAGGCCTGCTCAATGCTCATCGCCGCTGTTGAAAGACAACAGGCCAGTTTGATGGAGGAGCTGGCGGAGAGGCAGCAGGAGGCCGAGAGAAGAGCGGAGGAGCTGCTGGGCGAGCTGGACCAGGAAATCACAGAGCTGCAGACAAGGAGCAGAGAGCTGCAGCACCTAGAGCACACTAAGAACCCTCTGCACATCCTGCAGGTAAACAAACCCGAACCAGATTTCATTTGCAGGTGTCATTTCACCTAAACACGAACCCCCTAACCCCTAACCAAGGCCGCCCATAAGGGGTGTGCTTTCTGGGGCCCAGGCAAATGGGGGGCCCAATGCAGGTTAGCAAAATCACAGTCCACTGTAAAGTTAATCTAGGATGGCCATATTTTAAACTTAACCTGGTTAATAATAACTCTTATCAAAGCAAAAAAAAAAAAATTAAGAATTTCATTTATTTATGCTGCAGTAAAATTTTTCAGAATGTAAACCATTTTTTCTGAAAATACAATTACTTTTTTATTGGTAATGTAAACAATTTAAATATTTTTTTAAAACTAAAACAAAAAATTAATTGCAAAAAATGGCAAACAATGGGTTTGAGCGACAAATAAGGGTTAAAATTGAAAAAAAAAAAGGGATGAAAACTATGGCAGAAAGGGGTTTCAGACTGGCAAAAACGGGTTGTAAAAATGCAAAAATGGGTGGAGGAAATGCTGAAAAGTGTTTAAAATATGGCAAAAATAGCTTTAAGAGGAAAAAATGGGTTAACAGTAGATAAAAAAATTGTTAAAATTGACATAAATTGGTTAAAAGTGGCAAAAACTGAAGAAAAGGTGGTGAAAAAATTGTAAAGAACTGCAAATTGGGAGGAAAAAAATTTAGAAAATCTGTAAAAAGTGGAAAAAGTTGTGAAAAGGGGTTGAATAGTGGCAGAAAGAGGCCAAAATCACTGCAAAGAAGTGGCAAAATTGATGGTGGACTTGGTAAGAGAGGTAAAAAAGTGGCAAAAAAAAACTTAAAAAGGCAAAAATGGGTTAACAGTGGTAAAAAAGTGGTAAAAATGGTTTAAAGATTGGCATAAATGGGTGAAAGAGGCAAAATGGGGATAAAAGCAGCAAAAATGTGTCATATAAATGCAAAAAGAGGCAAAATGGTGGGGAAAATGGTGAAAAGGGGTTAAAAAGTGGCACGGAGAAATGATTTCAACATCAGAACCCAACAATAGCTGGACACTCTTTCAGCTCCAGAATGAAGTAGCTATTGATGATTCATCACACATGCATTTTTACCATCAATAAGTCATGACTGGGGAGGGCCCATTGGGTTTTTCAGGGTGCCGGCCAGCTCTGTGAGCAGGTTTGTAACAGCTGTACTCATGAGAACCCTGTATCTTTTCTATTTTAGAGTTTTCCATCTTTAAGCAGACTCCCTGCTACTCGAGAGTGGTCTGAGGTCACTGTGCACGCAGATAACTACATGGAAACAGTCAGCAGAGCCGTCTATAAGCTAGTGGACGTCTGCCAGGAACTTGCAAACAAAGTTTCTGCAGAAGGTCGGTAATCTTTGGGCAGATTCACGTCACAGATTCATAAAATTATCATGAAAATCATGCAGGAAAGTAAACGTCCTCTCTCTTTTTTATTGCAGAATCTGACAAGATGCATCAGTATGCAGGTGAGCTAACAATCATGCATCCATATTTTTTATTTAATTACATATTTCAACCTTGATTTGTTGCTGTTTGACTCCCTGACTCACTGGTTTCTGTCTTTGTTTCTGTAGTTGACGTCACTCTGGATCCTGAGACGGCTTCAGGCTGGCTGACCTTATCTGCAGATAAAAAGAAGGTACTGTCACATTGTTCCTTTTCAATGTGTGAATGTCTAAAACTAAAATTAAAATCAGGGAGGGGTTTGACATTTAAGACTACGGAGGATGTTTGTGGTATGCAGGGACTGTTTGTGTAACAGCTAGCGCTTTAACTGTGTTTGATTTGAGTTATTGCCAAAAAATGTGTAGTTCTCACATCGTAATAGGACAGGGTGTGGTTGTGTAAAGCATGTGAGAATGATATGAAAATAGGCTATAAATGAAGCTAGAAATACTCTTAAAGTTAATAATACTGATATTTCTGCTGGTTTATAGGTGAGCAGTCAGAAGAAGAAGGACCCAGTCACTGATAATCCTCGGAGGTTTGACGCCTGCGTCTGCGTGTTGGGGAAACAAAGCTTCAGATCTGGGAGATGCTACTGGGAAGTTCAGGTAATAAGCAATCCTTAAAGCTAGCTTTTTACTTTGACCCTAGTGTCCTGAAAGGCAACAAAACCATGAATACCAGTAATATTCCAGTAAGGAATATGAAAGTTTGTGCAAACAACTAGATAAATATAGATAAATAAAGATAAATATATTGTCACTTTCAGGCGGAAACCTTGTATCTCCCCTTTTCTGATTTTTCCCCCCATAAATTTGTGCATTTGATCATTCTTGTCATCTGTAAGTAGGTTATACAAATCACTGGCATCAGGTCAAAACCTTATACCTCCAAAATCCCCACTTTTAGGGAATGAAGAAAACACTTTTTTTCCCAATAATTTAACACCCTTTGGAGCTGTTGACACTCTTATCGGTTCAAAATTTGTTAAATAATTTTAAAAATTAATTAAATTAAAAAACACTTACCAATGTGAAAGTTGACTAGTATCAGTTATTTATAAAAAAAAAATGATAATAATAAAATCAAAAATGTAGAGAGGAATGAAAAAGCACTCTATCTTTCAAATAATTTAACACTCTATATCTTTTTGACACTTTCTATCAGTTTAAAATTTGGTATATAAATTAATTAATTACATATAAAAACACTTACAGATGTGAAGGGTGACCAGTAGCACTGATTCATGAAAAATAAATAAATAAATAAAAATCGTGAAAAATGGAGATAGGAATAAAAAAACACTGTATTATTCAAATGTTCTATAGTCTTAATTTTAATGGTTAAAAATTAAAAATAAAAACATAATTATTATTAAAATTAATTGCTCAAATTAAATCAAAAACAATGACAGATGTGAAGGGTTGCCAGTAGCACTTATTTATGAAAACAACAAAATAAAATTATGAAAATGGAGATAGGAATGAAAAAAGCTGTATTTTTCCCAATAATTTAACACTCTTTGGAGCTTTTTGACACTTTTCATCGATTTAAAATTTGTTAAATAACTTCTAAAAAATTAATTAAATTAAAAAACACTGTAAAGGGTTACCAGTGGCACTCATTTATGAGGGGGAAGACATTTTTAAAAATTAAAATTGTGAAAAATGGAGATATGAATGGAAAAACACTGTATTTTCCTAATTATTTCACACTCTATGGATCTTTCTGACAAATTAATTAATTAATTAAATTAATAAATATAAATAATAAGTTAAATTAAATCAAAAACACTGACAGGTGTGAAGGGTGACCAGTAGCACCGATTTATGAGAAAAATAAAGTAAAATCATGAAAAATGGAGATACAAGGTTTTGATTCCAGTGAAATGCCTTATAAGAGCCACTAAAAAGTTTTAAAAAGATTGTGTGTCAAAACCCCGTCTCTTGTCTGGATTGGAATTACTATGAAAAAGCTGAAACTCTTATGTCCATTTTTTGCTAGTCCTGAATTTGTAGATTAAAATTCAATAAAATCAAACATATTAATCTATATCAAGTTAGCATACAGTTAGCGCAAACTCATGACTAATGTCATCTGAAAGAGGACAGGTCTATTAGAAAACTATAAGATAAGCACCAGTCAAGCATCAGTAGGTAATTACCACCTGTCTGACTGTATTCTCCTTTCTGTGTTTCAGGTTGGTGATAAAACCGACTGGGATCTCGGCGTGGCGAGGCAGTCCATCAACAGGAAGGGTGCCATCACGGTGTGTCCCAACAGCGGTTACTGGGCGATCTGTCGAAGGAAAGGCGGCAGTCTCAGCGCCTGCGCCGGCCCCTCCGTCCCCCTCCATCTCCAGGAAACCCCTAACAAAGTTGGCATATTCCTGGACTACGAGGCGGGGTCTGTGTCCTTCTACGATGCCGAAACAAAGACTCACATCCACACCTACAGCGGATGTTCCTTCTCTGAGCCTCTATACCCGTATCTTAACCCCTGTGTTCAAATCAATGGCAAAAACAGCACCCCCCTGATAATCTGCCCTCTTACAGACGTGGTTAGAGAGGATCAGGACATCCCCATAGAGTCAGATGTTTAAATGACATGAAGGAAGATTTTCTTTGTCTTTTTTAAGATTAAGATCATTTTTAACCTATTTTGGTTTGAGTACATTTATTTTACTGTAGTAGTATTTAATCAACGCTGGCCTGCAGCAGGCTGAAACATGAAGATATTTGTTTGTATGTTACAGCCAAAATCTGAAAACAGTGATTGTTTGTTTTAATAGAAGGGATTTTTATGAAGTGGTAGCAAACTTCTGCTTATGTTTATCAAATGCTTTGGTGTTGAGGAAGGAACTGTGACATTTGAATAATGAAGTCTGAGATGTACAAATGTGAAACAAAAAATAAACCAAATGTATTTTTTTAAAAGTGAAATCGTGTCACTTTTGCAAATACTTTTTTAGCCATTCTTGTTCATTTAGAAGCTAACACACATTTTATGATTACCATTAAAACTGATGTTTAAATTTCACCATTAACACCCATGTGCTCTTCACGGTACAAGAGTCCGGGTGCTGAACTGGCCTGCCTGCAGTCCACACCTTCCACCAACAAAAAAAAAAACTGTCACATCATAAAAAAAAAATCTGGCAAGAAAACAGAGCCAGGACTGTTGAGCAGCTGTAATTCCACATCAGACAAGAATGGGACAACATTCCTCTCCCAAAACTCCAGTAACTGGTCTCCAGGCATTTACAGACTGATGTTAAAAGAAAAAGGGATGCTACATAGTAAACATGGCCCTGTCAGTACATTTTTGAGATGTGTTGCTGCCATCAAATTCAATATGAGCTAATATTTTTCAACATCTGATATACCATTTATGTTTTATTGTGAAAAAATATATAGTTTTAGGAGGTTTTACAATCATTACATTCTGTTTTGATTTACATTTTACACAGCACCCCAACTTTTTCAAGTTGGGATTGCATACCATTAAGTAAACAAATCTTCTGGATGGCTGGTTTAATTGTGAAGACTCCTAACTCAATGAAAGACAAGAGGCACCCACTCTCACAAAGGGTAAACAATATGATGGTTAGCATTCAAGCTGGAAGGTAATAAATGATCATAAGTCAGTTAAGATGGATAAAAGACAGTCAATATTGGGTTTACTGGTGTGGATTCAATCATTGAAGTCCCCAGTAGTCACACGAGTGCCAGGCTCAATGAAAATGCTGCCGCACGAGATTCAAAGGCATCAATCGCCTCAATGGGAAGGCACAACGGCTAACTTCCAGAGGAAAAACAAGTAAGAGGCAATGATTTATGTTTAAAAAGTTATTTAACTTTTGATAAACTGTGTCACTTCTTGTCATGTATGACAGCACCGTTGTGGATGGCATTTCAACGATCACATTCAGAGAAAAACTGTCACACAGCCACCATTCTCTGCTGCTGCAGTGGGTCCTTTGGTTTTTCTTCACCGCTCTAAAAACGGTAGCTCGTCCATGCAGTGCTTCCCGGCAGCGAAGAAGAATCAAATTCCGGTTTATAGTGCTAACATTTAGCATTGCTAACTGAAGCAAAATATAAAGCTAAACCAAACCGTATCAGATTGGTGCACAAACTCGTGAACTCGCTGGTACCAGTACCTGCATTTTAAGCAGTATCAGATGTATTTCTGATACTGGCATCAGAATTGGAACAACCCTACTTTAAAACCCATTTCTGCTGTTTTTCACCCCTTAAAGCCACTTTGCCACTGTTTTACCACTTAAAGTACAAATTTGCCACTTCTTTTGGCCATTTATATCCCATTTTTGCCACCATTTGGCCACTTTTAACCAATTTTTGCTGCTTTTTGTCCATTTGGCCACTTCCATTCATTTTTTTTCCACTTTGTGTCCACTTGTGACAATGTTCTGCCACTTCTAACCCAATTTTGATGCATTTTGTCAACTTTTGCCACTTTTGACCAATTGTTGCTGCATTCTCCAAAATTTTGCCACTTTATTCAGCCAGTTTGAACCCATTTTTGCAACTTTTTGTCTAGTTTTGCCAATTAAAACAAATCTTTTGCCACTTTCTCCTTGACTTTTTGCCTCTTCTCAGAATTACGTAAATATAATACATTAAAGTTTCTCAGCTTCTGTTTTATATTCTACTACCCGGACTTTGTGTACATCGCAGCTTAGCTTTTAAGTATGATATTGACATTAAAACAAGTATGACATTACTTTACAAATAGTTAGTTCAATACACCCATTTACTGATAACAGCACAAGTCAAAAGGTAATTCTGTTTAAAGAAAAATGACTTATGTTTTGAAAAAAAGCTGAATTTCTACTACAGCATATAGAATTTTTTTTTTTTTTTTTGCTTTGATAAGAGTGATTTTATTCAAGTTAAAAATAAAATATGATTATCACAGTTTAACTTTACAGTGGGCTATGATTTTGCAGACCGTTATGGATCCCCAGTTTGGCTGGGCCCCGTAAAGCTCCCCTACTTACCCCCCTTATGGCTGGCCTTGATCACTGAGGAGGTGGGCAGTGCGACTCACAGACTTTGTTTCTGTTGACTTCACAACAAAGGCAACGTTTATCTGCCATGTATTTGACCATTTTAAATTGAAGGAACCTTGCAACAAAGGATTCGAGCTAATAAGAACTGACCTACTTCTACTTCAAGTTGACCCTGAAGAAGACAGCAAAGATGAATCATAAAGGCAGCCATTCAGCCTCACAAGCCCATTTCTTGTTTTTCGATGACTCCATTAATTATGATTTTCTTTGACTCCTTTAAGCTCTCCATTTTGTTTGACAAATACTTCCTTACTGTTTGTGTTGAACACAAAAGCCACACATTCTTTTTGCATAAGTGGATCAAGACAAACATTTGATCACTCACCAGGCTTCAGATTTAAATTCCCATGCCTAATTTGGTTTGTGCTTGGAAGTACCAGAGCCTCCGCCCTACACAAAAATATTTTCTACCGTATTCGACAATACACTTCTGACAAAAATAAGACAGCCTGTGTGATTACGATATGTAAATGTTACATTTTTCTTCTGCGTAAGCCTATTTAAAATCCAATGTTCATTCGTACGTGTACACAGACACAGCTGTTGACACGGTGCGCTGCCATGACCTATATCTTTCTCATGTCATGCACCACACCTCTTTGGTTTTTGGTAAGTGTAAACAAAGCATGCTTGTAAAGACAGCTTTATTGATTCCACCTCTATACCAGTAAACAGACCTGCTCTACAGAAATGTCTGGGTCCCTTAAGATCCAGTAAACTGGCCCTACCCGGATACCAATCATAGTATCGACACATGCATACTGGATCTGGAGCTTTAGCGCCAGCCCCACGGTTAGCATTCACCTTCTTGGCTCAGCTCCAATCAGCTTTGGAGTGGATTCAAAAATGTATTGCTGCAGGTTTTGGCAGCAGATTTTACATATAGTTGAAGCTTTGAAGAAGTTGTGGCAGAGCCTTTGGGATGTGTACGTCTGCTAGAAAAGAGAGGGTCAGAGGAAGAGTGGCCGGGGAGCAATAAGGATAAAGAAATGGGAGATATATGGAAGCTACAACATTCTCAGATGCTTCCATATAATCCAAATTGAAAGTGATTTCTATGACCTGGGCATTTTTTGTCTTTCAAACCAAACCTGCCAAATGTTTCCTTCACCTGTCCAATATTTTCAAGTCGTTGGTTCTTAGGGTGAGGTCCAGATTTACCTGATTCATGACTTCAGACTGACGTAAGTCCAAATTTAATAGGCACTCCTGTTGATTTCCTTTCACAAATGCAAAATGATTCGTTTTATATACAGAATTTTGTACAAATTAGAGTACTTGCAAGAAAGTTTTGGCTTTTTGGAGTGACTTTGCTCCGCTGCATTTTTTTTTTTTTTAAATAAATTGTTACTTTGAGCCTTTTTATTTGTAATAAAAAGATATAGAGCAGTTTGTGATGCCGTCTTTCAGTTCTGCCATCTTTTGTGTCAAGCAAGGTAAGAGACGAGGAGAAGGAGGGAGGGGAAACTGGTCCAGTAGGGGGTCGAGGAGCTGTGAGAACAGAAGGGCTGTGATGCTCGTGATGTGATTAAACGTCTGCTAGAACGCAGGGGTCTGGAACACAGAGATCGTAATAGAGAAAGAGATGGGGAAAAGAAAAGGAGCGGAGCGGAGCTGAAGCTAACGGTGAAACCAGGAGGCTTGAACTTCACTGAAGAAATTTTGGACTTTTATCACAGAGACGAGTAAGAGTCAAAGGTAGGTGTTTTTGGAACATAACACAATATTTGTCTCTATTTTTCTTCAAATTTAATCACGTCTTTTTGTTGTGTGGTGCACTGTTTTGGCCCTTTTTACCAACTAACTTTGCACATTAATGCAAGATTTCCATCATATATCATAGCAATCTTCCAATTTTCTTATAAAACTTACCTGAATTGCTTGAATCCTTAGCTTAATACTGATAGTTTGTGATGACTGTCCACTCATTAAATGCTTGAGCTTGTATCGTCATATCTGTATTTATAGGGTGTTTATTTATAGTGTCTGTGTGTAAAGGAATGCAAGTGCAATGAAAAAGCTTCAATTGGAAAGGTACAGGGGAGAAAGTGGGGGAGTGTTTGCCCACAGATGGCCTCTCCATGGAGGGATTGTGATAGTCTACTGCCCCCTCCCCCTCTCAAGTCCAGCTGGCATTACTCATATGGGACTCTTCCTGGCCAAAACATTACCTCATCAATTTTTCTCTTACTTAATTTCTCCTGCCAGAAAATCCTTTTCCTCCAAATGTTCATAGCTATGTCCTCCACCATCCCACTCCTTTCAGAACAGCTTCTTTTCCCTCTTTCTTGCACTTCGCTAAAGT
Source organism: Cheilinus undulatus (assembly GCF_018320785.1). Lineage (NCBI taxonomy): Eukaryota > Metazoa > Chordata > Actinopteri > Labriformes > Labridae > Cheilinus > Cheilinus undulatus. Next base: position 25,820,316 of record NC_054886.1, read on the forward strand.
GGCGAACACAAATATTTTTGGCGGGAGAACATTTTGTGAGTCCTTTTAATGTTATAGAAATTATGCATGAAAAGATCCAGCCAAATATTTTGGTTTACATGGTTATCAAATAAACAGACAACTAAGCTAAAACAACAGAGCCAACACCAGAATGAAAAGAGGTTTAAAGGATCATTTTCAGCTTGATTATTTGGAAATGTTCCTCTCTAATGGAGGGAAGAATTCCAGTTTCCTCCCATTATTAAATCAGTGGCTTTATCTCACATATTTCTTTAATTGAAAATAAAATAAAGCAGGTATATTCATGCAAGTACAGTCCTGTGGGAAAAGTATGCCCCTTTCTTATTTCTTATATTTTGCATATTTGTCACATATAAATGTTTCAGATCATCAACTACATCTTAGTGTTAGACAAAGATAACCTGAGTAAATAAAAAATGCAGTTTTTAAATTATTTCATTTATTAATGGAAAAAAAAGCCATCCAAACCTACCTGGTCTTACGTGAAATAGTCATTAAGAAACAACGCCACTGATATCTATCAGGTTGTACAAAGCCATATCTTAGGATTTGGGACTCAGCATTCACTATAGCTGCGTTTCCATTACCTCACAATTGTGCAAAATCTAAAAACCTGGTAACTGAAACAAGGGAATTTCAAAAAATTTCTCAAATTTCACTAAAAAGTTTTTACGCTCTCATGAGGAGGTTTTTCAGATGCTTCAAAATAGAAATATATCACAAAAGTGCAATGGAAACACTTTTTCAGCATTTACATGCCACAGGACATGACGTACGGTATCATATGACCAGTCCACTCCGAGACAACATGGGGCGTTACGTGCGGACAGAAGAATAGACCAAGACTTTTCTTAACATCATACTCCTACCTTCATTCTTGGCTTTTGCCACACATACAGACTTTGCCATCATCCATTGACTTCGTCATTCGTTCAAAATTTTCAAGGCAACCGCTGTAGATGTAATCATAACCGTACCAACATGCATCAGGTTTTGAGCATCCAGCTTCCCTGCAGTGGAGTCTCGTAAGATGAGATTTTACGAGAATTTGGAGGTTCATGCCCAAAACTCCCTTCAATGAAAACACATTCAAAGCGCAAATGTACTTAGTCAAAATTAAGAAGTATCGCTTTTATTTTACGAAATACTGTAATGAAACCTAGCTATTGAGTGCCATTATCCACAAATGGAGAATACTTGCAACAGTAATGAACCTTCGCAGGATCGGTCGGCCTACCAAAATTACTCCCAGAACAACATCTAAAGACCTGCAGGCCTCACTGGCCTCAGTTAAGGTCAGAGTCCATGATTCAACAATAAGAAAGAGACTGGGCAAAACTAGCATCCATGGGAGAGTTCCAAGGCCAAAACCACTGCTGACCAAAAAGAACACAAAGGCTCATCTATGATCCCCAAGACTTTTGGGCAAATACTCGGAGGACTAACAACACGAAAGTTGTTCTTTTTGGAAGATGGCGCCCGATACATCTGGAGTAAAACAAACAGCATGAACAGTATACCAACAGTCAAAAATGGTGGTTGCTGCTGCAGGATCTCCACCACTTGCTGCTATTGATGAACCATGAATTCTGCTCTCCAACAGAAAATCCTGAAGGAGAATATCCGGCCATCAGTTTCTGGAAAGACTAAAATGAATATGCCTGCAACAAGAAAAAAAAACGTAAAACTCATTTGCCAGCTTTTTAGGGCTTTTGGGACATTTAGCTCTGTGATTGTGCTTTGCACAAGTGTTTTGCCCCTTTATGAGTCAAAACAGCCCCAGGTAAACTGGTTTCAAGCTAAGTCAGTGAATCAGGCAGGCCAACAACAGCAACAACGTGTGAGTCTAGGCACGTTCTCACCAGTGAATTTATCACCATGAAACCGGAGATTCAACGTGCCTCGTTTTATTGGGGCCAAACTTAACCTCGCTTTTGTTCACCTGTCAGTCCTGTAATTAGAGCTCAGCCAGGTCAACTGTGTATTGTAAGGCTTGCATACTCACTCTTCAGTGATGGTGCAAAGTTCCAGAAATCGTCAGACCTTAGATTTGTCCATGTCTCACGAATGTTTAGAGATAAGCCAACTAGCTAGCTTAGCTAACATGCTAACTAGCTAACAGGCTGTTTTCTCTGATTTATTCGCCAGTGTTGATTTTTAAGTGAGTCTGTAGGCAATGATAATAAAAAAAACTTGATTATCTTGACTCAGTTGCAAAAAAGATGGGACACAGTAAAAATGTAAGTTCAAGCAAAATGCAATGGTCTACAAATCTCACAAATCCACATTTTATTTACAGTAGAGCATAAACAACAGATGTTGAAACTGAGACATTTTACCATTTTATTAATAAAAAACATTCATTCATGAGGAATTTGATGGCAGTAGCACATCTCAAAAAAGTAGGGACGAGACAACAAAAGGCTGGAAAAGTGTGGTACAAATGAAAAGCAGCTGGATGAGCATTTTGCGACTTATTAGGTTAATTGACAAGTCAGTAACATTTAAAAATTGTGGAGCAATTTCAGAAAAAGTATTTTCAGTGTAAACTTGTAAAGACTTTGAATATCTCACCATCTACATGTATTATCAGGTGGCATTGTTTTTAAAACAGACCTGATTCTGTATTGGAAATTACTGTATGGGCTCAGGAACACTTCCAGAAATCTTAGTCCGTCAACACAGTTCACCTCTATCGACAAATGCAAGGTAAAGCTGTGTCACGCAAAGAAGTCATATATGAACACCAGAAGTGCTGCTCTCCCCTCTGCGTCAAAGCTCATGTAAAATGGACTGAGGCAGAATGGAAAACTGTTCTGTGGTCAGATGAATTACAATTTTTGAAGTCATTTTGGAAACTAAGGACGACATGAAAAGGAGAGGAACCCTGCAGTTTGATATCTAGATTCAACAAGGTTCACCATCAATGCCGGCACTTTGGGTTAGGAAGCTCCACAGGACACATTGCTAGCCTGTTCAACTTTACAGGTCACAGAGTAATAATTACAGTAGATGACTCACTATTGTGATCATAGGTCACAGACATGCTTTTGTCTCTGCACACTCTGAGGGACCTAAACTAGACCTACATACACATATTTGACCTACAATTAAAACAGAATATTGGGAAATTATGGTGTTAAAGCATTTTAATTTTTTTTTTTAAATGCTAAAATTTTGGTACACCATGCACCACTAGTCCTGATAGTTCTCCAAACACAAATTCCAAACTGCTGATTGGCTGAAAATGGACAAAATTGGTCTTTCCTCCATGGCTACAGGTAGTTTCTATCCATCTGTAAAGAATTGGCTTGTTGTGTTGAGTCAAGGAATCATCATCAGAATTTTTTTCAGATCTATAGGCCTCAAGTTGAAATGAGATGTCAGTGAAGTCAAGAGCGTTATGAAGACAAAAATATCCCTTTTTAATATAAAAATATGAATATCATCAATGCAGTACACCCTGGCAAGGTGCAAATAACGGAGCTAAAGTACTTCCAGTGTTAGGATACAAAGAAAAAACTTTTCACTTTCTATTTTTGTGAAGCATTTAAGTATTTGATGCTGGCTTGGGGTTGTTTTTCTTTTACTACACTTTTTTAAAGGCAGAGGCAAACATGCATATAATATTCCACATAAATGAACATACACACAAAAAATAAATGTGCAACCACATTTAAAGCTATGTAGGTGAATGTTTCTTGACTTTAACTGCTAATTTTTCCAGTCTACGTTCTTTGCACCACTATGGAAATGTCATAAAGTAGCAGTCATGACATGGTACTTAAATTTATGAATTATATGCAAGGTCTTCATGTTTTTGTGTCTTGTCATTTCACAGTCCAAACAGGCCTGAAGCCCTGTCTGCTCCTGAGCCAGTTTGGATTTCTGTGTCAGTGCTCAGCTGGCAGACTGCCCCTCTCACCATCAGGTGAGAAACTGGATAACATCAACCTGTGCTGTCTGAACAAGGACTTCCTGTCTGCTGCAATGGGAAGCTACCATATTGGTGCCAACAAGCAGTCTTGACTGGAAAGACTCAATCTCCACCCTGAGCTGGGATCTTCCAGATACATTAAATTTCCCAAGATTTACAAGAAAGCCTTGGCTGAAGACTTTATTTGAGGGGAAAGTATGATCTCATTGCCAAAGTAAGGTGTGCAAAAAAAAGTGGACAGAGTCTCTGTGAGGATTTGTGGCCGCCATACAGTCACTGCACTTGGGGTAAAACCTTCAACAAAGCCTGAAAGACCCCACAGTTCATTCTGATTTGGAGCTATGCCCTGTCCATCTCCTCCCTGTTTACCCTTCTCTTCTCCTCAATCTGTTGTTTTTCTTGGACTGCTTCTTCTGGTGCTTTGGGGTCCCCCAGAGATCAGTTGCCAGAATGACACAGAGCCAATCGTGTTGGAGGGGAAGTGTCTTGTGGTCTGCGACTCTACCCCGTCAGCCGAGCCATCGGGTAACGCTCTGGGGATGTCGGTGAGGTCAGGGACTGGTAGGGTGGCGTTTTCAGCCATTCGTAACACCAACCATGAACCGTCAGAGATGAGCAACCGCACCATGACCATCTATTTTGACCAGGTTGGTTTTAGTTACATTTAAAGATGACAATCTAAGAAGCAATATGTGTGATAATATCTCCTTCATGGTTATTTATATGCATACATTTGTCTAATGTAAGAAAATGCATGTCATTGTACCAAAAATCTTTCTTTTTAAGTAAGAAATGCTGTGGGCTGTGAAGTTACTTGCAATAAGGTTGAATTAGCCACGAGCTAAGAGACTAGCAGTGCCTCTTTAAAAGCTTTTCTCCCTTATTTTGTCATAAACATGGTTTTAAAGGACTCATTGATGTACTTTTTTGACGGTAACACAAGATACTTGTGTCTCACTGAAAGGTGCTAACCAATGGGCCACAAAAAGTCAGCCTTTCACTGGGGTTGTCATGTGGAAACCCCCCTTCACTGGTGTTTCATTCATTCATTATTTTACCTACCTTATCACATGGCCATCACAGCCCAAACAGCATCGCCACCTTAAACAGAGCCATGCTCCCTACATGCAAGCTCCAGGTAGTGCCATACTGATACTACCTACCCCTGCCCGACTCAAAGTTGCTACCAGAAAAGGATAACGACTCCTGGCGTCAACATCTCAAATAAAATAAAACTGCAATAAAGAATCCAAGACAGTCTGGCTGCAAACTGATGATCTCAGACAACCCCTCTTTAGACCACTATGGTGAGAAAGTGCATCTATCAGAGCGGAAATACTTTCAGAAAAATAATTGGGACTAAGCTTCTGGTTGGGTTTTCAGTTGAGGAAAGGGCTAGCATACAGAAAGTTAAAAGTCGAAAACCTAACATGCAAATTTTTTTTTCTAAAACGTTTGATAAAGCAAACAGTCTGCTAACAGGAAAAAGCTTGTCTGCCATGACACCACTCTAATGCAGCTAATGTAGCTAAGGGAAAAGTTTACAAAGCTATGCTAGCTATGTAGCTTACATACCTAATGTAGTTAATGTATCAAAATAAATGCTAACATAACTACAAAAGATACCTAACTAGCTACGTAACAACATTTATAGCCAATGAAGCTATAGTTGCTATATAAATGACATAGAGAATGTAGCTTAATAGCAAATGTTGCTCAAGCACATGAAGCTACATTAGCTACATAAGTTATCCAGGAAGTATAGCTCCTAGGTAAATCCAAAGCTCACAAAGCTACATTAGCCAGGTAATGAACGCAAGGTATGTAGCTAAAAAACTAACATAGCTCAAGCAAATGAAGCTATTTTAGCTTTGTTAGCTACCTAGGGAATGTTGCTATGTAGCTAAATGTAAAACTGGTCATGCTACATTAGCTACATAAACTATGTAAGAAATGTAGCTACATAACTAACATTGCTTAATCTTAAGTTAATGAAGCTATGTTAGCTATGTAAACCAAGAAAGGAATGTCAGTACAAAACTAAGGTAGCTAAAGCAAATGAAGCTAGGCTATCTACATAAGCAACCTAGGTAACATAGGTATGCAGCAAATGAAAAGGTAAAGAAGCGACATTATCTACCAAGGGAATGTAGCTACATAATAATGTAGCTAAATCTAAAGTTAATGAAGCTATATAAGCTACAACACTAAGGTAGCTATAGCAAATGAAGCTATTTTACCTACGTAAGCTACCTACGTAACAGAGATACGTAGCTAATTCTAAGTTAAAGAAGCTATATTAACTACCTAGGGAATAAAGCTACAAAATAATGCAGCTAAATCTAAAGTTAATAGCTACGTTAGCTATGTAAAGCACAAAGGGAATTTAGCTGCATAACTAAGCTAGCTAAAGCAAATGAAGCTACATTAGCTATGTCAGATTTTGCTGTTTGCTTGAGCTTGTTCTGTTTTAGATAAGTTAGGCTGACAGTGCATCGCTGTAGCTCCATTAGCTTTAGCTGAAGCTATCCTAGCTGCATTGGCTTACGTCTCATGTAGTAACATGAACTACATAGCTAGCTTTGTTAGCTTTAGAAAAATTTAGGAAAGCTAAAGCAAGCCACCCTTCACCTGATGATTTAGAAAATGGGTCTGTAAATAAACGAAACTCTGATTAGACATCGGCCCTTTTTTCTGTTTAATTTATGAAATGTTGCTTCGTCCGTAATGAAATATGGTTATTTCATGAATAGCCTTTGGTTATGAAAAAAGTTGAATTTGAAACAAAAAATGGAAAAATTGCTCTGGCAAATCATGTCCTCTCTGTTCTGGCAGAAGAGGTGTTTCACAATAGTGGTCTGCAAGAGGGGCTATCTGTGATCCATGGTCTGCAGTCAGACTCCTCTAAACATAAAAACCCAGAAAGACACAGAGAACAGATTGAAGTGAGAGCTTAGCAAGAGGATGGAGAACATAGACAAACCTTAACCCTAGCCCTCACTGATGCTCTACCTCCCAGTACTCCTTCATTTTCAGAGAGACAGAGAAAAGGAAAGTTAAGCCATACGAGGGGCCTCTATGAAAACGGAGGTGAATGTTTTATAAATACATGGATGATTAACAATGTTATTATTTAACTTGGTTAGCATGGTAGAGTGCTAAGATTGTCTTATGAAAAGTTAAAAAAGTCCAGCAAAGGCCAAAAGGAGAGTAATGAGATATGCAGTAATCAATCAGAATCAAAATATTGGACAAGTGAGTAACACTAAGACCTGCTGGTGGTGCTGTGAAAAATGTAGAGGATCTCAAAGTTATACCAGCTCATCACTGAAGAGACACGAATGGGTATACCAATTTCTGCATCGATCTATCCAACAGTTGATGAAATTTTTCCATTTAAAGCAGCAGTGAGAGCTGCCACACAGTGGAAAAATACTTACACTGGCTGCTGTCATTAATTCCTTTGGAAAGTCCAAGGTGAAATTACCCAGCAGTCATTTATACATTCTCGGTCAATACAATCAGAAAGCAGGCTACGCAATCAGAGGAAGAGTTTCATAAGCAAGCATGATGTCAGTCATTTCCAGCACATGAGTCACCATCATAGATCAAAGCTCCGGTCTCATTAATTAGGCTACATTTGGCACAAATTAAAATGAGTTTATGTTTCAGTACAACCGTATGGTGCAACAGCATTAATTAAAGATGATGAGCTGTCCAACCAAAGGACAAATTTATGGCACGTACACAAGTACACTGTGTCCGGTATGTGGGTTCCGGTATCTAGAAACAACTGTTCTGAGAAGTCGAGCGTCCAATTAGAAAATATTTTTAATAAAATGTCCCAAAATTTGATAAAACATTAGCAAACCAACTCAGAATTTGGTTGTACCATAACTAATCCATTTTTGTCTCTTTTTTTTCCTTTTAGATTCTAGTAAATGTTGGCAGCCATTTTGATCCAGCGAGGAGTATCTTTGTGGCCCCAAGGAAAGGAGTCTACAGTTTCAGCTTTCACGTTGTCAAAGTTTACAATCGGCAGACAATACAAGTAAGAACAGCTGTCTGAAAAAGCAGTTTGGCATTTTGGAAATACAACAAAATCCCATTATTTAAATCTAAAGATTAAAACCTTCTAAGTAAAGATTTAAAGACTCATATACTGAGTCTAGAATTGTAACTCTGTTGGTCAAGGAAGCTGTTTCCCATATTGTCCTCATGTTGTTCCAAATACATCACAAATACTGATCAAATTATACCTTTTGGGATATTATTTCTAAGGAAATATCTCCCTCAGTTTCTTCTTATCTCATTCTTTTCCCTCATCTCTCAGGTGAGTTTGGTTCTCAACGGCTGGCCAGTGATTTCAGCCTTCGCAGGCGATCAGGATGTGACGAGGGAAGCTGCCACCAATGCTGGACTGGTGATAATGGAGAGAGGGGACAAGGCTTACCTCAAACTGGAGAGGGGGAATCTCATGGGTGGATGGAAATACTCCACCTTTTCTGGGTTTCTCGTGTTCCCCTTGTAGGTCCAGGTGAGGTAGGATGGGATCTTACTGAAGATAATGCAAATAAAGATTGTATTATTCCACATACATTTGGAAAGTCAGTGTAGTTGAATCAAACTGGTTTGATGCATTCAATTTATTCTGCACCAAATAATCCTGAATGTATTGTACATTTCCATCAATTCTCTCTGGCTCAGTGTTGTCTGACTACTGTAATGTGTTTATGCTTGCTAGCACCAGGTTTCAGCCTTTAGGAGGATTGTGGTTTTAATTTAATGCACGAAAAACAGAGATGCAAATCTTTGAGTCAATAAAGAAACCATGGTGTCCATTCTCTGCCTCTGATTTTAGCTAGCTGTCTTTTGGACTGAATATGAAAATGGACAGACTGCCTGAGACTCCTCCTATTGGATTGAAATACCGCCAACAAACTGCAAATTAGGACCAAAAGTTTTTACAGTAGGAATCAGCTGGAAGAGCGACATTATTAATGCCACTTGGGCTATCAAAAATACAGATTTACTACAAAACCAGACAATTTAAAGCTTTCTGAAGAACCTGTACAGTTCATCAAAAATTTTTCTCAGAGACTGACGAGAACTTTATCGAGGGAAATACTGGCACTTTGATGGCCTCCAGACAACCGCTAGTAGCCTTTACTTCATACATGTGTTATTAATCCTCAGATTCAAGCAGACGGTTGTTCTGAAAATAGTTTGTGTCCCTGCTGTGGGTTCAGATCTGCACTGGGGTTGATTTAGGCTTACACTGTACAGATTCTGACCAAACAAGTCAGGTACTGTATCAGATACTGTATCCTCCACTAAAGGCTGCACAAGAACCGCATGAGTATCAAAGAAATTAGAAGTCTTATTTAAAAAAATGTTGTATATACATCCTGTGTGAGTTTATCCTCGTCACAGCGGCAGTGCGTCTCTCTGCGGTGGATCCGGTGGCAGATGGAGGATTGGCAGCGAGTGAAGAGATCCAGAGCCAGAAGCCTGCAGAGTTCACACTGGACCGTCACATCTGATCAGTGTCAACACCCCGGTGCTCAGCAGAAGCCTGTGTAAGCACTCCGCAGATTCATGTCTGAAGTACAGAACAATGTGAAGGCTTTCATTCAAGAAGCAGATGAATAGCAAAACTGATCACAGAGCATAATTAAGACAAACAGGGGTTTTTTTAACAACAGAGTCTTTCATATATATTTAAACTCTACCCACAGCTGTGCAAATGAATTGGATATGATTATTAATACATTTTTAGCTGATAAATTGGTGATTTGATTGGATTGAATAGAGGCAGACAAGCAGGCAGAAGTCAATGAAAGACACCACAGCTGAATAGAAAAGCAGTACTGCCACCTGCAGTCAAGGCTCATGAAGTGACACACCTAAAGGACAGTAACAGAAATGGCATAAAACATGTCACCAAGCTCATTAGGATGTAAAACTGCAGCAAGGGTAGGAGTTTGGGTGTTGTATTTAATTTGATGCAAAAGAGGCAAGGCCAATAAATATGGGACACCTGTATCAGAACTTAATGGCAATTTCAGAAATATTTTATTCATCTTTCCATAATTCTATTGAAAAAAATCATCACTCTCAACATTAAAGTCAAAAAGTTGTGAAAATTTCACAGGATGATCTTTTAAAGTCTTGCTTTGACTCAATTAAAAATAATCAGATTCAGATTTATTTAAAAAAAAATCACAAAGAAACAGAACAAGATCATCATTACTAATTAAGTTCATAAATTTCAGCATTGGTAAAAACTTGATCTACTGCCTGGTGTTTAAATAACTGCAATGTATCAAATTGCTAAATAGTGAAAGTGCATTGGTGGGTCAAGAAAAAGGTTGGGGTTACTTTCTATGGTAGGTAGAATCAGAGTAGAGTTTTATTGCCAAGTACATTTTCACATATACAGAATCTGACTTGGTGTTTGGTGCAAAACAGATAACAGAGGAAGAATAAAAAAGAGGCTAATAAAAAAATACTAAGAGGCTAGAAAGTTAGATTATTTTACAAAAATTCAGAAGCAAAAAATACAATATATACATGATGAAAGTATGTAGAAAATACAGGGTGAGGGCTGGAGTACTGCTCGTGATGCTGACAACAGAGGGGGAGAAACTTTATTATAGAAAAATACATTAGCAAAATTGAATATAAAATACAATATATACAAGGCAAAAGTATATAAAAAGTATTGGGTGAGGGCCGGAGTACTGGTCATGATGCTGACAACAGAGGGGGAGGAACTTTGATTATTTTAGAAAAATATAGTAGCAAAATTGAATATAAAATACAACATATACAGCAAACATGCAAACACTAAGAAACTGGAGACGAGAGCCTAAATGACTCATAATGGAGAGAAAGAGACACAGAGAGGCCGTGATGTGTCCATTAGAGTCAGTTGCTTTGAATAATGACTCAAATTGTTAAAAGCACAAGAACTTTTTTTGTAAAAATGTGGATATTTTGAAGGCTTTTTGTCACAGAATGATTGTTTTTTTAACTTTTCGGTCCAGAGGAGATGGGAGAATGCGTTTTACAAAACAAAATCCCTTAACCATTAATGTTTACTGTGTTTAATACATAAATTAAACTAAAAAAATTTATCCAGGTGACATTACTGCAGCACATATATTCTTAAAGCCCAGGTTGTCCTGAAGAAAAGGATGTTTAGAGCTTAACTATGCACCACAGGGTTGATGTCTTTAAAAAAGGTGAGATACAATGGCTAGAAAATAGCCGAGGGCTCAGAGGGTTAAGAACCACAGACAGAATGGAAGCTGAAAAGGTATTGACAAACACACTGACACATTGGTTTTTGGTGTTTCTAAATGTTTTTGGACAATCTCAGTAATCAGTATGCTAGATTTTTCTTTTGAATTCTTTGGATTCCTTTATTCAAGAAAACAAGCAATAAATCTCAAATATACATACACCACGTTCCACATTATTGTGCAAATGACGTTTTTCTCTGATTTTCTAAATATCAATGCAAATGACAGTCATAATATTTTTCAAGTCATCAACAGTTAGAGTATAATTCAAATGATTTTGAACAAACTTCATAATGATAACTATTATTTTTTTTAAAATAAAACCTCAAAATGCACTTTTCCACATGTTCCACATTATTAAGCAGGCCACAGGTTTCAGCAATATGGGAAAGAAAAAGGATCTTTCTGCATAATGAGGAAGGTCTCTGATGGACAATTACATTAGATTAAGAGAGCAGATGCTAAAATTCCATTATAAAGCAGCAAACAAGTATTTGAAGCTGCTGGATCCTCTGGAGTCCCACCAACCTCAAGGTGTAGGATCCTCCAGAGGCTTGCAGTCCTGTATAAACCTACTATTCAGCCACCCCTAACCAATGCTCACAAGCAGAAATGGTTGCAGTGGCCCCAGAGATACATGAAGACTCATTTTCAAACAGTCTTGTTGACTGATGAGTGCCATGCAACCCTGGATGGTACAGATGGAGGAGTAGTGGATGGTTGGTGGATGGCCACCATGTCCCAATGAGGCCGGGACGTCAACAACGAGGGGGCGGAGTCATGTTTGGGCTGGAATCATGAGGAGAGAGCTGATAGGCCCCTTTAGGGTCCCTGAAGGTGTGAAAATGACCTCGGCAAAGTATATAGAGTTTCTGACTGACCACTTTCTTCCATAGTACAAAAAGAAGAACTGTGCCTTCTGTAGTAAAATTTTCTTCAAGCATGACAATGCACCATCTCATGCTGCAAAGAATCCCTCTGTGTCATTGGCTGCTATGGGCATAAAAGGAGAGAAACTCATGGTGTGGCCCCCATCCTCCCCTGACCTCAACCCTACTGAGAGCATTTGGAGCATCCTCAAGCTAAAGATCTATGAGGGTGGGAGGCAGTTCACATCAAAACAGCAGCTCTGGGAGGATATTCTGACATCCTGCAAAAAAATTCTAGCAGAAACTCTCCAAAAACTCACAAGTTCAATGGATGCAAGAATAGTGAGGGTGATATCAAAGAAGGGCTCCTATGTTAAGATGGAACTTGTCCTGTTAAGATGTTTTTGATTGAAATAGCTTTAATTTCAGTAAATATGACCCCCTGATGCTGCAATTTCTACAAATGACCATTTTCAGTTCTTTACAACCTATAAAATGTTTTAAAAAGCTGTTGTGCTTAATAATGTGGAACAGTGCATTTTGAGGTTTTTATTTTTTTTTTAATAATTTTTGTCATTATGAAGTTTGTTCAAAAACATTTGAATTATGCTCTAATGGCTGATGACTTGAAAAATATTCTGACTGTCATTTGCATTAATATTTAGGAAAATCAGAGAAAAATATCATTTGCATAATAATGTGGAATGTGGTGTAGTATATTTTACATCAGTGGTTCCCAACATTTTTCCTTGGAGCTCTTTACTTATAACTAAAAAAAGCTGAGCCCATTGTGACCCATACAAAATTTAAAGTGATACACTTGTAAAAAAAATCAACATACATTTTTAAGAGGTCCCCAACTGCAGGCTTGGAACCATTGTTTTACATTACATATCACTCCTACAAAAAGAATTCAAGAAGCCAACATTTTCACAGCAGTACCGTTGCATCAACTGCAAAACTTGAGATGCAATGTGCATCAGGTTATTCACATTATATTCAAGACTGTCACATGCAGATGAGACATATAAGTGTAAGTTAATGATGTCTATATCTCTGCTTGCATTTCCTGAGATCATAGCTATACTGACACTTAAGATTAAAATCTACCAAACAATACAAAATGCATTAAGAAAAAACAAGATTCAGTCTTAAAAAAAAAAAAAGAAGAAGCCTATTAAGTAAATATTTAGGCCAAATCATTGTTTGCTGGAGTTGTTTTGAGGAAATGTACATTTTTGACATCTTTACATTTATGAAAGAAACAGAAACAATATTCATAAACATACGAGACAACAAAACAAACTGTTTAGATTAATAGTCAATCTGTTTTATGGCAGTTTTTGGCATCTGATGGTGACCTGGCACTGCCGCTGTGGATATTTGTTGACCACAGTCGGTATAAAAGCAAAACCATATGAACAGACTTGGCTGACTTTCACACTGCTGACACAGCAAAACAGAGGTGTGAGGTTTGGCTCATTGGTTTTCAATGTACAAAAAAAAAAGGCAATAAATTAAGGTTGTAAAAAATACCAGAACTCTATACTAAAAGTCTGCATGCTAATATTTACAAAATGATTAAAAAAAGAACATTTAAATTACAAAATGGAGCTACACAGTCACACACTCACCCTAATCCTAACCCCAAAGAGTATTTATCACAGAACACAAGCTTACTGTTGTGTAAAAATGATAAAACCAGTCAAAGAGAACTGTAAAAATAAATAAGAGAACTCAGAATGTGATTGGGATTCCCCTTGAGAGGAAGTTCTTCAAGAACTGCTGATCTACACTGAGTGATGAAATCCTGAAAAAGTACCACATAAAAAGAGAGGATGCTATGGTAAGAGTATTTTTTGGAACCAGTGAGTTTAGATTTCACTTCTGCTTATGTTTAGTGCATCATTCAAAGCTACAATTATATGCTGTTTCAGGGGTTTAAAGGCTTTTGTGAGGAGCTTTCAGTAGAGATTGTAGTGAGGATCCAGTATAACTTCTGATGAAACTCCTTCACATTCTAAGAGAGAGAGGAAAACATTCCTTTCCTTGGTTTATGACACGTTTGAGGAAATACACCCAAAAGGGACATTAGCAGACTCCAAAATTCGCCACACCTCTGGGATTTGTTTGCGTAAAAGACTATCTCAAACTTAGGGGTCACTATCCAAATCAGTTCAAACCAAGGACACTATCACACCTTCAACCTCTAGGACTATAAACCTCTCACAACTGCCCCTTTGAGGAGGGAATGTGTCACCTTCCCACCAGTGCCAACTGCAGAACATCCAGACGGTCATAAATTCCTCTCTAGTATCTCGACCGCATGGACTTTAAATCCCAAAAGTAAGGTATTGGCCTTTAAAAATAAAGAAAAGTTCAGTTCAAAATTCCTCAAGGTGTCTTACTTCCTCTTAGAGCTATTCAGTTAATTTGACTAGAATACTCTTAATTATTATGTAATCAAACCATTTCATGAAACATCAAAAATTAGAGCTTTTTTTAGATAAAGAGTCTGGGAAACAACTTGAAAAAGAATGTCATTATTAAAGCTAATGTTTCAGCTTCAGAGCACATGTGGGTGGGTTGGGTGTCCACTGCCCGTCTTTAGCCTCTAGCCCCTGCAAAGTCCATGCACACCCCTGGGCTCTCTGGTGAATCCTATAACCATGAAAAAGTTCCTTCAGCCCAAAATTGCTGAATGCAACTCAGCTTCCTATCCCGTCCCATCTGCTTCTTGGTTCTGTCGGCAGAGAGTTGACACTTGAGGGCGCTGTCGGGTGCCGTCTCCTCCCTTGAGGATCTGTGGCTTGAGGAGCTGTGGTGTTGATGTGCATGGTGTTGTTGCTGCCATACTGGATGCCTGTCGCGTTGCTCATCTTGATGTGAAATTCAGGTGGAGGCGGGGTGGGATAGCAGAACAGGCTGGGGATTGAACACTGATGCTGGAGATAAAAACAAGAATAAAAGGTGAGAAAAAATGTAGAAAGATAAGAAATAATGCTGTATTAATGTGAATTATCCTTAAGCATGAAGATGAAATAATCATGTCTGACAATAGAGAAATGTCTAAAAACAAACTCACAAAGTACTGTGATAACAAGCTCCTAGTTCTTCTGTGAGTGGGGTGCATAGTGGTAGGGGACGGTTGTGGAGACAGGATAGGGTAAACAGATGATTTTTTCATATTGTGGTCCATGAATGAGCGACCCGTGTCAACCTCACTCACACTAGCTGGTTGACGTGAAGGTGAATCTAAAAAGAAAATGCATTTTATGAGAATGTTCAGACCAGTTCTTTTGTGGTTTCTATGCAGCCATAAAAAAACTTCCTGTTTACCTTTGAATCTAGGCACATGTCTCTGGTTTGAAATCGAACCACCAGCCATTTCCTGGAACAAAACAGAGTATAAGCTGTAATGTAAAACAACATAAAGACTTCAGTACATTGCAAGTTTGCAGATTTGTTGTGATTAATAGGAAACCAATGGTCTGTATTGTGTTTCAGTACCCTTAACATTACAGTGGCTTTAATAGTCACTACCATCATGTATAGGGATGTACATCAACAGACTTAAAAAACAGGTTATACAAATTGACTAAATAACTGAGTCTAGTATAACCCAAGGAAATAAAATTAACAAAAATGCAAGTCCTGCAACCTCACATTTTTTTCCCCACTGGTGCTGAGATTAGCAGAGGTTGTTCAGACTATCTAGCATAGACTGCATCTGTTACACTGATTGGCGGTCAGGTGAGCCCCCAGAAAATCTTTGCTTAGCACCTCATGTAGGCTTGGGCCGGCACTGGTGGCGCCACTGGGACCCTGTCTGCTCTAACGTTGTCAAAATTAGATATACGGTATATTTTAAAACCATGATTACAAACATAACATATCAGGGCCAGCCTAAAAGAGGAAAAAATGAAGCTAATCTGTTCATTTCTGTGCAAAAAGATACAACTTGGGGAAAAATGGAACATTTTTGATATTGTAAAGTCGTGTATTTGCAAGAAATCAAACTTAGTCTAAAATGTTTGAGATTAACAAGAAAAATTGTGATATTTCCAAATTTAAAAAGTCTTAAATTCTTATGATAGCAACTGAAATTTTTTTTTTTAATTTGTAGTTTTAACAACAGTGTAAAGTAAAAAAAAATACAAGAAACCAAACTGAAAACAGTGGTTGTATTATTGACTTTAGAGGCTCAAAATTTCTAAGTTTTGGTTCACATACATTTCTAAGTCAAGGATCTTTTTTTCTCCTAAATTATTGACTTTACAACTTCCAAATTTTAGTTTTTTTATCGAAAATTAACACATCCTCTTCATTTATTTTTTCCAGAGCGGGCCTTATACACATTGTAATAACAGGTAGTCTTTACATAAATCTTGTGTCAAGAATGAGTGTATGAAGGCCTTGAAAACTATTAAAACTGATGTTTAATTTTTCCAAGTTGGTCATTGGGGGGCTTAGCTTTTCTTAGATATGAGTCTGGGGCCAAAAGGAGAGAAAAGTTGGGAACCATTGGTCTAATTGAAAGAAGAAGTACACAAACCCTGCTTTTACATACAAGATGGACTGTGGAAGTCTAAACAGGAGAATTCCTTTTACTGTACTTTAGGCAAATTGAGTTAAGAGCCAAATTGCCCATCTCTGCTACAATCACTTTATTGTGAAATGCTTATTGAGCTAGATGAAGTTATGTACTTCTTCCAGAGTGAAGATAGTGACAATATGTAGAAAACTTTCTGTTATTTTGTCGATTCCAATTTAGACGTGTGTGTAATGTTGAATTTTTGGTGTCATCTGGCCACACAAGAACTCAAATTTATCAACATTGCCTTATGCTGATGTTTTTGTTGTTTTTTTTTTTACAATAGCATCTAAGATCAACTTCTTCAACTCTTAACAGCATTCACTGATAAATTACAATCTAAGTTAACAGATTAAAGCCTGCTTTATACTTCTGTGTCACATCTACACGGTTCTGACCACTTCCTGTCTTCTCAGTCTTTCACTGATTGTCCAAACTTTTTGTTCCTTCTCCAGACTTTAATATGTGCTGAGTTCAACAGCCTGTCATAGAGAAATTCCCCTATTGCAGCAAGAGATAATGCCTGTAATATTACTTTGTGGTCGCAAAAAAACCCACACCACATTAGCGGCACATTTTAAAGAAAAATAATCTCTTAAAGATGGGGTCATACCTGTACAGGTGGGTGTCCAGTTGGCACACTATCGTAAAGGCTTGCTTTTACCCTGGACCTCACTGAAAGACAGGAAAATTGAATAAATTGAATAACAGTTTTTGTTGTTTTAATGAACCTAGCATTAGTTCATGCAGGACACAGTAGTCATACACACAGCTGTAATCAGCTGACGGCCAGCTGATCCTAATTATCACCTCAGCCAAACACAGCTCTTTCAACACAGCGCTGTATGTATATTAAATATGACGTACTTCTCACTAACGCTGATGCACCATGCTGCTGTTGGTGCTGCAGCTGGCAAAGCTTAACCTCCTCCACCCCAGCCTTCTCCTTCATAGCATAAAGCTTGCACATAAAAAGCATCTGTACATTGACGAATAACAAAGATTTTTTTCTTTTTAAATTGGAGATCATATTAAAGAAAAAGAAACTGACCTGAAGCCTCTGTGAAATAAAGCTGCTTTATTACTTCTCCTTCTTCCTCCTGTTGACTCTTAAAAGAGGAAAAAAATGAGTGGGTTAGAGCCAGGTCAGAGAGGAAAATCTGCAGAACTGTGTCAAATTTTACAACATCCCAGCATGACTCAAGTGTCCATGAAGAGATTTTCTTACCAGTTTCTTTAGCACTTGATGGACGACATCAACAATTTCACGCTTGTGCATTTTAAACAAGTCTTCTGTCACAGTTGTGCACTCTACAAAAGATATAGTTAGATAAATAAGTAATGTTATGGATTATGAAATGATACTATGACATGAAAACTTGTTCCTCCAAGTTGGACCCCTGAAATGGCTCAAAATGGCACAATTTTGGCTTTTTTTTTTCAAAATGGCAGATTTTCTGTTGGAGTTGGAGAAATGGTCCCTTTTAGGTTTTTTGTGGATCCCTTCCTGACTCATCCTAAACACTTCAAAAGGTTTCAGGACAACCCCAAATTAACAAAAAATAACAATCAGACCTACTATAAATAAGGTAATGTAGCCTATTTCTGACATGACTGTCCCCATTCTACCTTGATTATTTACAGTAATGGCTCTGCTGTGTGCACAGTGGCATGGTTTAAAATTTGTACCTAATATTGATATATAATATAAAAAAATACAAAAGTATTCTTCCTCATTTTACTCTTATGACTAAATACCCCCCTTAAACTACATAATGCACTTTTAAAGAAAAGTTTAGAGCTAACACTTTAACCCCTACAGGGGAATTCAGTTTATTTCAAGACAGTCTTGCTGCAGACCATTCATCAAAACCATTCATCTGAGACGTTGCATGTCTCAGAACATAAAAAAACTTTCAAAATAAAGTTGGATTAAACTTCCATTTAGAGTTACAGTTAGGCTTAAGGTAACTGTTGTAACATCAAAGGTTTAAAGCTTAAAACCTGACCTACAAAACCTGATTACGAAATGTTTACTAATGCAGAGTAAACAATCTGCTTACAGGAAAAGCGCTCATCCTCCATGAGAATATTCCAGGGCAGCAAGCATAGCGCACATAGCTCTGCTAGCTGCATAAGCTACATAGCTAATGGAGCAATGTAGCTAATGGAGCCAAAGCTAAGATCACATCGCACCTACATAAGCAACATATATAAGTTATCTTTAGCTACATTTGCCATAGCTCACATTGCTAAAGCTAACTTATCTATAAATAATGTAGCTATGTTGTTAATGTAGCTCACAAGCTTACAAAGCAGCTACATAAGCGACATATATCTAAGTTATCTGTGTAGCAAAGTTAGCTTTTGCTACATTTGCTATGGCTCACATTGCTAAAGCTAACTTACCTATAGATAATGTAGCTACATAGCTAGTGTGGCTAAAGCTAAGCTCAAAAAGCTGCTATTTAAGCTATGTAGGTATGGTATTTGCATAGCTATGGTAGTTTTAGCTACGTTGGCTAAAACTTACTTTGCTAAAGCTAACTTAGCTACTTTGGCTTATGTAGTAATGTTAACTACATAGCTAGCATACTGTGTTAGCTCAAGCTAATGAAGCTAGCCAGCATTAGTGTAACTACTTCTAAACCTGGTCTATACATAATTTAATCCCAGATTAGGCCTCTGATTTATGTTCTGTTTTATTTATGAAATAATTTTTCACCTATAATGTTTGCTGTGTGGTTATGTCATTAATGTAACTGTCAGACTTTGTTGTACTGTCAAATTACAGCACTCCCTTTCTGAGATATAAGGTGTCTCAGATGAATGGTCTCTGAGCGTGGCCTTCAGAGATACACAGTCTGTAGCCAGACCCCTTGTGTTTTCTTTGTAAAAGGTTAACAATATAAGAGCAAAGCTTGTTTTTGGTAATTAATTTCTCAAGCAGGAAAGAAAAATGAATGAAACTGTGAATTGGGTTTGGTGTGAATAAAATTTAGAGATTTTCTTTCAAGGCCTGATCACCCATCTAAGGTTGTTGAGATATTTTAAGCTGTAGTGGACAAAAGGGCCTCACAGTAGCCCTTCATTATCAAACTAGTAGGTTTGACAACTCTCCCCTGTAGTAACATTGTTTTTTAAAGGTCTCACCATAGGAGGAGGGTCTGAGTTTGTGATTTCCTTCCCAGCATTTCTCCATGAGAGCCATCAGCCCTTCCAAACCGGCAAGCCCTGAAAATCTCCTGATCTCGTCAAGCGATGGACGTTGTCCATCTGGGATTAGGAGGCGGACTATGGAGGATGTGACATCTATGAGAGAGGAAGCACATTGAGAGTGGACAATGAAAAAAAAAAGGAACACAATAAAGAAGCAAAAATAAGAGGGGATAGATAAAAATATATGACGTCTCTTACTTTCGTATGGTTTTTTCCATGTGACAATGGACCATAGGAGTATGCCATAACTGAAAGAGAAGACAGGGAGACACTTTTATTGACTGAGTCATAAATGTGTTCATGTAAAACCTTGATAGCCTGTTATTGCATATGCAAACTGCAACCAGACTAAATTGTCAGAAATGTTTGTGCAACATTTGGAGTCCTGGTGCATTGGTTATTAGATGAGGAAGTCACGTGACTTTCTAGAAGTTTGATGAAGTCCAGTAAATGCTTACTTCCCTCACTGTTTAGTTCACCTTCCTAAAAAAGATAAAGTTTAAGCTAAATTTACCTGAGTATAGTCATATAAAACTTATCCATCCTAATGATTGTTATCATTATTTATTTAAGATCATAACAACTCAATTATCCGTTTTCTGCTTCAGTTAGTTTTCTACCTGTAGATGTCAGAGGCACATGTAGGTTTGTACGAAACGTCAAACGCCTCCGGTGGCATATAAGGAAGTGTCCCTCCTTCCTGCTCAGTGTCCTTTGAGGAAAGCCGTGTGTTGCTGTGATAAAACCTGGAAAGGCCAAAATCTGTAAGCTGCAGAGAAAGGGGAGGGAAATTAGCAAAAAGAGGAAGGACAGGTTTGGTTTAGAACAAGTTGCATTTCCCTGATTTAAGCTTAGTCATTCTGTTTTAGTGGTTCACTAATTCTCAAGTTACATTATCAAGGGGGAAACAACTGACCATAGTCTGTTAACAAGCTAACATGCTATAATGTTGTATTGTTGCTCTCATAAACCCATATCTTATTTACAATAGAACTAAACAACATGTAAGATGTAACCACTGGGACATTTTACCATTTCAAGAAAAATATTAGCTCATTCTGAATTTGATGGCACCAATATATCTCAAAAAAGTAGGGATGGGCAATAAAAAGCTGACAAGTGGTACTAAAAAACAGCTTAAGGAGCATTACGCAACTAATTTCATCCATTGGCAACGGGTCAGTAACATGACTGGGTATAAAAGTGGCATTTTAGAGAGAGGCAGAGTCCTTCAGAGGTAAAGATGGGCAAAGGTTTATCAATCTGCCACAAACTGCATCTAAAACTTGTCAAACCATTTCAGGAAATATGCTCCCATCCAGACGGCATCTCTTTCAGAGAAGGCCTTGTATATTCCAGCAGGACGATGCTAAACCACATATAGCAGCCATCACAACAGCATGGCTTCACAATAGAAGAGTCCGGGTGCTAAACTGGCCTGAATGCAGTCCAGACCTTTCACCACTGGAAAACATTTGGTGCGTCATAAAACAAAGAAATCCATTTAAGAATACCCAGGACTGTTGGTTAGCAAGAACCTTACATCAGACATGAATGGGACAACATTCCTCCCTACAGCGTTGTTAAAAAGAGAGGGGATGCTAAACAATGCTAAATATCGCCCATCCCAACTTTTTTGAGATGTGTTGCTGACATTATGTTCAAAATGATCTAATATTTTTTATGAAACAGTCAAGTGTCTCAGTTTCAACATCTGATATGTTGTTTATGCTCTATATTGAAAAAATATGGGTTTATGGGATTTGATTTTTATATTTGTTTTTTATTTATTTTTTGCACAGCACTCAAACCTTTTTGGAATTGGTGTCCAAAAGTGAACTGAATCCAAAGGTAAATACTTATTCAACCATTTTTCATCATAATAAAACAATGGTAAGCCCTTAAGTTCCAATCAAATTACAGCTATTGTTAGCAACCGTTTACCTACTTCATACTACTGTTAGCTAGGAAGCTGCTAGGCTAGTTTCATCGTTTTAGTAGTTTTACCTTATACAAAAGAGGTTTTAATGTGCAGCTTTCAAAAAAAAAATCACTTTAAAATCCAGTAGATGTACTAGCTGATAGCTTAGCCTAAAGTTATGAAGTGCATGTATCCTAGCGTTAGCTGTTGGTTAGGTAGCTAACAGTTAGCACAAGCTTAAGTGAAACGTGGTTATTTTTCTAATTTTTACCCACGCAGATGAAATCGGCAGGGGGTTCCGTATCTTTGTTTGTTTGTTTCTTTGTGTGTGTACAAGATAACTCGAGAACATAAAGTCGGATCTTCACCAAACTTTCAGGGAATATTGGGATAGTGACAGGGAAGAATCGAATAGATTTTGGTGATGATCCACGCACCCGTTTGGTTTTTCTCAGACTTCGAAATTTTCAACACTACAGTAATCAATGGGAGCGCGAGTTCCTCGGTGGCGCTGCTTAGGCGTGGGTCTGCCGCCTCAGACAACCATTCTAGTCTTGTCTTTGTCTTTTAAATTACTTACTCATTCAGAATTTGTAAATTGTTGATAACTGTCGGTTAGCTTACATTTGCACAACTTAAAAGTCAGAAAATCATAGCAAAGCAGCAAAACAGTATTAGCTATCCACGCTGGGCATGATTTATGAGGAAAATGGTTCCTTCTGTGAATCTGGATTGACTATTTTGACTGTTATCACTGCAGTCCCCCCCAAAAATGTCTTGGACTCACCTTGGCATTGAGAGAGGGGTCTAGCAGCACATTACTGGGCTTCAAGTCAAGGTGGAGCATTGGAGGGGACAGGCTGTGGAGGAAGTTTATACCCAGAGCCACTTGGTGAGCCAGTCTGAAAACCAACGGCCAGGGAAGAAATCCAGGTAAGGTTTTCTGTTGGGAGATTGTTTGCATAGTTACAGATCTCTAGGTTAAATAGCTGTTCATAATCTACTTACTTTATACACAAAGGAAACACAGAACAAGTAGGAAGCAATTCCCTACTTTATGTGAGCTGTTGTAGGCACGCAAATCCACAGTCCTGTCCCCAGACTGCAGTGTTGTGAGCAAATACCAACATCAGCATGCTAGCAAATGATTAGGCGTCATACTGATGTTCATTGGTATAGCGTTAGAAATTACGCTTCAGCCAAATAGGAGTTCACTTTTACTTTTTATCACTTAACAAATCATATTGGAAAGTATTCAGCCCCTCTTCATTTTTTCAGTTTTGTTATGTCGCAGCCTGATGCTACAGTCATTTAAATTCATTTTTTTTCCCTCATTAATCTAATCTCAGTACCCCATAATGACAAAGTGAAAACAGAATTTCAGACATTTTTGTAAATTCATTAAAAAGAAAAAACTAAATTATCACCTTGACATAAGTATTCAGACCCTTCTCTCAGTATTTTGTTGAAGCGCCTTTGGCAATTGGCATTTGCACACCTGGATTGGGGGATTTTCTGCCATTCTTCTTTGCAAATCCTCTCAAGTTCAGTCAGATTGGCTAGCCACTGTCAGTGGACCGCCATTTTCAGGTCTCTCCAGAGATGTTCAAAAGGTTTCAAGTCAGGGCTCTGGCTGGGCCACTCTAGGACACCCACAGAATATTTATGTCACTGTGATATTTCAGTTTTTTATTTTCAATAAATTCAGCAAAAATGTCTAAAATGTAGTGTTTTACATTCTCAGTATTGGGTACTGACTGTAGCTTAATGGGAATAAAAAGTGTTTTTTTTACTGCAACATATCAAAATTGAAAAACGTGAAGGGCGTCTAAACAAAATGATAGGGTAAGAAATGCAAAAAGGGGGTAAAAGGGGCAAGAAATGGTGAAAAGCGGTTCAAAAGTGACAAAAATTGCACATAAACTTGAACATCAGAACCCAATAGCAGCTCGAAACACTGCAGCTTCAAAATGAAGCTTTAGCCAGAACATTGGCACCAATGCTACTGATCCAGCACAGATGTGTTGATATCATCGTTAAATCACAGCTGGGGAGGGCCTGGGTTTTTCAGAGCCTGCCAATTCTGTGGGAAGACCTGTCCACTACCTGTTAGTTACCTGTAGAAAAGCAAGTGATCCTCTATCCATTAGCTCCATGACCAGACCAAGCTGTATCGATGATGGGCGAAAAGGCAGTTGACCCTTGAAGACCCCGAGGACTTGAATCACATGCGGACTGCGCCCCCTGGACATCATGTCGATCTCTCGCAGTACAGCTTTACTGTAAGAGCTTTTTTTTGAGTAATCCTCAAAGTGTTTTTGATTAAAGTAAGCAAAAACCCTTGATAACTACTCACCTGTCATGGAAACGTAGCAGTTTAACAGCCACATTGGAGCACCACCGCCGATGCCTGGCTTTGTAGACATGCCCAAATCCCCCAGAGTCAAGCTCCACCCAGTCCTCCAGGCTGGACGCTTCAATAAACCTTGTGGGAGGACAGCTGGACAGTGCCATAGTTCACTGGAGAGGGAAACCATCAGTGACAATTCAACTATTATTGGTGCCGGTTATCAAATATTTAATTCTATGTAAATTATCTTAAGACAAGTGTAATCATAGACCTCCATTGACTGATTTTCTCTCCCAAGGGGCAGCAAAAAAAAAAAAGAAAGAAAAAACACCACTAGCGCATAAACATTTAGCTTAGTAAAAGAAAACCTGCAAAGTCAATAGCTTTATCTGCTTATATACACATTTGAGAGTAAAGGAGAACACTCAAAGTACAGTATTAAATTTTTTTAAGGCTCTGTTTTTGGTCTCGACCCACTTAAAGGGGAAATATTTAACTTTTGATACAACTTTAGTAATATACAATTTAATACAATTGTATTTATTTATAGTCGGGTTGTTGTCTGAAAAGCCTTCTGAGTTGAACATTTATTAGAGAGCAGAGAAAGACCAAAATCAGGAGTTATGGACAATAGATTTGAAAATGATGTTAATGAAGGAAAAAGGTGGAAATGTTGCCTAACCCAAGATACTTGAACTCCTTCACTTGGAGCAAAGACTAACTCCCCAGTGAAGCAATCCACCGTGGCCTCAGACTTGGAGGGGCTTATTTTAATACCAGCCAGATTGCACTCAGCTGACAGAGGCAACAGAAGCAAAATTAGGCAGAGAGTGTTTTTAAAAAGGTTTAAAAGTGGCAAAAACCAGCAGGAAAGATGGTAGAAACATTTTGATGTGGCAGAATGGCTTAAAAGTCGCTGAAATGGTGGTGAAATGAGATTTTAAGAATAGCAGAAAAAAGGTAAAAGTGACAAAACTGGCAGAACATGGCAAAAATGGGTTAAGAATATGGCAAATTTAAGCAGAAAAACATGTTGAAAATGGGTTATAAGTTGCAAAAATGAGTCTATAGAGGGTACAGTCAAAAAGTGGAAAAAAATGGGAAGAAAGGGTGATGGAAAGAGATGGAAAGAGTTTAAAAGCAGAAAAAATTACTTGTAAGTTGGAGAAATGACTGGAAAAGGTGAAGAAATTAGATTTTAAAAGCAGTCAATATGGGTAAAGAGTTGCAAAAAAAAGCTTCTAAAGTGGCTATAAAGGTGATTAAATGTGATTAAATGTGATTTTTAAGTAGCAAAATGAGTAATAACTGGCGAAAAATGTGTTTGAAGTAGCAAAAATAGGTGAAACATGTCAAAGTGCAGCATAAAACATGGTGAAAATTGGGTTTCAAGAGGAAAACATTTGTTCAAAGTGGCAAAAAAAGGGTAAAAAAAAAAAGTGATGAATAAGGGGGTTAATAGTGGCAAGAATTGGTCAGCAGTGGCAACATTGAATGGAAAGTGGAAAATATGAGCAGAGAGGTGGTAAAATTGGATTTTAAAAGTAGCAAAAATGGGTTTAATGTGGCTAAAATGTGAGGGAAATCCTTTAAAATTAGTGCAAAATCAGTGAAAAATGGCAACAAAAAAAATATTGTGGCAAAAATGGTTCAAAGTTGATAAAAGTGGTAAAAAGTGGCACAAATATATAATTTAAACATCAGAACCCAACTGAAAAGGCTTCTGAATTGAACATTCATTAGAGAGCAGAGAAAGACCAAAATCAGGAGTTATGGACAATAGATTCGAAAATGATTTTAATCTATTAAATGACGCTGGCTCCAGGGCTACTGGTCCATAAAAACACTCTGGAGCTCCTTCACTCCGAGTAAACAGTTGGGTAATCATTTACAGAGGTATTTATATCATCCCCTCATTATTGTTGTGATGTAATGCTTGTCTTAAACTGTTTGCCAGCTCCTTGAAATACTTTTGTCCCTGGCTTTCCTGTAATCGATTAACTTTAGTTTCAGTTTGCCACACCTTCATGCCTTGTACGCACCGCTTTCTTTTCAATCCCTTCATCTTACCATTAACTCCCTCTAAAAGTCACCTGTGCCTTCTTCCTCATTTATCTCAGAAAGGTTCAAGACTGCTTTTAACCTTAGCCACTAAGATGTTTAGAAAACACATATTTTAATGAATAAATTATTGAATTAAAAAAAGGAATTCTGGTTTTGATG
Organism: Cheilinus undulatus; assembly: GCF_018320785.1. Lineage (NCBI taxonomy): Eukaryota > Metazoa > Chordata > Actinopteri > Labriformes > Labridae > Cheilinus > Cheilinus undulatus. Next base: position 25,846,757 of record NC_054886.1, read on the forward strand.
CTGTTGTCTAAGATAAAAACTCCAGCTCCAGTCACAAGAAACATGCCTTAAATCCAAAACAAGTAAAAAATATTTAGATTTCTAAAGAAGGAGCTTTGAATTATGGTCATTTCAATGTATTCGTTATTTTCAGATCAATTCCTATTTGTTTAAAACCATCCCATAATTAAATGATATTTTAAGCACAAAAAAATTAAGATTGCACTTCATTTTTATGTGGTTAAGGCAATGCCAGGAAGTCAATATATTAGTTAATGTGGTTTCAGATAGCAGAAACAATTAAAAATGATTGTGTTTAATAACTATTTGCTCAAAATCCTTAAATGAATGGTTTGGTTGCATCCCATGTAAGAGGGTGAAACAGGTTCAGGCTGTCTTTGGTAATAAAGGCATAAAAAGCTAAAAAATATATATCAAAAATAAAGAAATAAATGGTATTCAAAGTTTCCGTTGGCTATGATTTTAATTTGGATTTGCTAAGTCTCAGGTCAGCTGACAGAAACAATAAAGATTTTTCGTTTATAAAGTGGATATAAATAGAATTATTCTCACATTTGTTCTCTGTCCATTTCAGGAAGTGAAGAAAGGTTATTGCAGGCTCTCCCAAAGTAATACATTTAACAACTCTTACTACACGTAAGCTCTTAAACAAAACATGAGTTTATTTTCAAAGAATTTTCCCTGTATAGCTTTGTATTTCATGCAGGGGCCTGTACATTACAAGATTTACAAGCTAGAAAGGGAAATTCAACTTAACACTACTGGAAACCACACTGTTTTTGTTGTTTTAACTACATTTCAAAAGCCAGAAAGCCCAGGAGTGGACAAAACATCTCTGAAGCATTCTAAAAACGTTGTGTAATAACCCTTTAAGATGAATATAATACCTGATTTTAATAGTAGAAAAGTCTTATTTAGTCTTATTAGACATACAAGCTTCATAAAAAAGGGCATTATTAAAACATCATCTGCAGTAAAGTAGATCTAAGTCATGAAACTTTCCCAATGAATTGAGACTCACTAAACACTATCAAGAACTTGAACTGAGAAAACTCACCGTTGAGAATAAGCACTTCTTCCTTGTAATTAAAGCATGTGAAGTCAAAGGTATGTCCAACTCTTCTGCCTTATTCAGTGAAAATCGGCCTACAAGGAGGTCAGCTCTTTCATCTAAACAGCAGTGGGAGGAAGTGAAACTGCTCGTCTAACACTTCTGGCTATAGGACAGCCCATTTGTATCAACAAAGGCAAGAGAGTGTGTGACAAGGTTTCCTTTTTTGTTCTTTTATGTTGTTTTTTTGTTTTTTTTTTCTTTTTTTTAGCTGAATCATTTTTCACAGCTTGGACCATTCTTGTTTGATATATTTGTTTATTTAAGTGGTTGCGGTTTATTTTGAAGGTGATAATTCTTCCATACTTTTTTATTTTAGCCTAGAATAATTGCAGAATAATCGTTGTATTATTGTTACAGTTGGCCACATATACCATATTATGTCATAATGTCTCATATTGTGAAGTAAAGCGTTTTCATTCATACTGGATCATATTCCATACACCTACATACTGTGTGGTTTTATATTGTACTGTATTGTTACATAATATTCCATATCAAAATTTGTTATGCATATGGTACCTTTTATAAAATATAGTGCATCATAACATATAGTTTCATATCATATTATATCATATTGTATTGTATTGTTATATCTTAGAGCTTTATGTGACATATCTTGTGAATAGAATAAAAGTAAAATAATTGGAAAAAAATGGGAAAAAAATACCCAAAAAAATAATTAATAGGACAAAATTTGCCAAAAAATAGAATAATTAAAAAAAAATAAAAAATAAAATAAAATAAAATAAAATAATTGGACAAACAAAATAAATAAATGAAAAATGAATAAGTTGGCAAACAAAAAATAAACAAATAAATAAAATAATTGGGCAAACAAATAAATCAAATAAAACAGGAAATAATTGAACAAACAAAAAACTAAATAAAAAATTAAATAATCAGACATATTTAGACAAACAAAAAAATGAAAAAGAAATAATTGGTAGGATGTTTCTTTTAATGTGTCCTGATGTATTGTGATTTTTTTTTTGTAACATATATTGCATCGTAACACTTTTAAATGTAACATATTGTACTGTGAGATATGGTATTGTACTGTATCATATCATAATGTAAAATGGTGTATTATATCGTAAAATAGGTATATTGTGTATCTCGTATCATGTGTATCTAATAGTATAATGTAACATATATTGTATGGTAACATATTTTAACAGATACAATTTTCTTTTAACATAACCTGATGTAACATTACATATTTTAATCTAAAATAACCCATTCAATAATATCATATTTTACTGTATCACATACCAATATCTCAGAGCCTTATATGCCATATCATATTGAGTTGCAGCATATTGTAATGTATCGTAGCATATCAAATCGAATTGCAACAAAAGCCAACATATTGTACTGTGACATACTGTATCATGCTTGATGGTAGATTGCACAGTAACGTATACTTTATCGTTTGGTATATATCTAGTAGCATTATGTAACGAATGTTATTGTATTAGAACTTCACCTATTGTAATGTAACATACCGAATCGTACCATGTCATATATCATATCTCAGCACCATGTGGGACATATCATATTGTATTGTAACGTGTCATTATGTATCGTTAAGCATTGTCACGTATTGTAACCTGTTCTCATATTGAATCTTAACATAAGGAAATGTAGCACATTGTTCTATACAGTATCTACCATATTGTAATGTAATATAATATATTGCATTGTAACATATATTATATCATAAGATATCATTATGTAATATATAATATTGTGTGGTAATGTATTGTAACATCATATTGTATTGCAACATAACATATCTGAACCAAACATTACCGATTGAATATATTCATATCCTTATATTGTATCATATGGTATTTCACGTTTTGAATTGTAGTGTTTCATATCATAACGTTACATGTTGTATTATATCGTAACCTTTTGTATCATATTGTCTCTAATAGTAGAGTATAATATCACATCAGACTATATTTTGTGGTTTTATGTTGCATATAATTTAATATCATATTGTCATGCATTCTAACACTGTATTGTATCATACCGTATCATTTCACGTTGTGTCGTATCCTATCATAATGCAACCTAGAATAGTTCAGCACATTATAATATAACGTAACATAATGTATCATGTTGTATAGCATTGTACCGTATCTTATCTCTTAGTATTATGTACTGTTTTATCGTGAACTGCCTTATCTTTAATGTCTTCAGTTTATTCATTTATAAAATGCATGATTTTTTATTACATAGTGGAACAAAAGACAGAACTGAATAACACTAAGAATTTGGGGGAAAAGTTTATTTTGTAATTTTTGTAAAATTTTCTTGTTTGTTTTGATCATTAACAAATAGGCAGATAAAGACAACGATGATTAACAACCCACTCCAGCCAAACATAGCAAGGAAACTTGTGGTTTACCAAGAATTGAATAAAGACGGCATTAAACCAGATTTGTCAAGATTGGAAATTGCTCTCAGATTGTCAAAAATATTCTCACCTCTGTTTCTTTAAATGTTAATATAAATTCTGCCAGCTGAGGGCGTAGTCTTAAAATGAATTACAGTAAATGAGTGGTTTACATGAACTCGCTGAATAATCACAAACTCATATTGCACAATGTAAACTAAGCCTGGCTACTTTACCCATTGAGGAGATTATTTTCTTATTTCCTGTGTCCTTAAACAACCAGGTTCAGATCAAGTGCATCTAGAGGTGCATTCTTTTAAAATCAAGTCTTAAATACGGCAAAAGACTGTTATCAGAGTTCTGAAGCTTTAAGTGAAGAGAAACGGAAGGCACTATTTTATGAGGCGGATTTATACGTTTTGGCAAATAAGTCAATTTATTTGTTACACTGCGAAAGCAAGTGAAAAGATGAATGGAAGTGTCCACCTGGGCTTCCGTAGAATACAACTACATATATTTAGCAGGCATAATATTCGAGACTGAGACAAGGAATCTAAAGGGTTAAAAACCAGTCAAAGTCTCAATTCCAATGTGGTTGTCAACCATGGGTTAACAAGAAAAGGAAGGAGAGGAAAAACCCGCTCCTGACGTAACTGGAAATCCCCTTTATCTTCTGTTTGACTCCGGCACAAGCGTAATAAATATTTATGAAATATTTCATTTAAAACCAAAAATATTTTTGCGTATAACTATGTGTATGAGAAATGTTATTTATTTAGACTTAAGAAAAGGCATAAATGAAAGATGGGAGTGTTGGGAGACGCTTTATAACAGTAAAAAAGACTGCAGTCACATTACGACACTCTAAGATTGTTCCCGGGATAGATTTTACCAGCCAGAGACATACAGAAGTAAATGATGGAATATTCGACGGTCTTGTTTGGTTTCGGTTTTGTCTTCGGAGTTTCCACCATCGTGTTACGATGTCCAGATACAGCTAATACTTCCTCATCCGCCTCGCCTCCTCGCACCAGCAAAGTTGGTTCGTTTCACCTTTTGGGGAGCGATTATTGGCAACAGAACCGCATGTTTTTGTGAACTTTGGACCAATTTGTTGGCCCTACTTGTTATTGTTTTATTGCGGAAGAGCTGACGCGAGCGGGGCTGCCTCTCTGACAGCAGGGAAACGAAACTTTGAAGGCGAAAAGCGATCAACCTCACGTAAGAAACAACACAGAAACAACATTATTCCTACATACAGTGTTCTGACTTTGTTTACAACTTGGGTGAGCGCTTCTCTGCTCTTTTGGTGCCTAAAAGATCGGTTTGATAGGACCATCTACATAAAAGTGAACGTACCATAATACTGCCAGGTTATCAGGCCATATTTTCGAGCTGGTAAGGGGCTTTTTGAGGTTTTTGTGTCGTAAGGCTGATAAACGTTGTCCGACAGAAGGTGTAACAGTTATAAATGGGTTAATGTGTTAGTAGGGGAGACCGGGGAAGGTTTTAACACTTCGAACGTTTCAGAGACAACACCGACGAAGTTAATAGCCTTTATTTTAACTTTCCTCCTTTTTACCCTCAAATTTAATTACAAATATAACATGTTCAGTGCTTTGATACTTTTGGATTATTGTTACAACTCATATCACACATTGAAACTGAAAAAAATACATGAAAAATACTAGCTTATTTTGGTTTGATCTGAAAAAAGCAGGGAAAGGACCATGTTTACCATTGTGTAGCATCCTCTCCACTTTTAACAACAGTCTGTAAACATCTGTGAAGGGGGGAGGAATGTTGTCCCATTTCTGTCTGATGTAGCATGTAGCCGCTTGACAGTCCTATGAGGTTTTCCCTGAAAGAGACCTCTGGATGGGTGCATATGTTGCTCTAAAACAGGGGTGTCAAACTCAAGGCCCGGGGGCCAAATCCGGCCCATGGTGCAATTATACCCACCCACCTGCCCACCATATCAAATGATATTTTTATCAGAACTGGCCCACCAGTATGAGGTCTGCAGATTTCCTCCAGAATAAAAATGTAAACTTAACCTTGATGATTTATAATATACTTGCTGAGTCATAACAATTAGAGTAAGTAAACTGTAAAAATAATTTCATAAAAGTCGAGAACGTGGGGAAGAAATTAGTGTTTTCTCTATATTTTCAATTTTGCGTTTCACAGTTATGACTAAAGGTTATGGACTTGACTTTTTATTTCATATTTTAACCTTTTCATCTCATATTTTTACCTTTTAGATTCATAATTTTACCTTAAATCCTATTTTGACCTTTTTAAAGTCATGATTTTCATTTTTATCTCATGTTTTGACCTTTTCCAACTCCTAATTTTGACAATTATCTTGTTTTTTTTACTTTTAAAACTAGTGACTTTTAACATTGTTTCACATTTTGACTTTTAAAACTCATGAATTTGAAACTTAATCCCATATTTTGACATTTTAAACTCACGATTTCGATATTTATCTCAAATTTTGATGCTAAAATCATGGTTTTGAATTTTATCTCAGTTTTGCTGACCATTTTAACTCCTAACTTTGACTTTTAGCTCATTTGTTGACCTGTAAAACTCATGATTTTGACTTTTATATCATATTTTGACTTAAAAATCATGGTTTCAATATTCTATCTCATATTTTATTTTTTAAAAATGTTATTTTGATCTTAAATGTCATGTTTTTACCTTTAAAAGTAGTAAGTTTGACTTTTAATCTCAGATTTTGAGTTTTTAACTTATCATGTTGACCTTTTAATCTCAAAATCATTTAGGTTGACAGTCAGTGGTTAAATATTGAACTCTGTTAGGCCCTCAGATTAGACCCAAATTCAGAATCCGGCCCCTGCTGTGCATTAATAGTCCCTTTTCAGATGTGTAAGCTGCCCACACCATAGGCACTAATGCACCCCCATACCATCATAGATGCAGGCTTTTGAACTGTGCACTGATAACAAGCTGGATGGTCCCTCTCTGTTTAAGTCTGCAGGACACGGCATTTGTGGTTTCCAAAAAGAATTTAAATTTTTGAGTCATTTGACCACAGAACGGTTTTCCATTTTGCTTCAGTTCATTTTAAATGAGGTTTGGCCTAGAGAAGACCTTTAAAACATTTTATGATTGTCTACAATAGTTTGTATTTTTTTTCTTCCACAGTATGTCCAGCTCTCAGACACCAGTTTAAGAACAAATCATGGATGGTGAGAGAAGCGATGGAGGAGGAGAGGCTGAGGTGGAGGATGAATTCGCATGCCCAGGGGTTCTTCGGGGATCTCTGACAGCCCTGCACGGTACTGTGGAGCGGATATTTGGTGTGACGTTTGGGATCGGTGCGAATGATTCATCACAGGGCAACGACGGGCAGATATGGCTGAAACTGCTGGGGCGAAGAGACAATGTGACAGCTGCAAAAGTAAGGCATGATATTTTTTAGATGTAATTAAAGCATATCACTTATGTACCCTAACCTTCCCTACTCCACACTTACATTTTAGGGTGCATTCTTTCTTTTTCTTTGTTTTTTTTATCAATATAATAAATCCTGAGTTTAAACCGTTTCATACCACATGTCATACCATCATGTTACTCTGATTATGTAAAGAGTCAGTCTACATTTCACTCTGATAAAAGGTCAGTGTACCTTTATGATGACTCATTAAGGAGTCTTTAATTGAGTTTTGATTTGAAACCATTGAATTCCTTCCAAGTATGCTGACTCATGCTCTTGCTGATAACACAATGACTTAACAACATAAAAACTGACATGAACTGAAACTCAATGTTCTACCTGTCTAGCAGCTTAGAGCAACATGTGACAACATGATAAAATCTCTTTCCCTATGACTGTAAAGTCTATGAGTTTGCTTGTGCCTCAAATAGCATATATACTCACTGACCACTTTATTATACCTTTTCAGCTGCTTATTACAGCAAATATCAAGTCAGCCTGGCAGCAATGAAAGCATTTAGGCATGTAGACATGGGAAAGATGATTAGCTGAAGTTGGGACTAAACTAAACAAATTGTTTTAAATGAAGGAGTTGATTCAAAAAGCTAGATCTCTAACTTTGTATGTCACTTGCTAGAAATCCAAACTTAGCCAGTTTCAAATGCATACACTTTTCTTGGTAAGCTATGTTCAGTGCCATAGTATAGTTTTGTCAACTTTATAAAGTTATCATGGTCAACATAATTTGGCATTTTGACAAAAATACATCTTTAATGTCAAATTGAAAACAGATTTCTACAAAGTAATGTCAATTAAACAAAGTATGTATTTATAATAAGTTTCGGCATAAATATTCACCTCCTTCAAGTCAGTATTTAGTAGAGTCACCTTTGACTGCAATCACAGCCCTTAGTCCGTGATGATAGGTCTCAGTCAGGCTTCCGCATCTGGACTCTGCAATTTTCCTCCATTCTTCTCTGCAAAACTGCAGAGACTCACTTTGTTGTCTTTGAACCATTTCTGTGTAGGTTTCGCCCTCTGCTTTTGGCCATTGTCTTGCTGGAAAATAAATTGTCTCCTAAGCCGTGGTTATCTTGCAGACAGAGTAAGATTAACATCCAAGATCTTCCTATATTCTGCCACATTTATTTTACCCTCTACCTTTACAAGCCTTCCAGGGCTGGCTGCTGAGAAGCATCCCCACAGCATGATGCTGCCACCACTGTACTACACAGTGGGGATGGTGTGTTTGTGGTGATGTGCAGTGTTTAGTGCCTGCCAAACATAGCGCCTTGTCTCATGGCCAGAAAGCACCATTTTGATCTCATCAGACCAAAGAAATTTCTTCCGTTTGACCACAGAGCTTCCCACACCTTTGCCTGAGCTAGCAGCTGTCTCTTTGCCATGCTTCCATAAAGCGTTTACAGGTGAAAAACCCAGACTCACTCTCATCTCAGCTGCTGAAGCCTGTAACTCCTTCAGAGTAGTCAGAGGTGTTTTGGTGTCCTCTCTCACTAGTCTCCGTCTTGCACAGTCACCCAGTTTGTGAGCCACCCTGAGCCAGGCAGATTTACACATTTCTTCCATTTCTTGATGGATTTAACTGAACTCTGTGGGATGTTCAGTGCCTTGGAAGTGTTTTTGTATCCGTCCCCTGACTCATACTTCTCAATAACCTTTTCTCAGAGTTGGACTGTTCTTTTGTCTTCATGGTGTAGTGGTAGCCAGGAATCCTGATTAACCAGTGACTCAACCTTCCAGACACAGGTGCCTTTACACTACAGTCACTTGAGAGACATTCAGTGCACATGTTTTAGTTTTAGTTTAATTGACATTACTTTGTAGAAATCTGTTTTCACTTTGACCTTAAAAAGTCTTTTTTTGACTGTTTTTTTTTTGTCAAATAAAAGTCAAATTATGTTGACCATGATTGATTTATAAAATCAATAAAAGGGTTAAAGATCCATGGGAGTGAATACTTTTTATAGGCACTGTTTCTGTCTCATCACCCACTGAGGTCTTTGTTTATTTGTTTGTAAGGGCATGGAGCAAAAAATACATTGAAACATTGCAAGGAACAAGTGCTAAGCTGCAAAGACTGGACTAAAGTACTCCCTTCTCTTGATTCTGTTTTTAAGCAAAGCTGCAGAGACTTATATGAGCTGGAGTCTGTTTTTACTCTTCTTAGCCCTTTTTGATCTAAAAATGGCCATGGAGTTATTTTCTGGGCTGGATAGCGACGTCATTAATTTGGTTATGTAAGATTTGAGGCTTAGATTTGCATCCAAAATAACACCAGACTTGTCACCTAGAGTTTTATCTATATTCTATATTCTAATTTCAATCTTGACCACATTTAGTGCTGTGTTTTCATAAAAATGGCAGCAGTAATACCATGTTTTTCTGTCTTTCAGTTATTTGTGAAAGGAGTTGTGAACCAGGAGGAACAGCAGGAGGTTTCCTACCCCGAGGTTCTTCACTGTGTCTTCTGTGGGGCCAAAGGGCTGTTCATGGACTGCCTGATTAAAAGCACTTCTGCACAGATAATGGTGAGTGTTTCATATAAGATCTCTCATTTAGCTTTATGTTTCCAATGCAAACACAGTAACATTTTGGCCAAATAGCATCATCATGAGTAAGCATGTCCAGTGCCGTGAAAAAGTTATTACTCCCCTTGCTGAATCATGAATTAACTGTGATCAACCACAGTTTTGTGAAAGCTGAGTTCAGTTTCACGAGCCACACCCAGCTGATCACTGCCAGAGGTGTTGAATCCGCAAATCCCTTAAATAGAACCTGTCTATCAAAGTGAAGTAGGTTACAAGGTCTCAAAAAGCAACGCATCATGACGCCATCTAAAGAAATCATTCTGGAAAGGTTGCAAAGCCCTTTCTAAGGATTTGGGACTCCAGGGAGCCATGGTGACAGCCATTATCCACAAATGGAGAAAACTTGAAACGGTGTCGAACCTTGCTAGGATTGACTGGCCTACCAAAATGACTCCAAGAGCGCATCAAGGACTCACCCAGGAGGTCTCAAAAAACTCAGAACAAATCTTAAGACCTGCTGGGCTCACTGACTCATTTAAGGCCTGTGTTCGTGATTTCAACAATAAGAAAGAGACTGTGTGAAAATAGCATCCATTTGAGACCAGTGGTCATATGTAAAAACCCTTCCTTTGACAGTGTAAGTAATTTCACCTTGCTATTTCCCCTATTTCATATCTTCCCCATTATTCATTCCCCTGTATGTGGAAAACAGTGCCTCTCCAGATTTTAACATAACCTATATATATTGAAATTACATTGGCCTTGAACTATTTTGATATTTTAATGTCTCAGAGGAGGACAGTTGAGTTTGAAATCCGTTTGGATTATAAAAAGAAAATACTCAGATGACACCACAATCATGGCGTTGCCATACTGAGGCCGAAGTTAGGGAGTTTTTTTTAAGTAAAAACAATTTGACTCGAAAGCTTTGAGCTATGACTCAAAAAATGATGTGTATCTTGGTGCAATAGCAGCTCTGCAATCACATCTTTCCCTCCCTCATTTCAGCTCTTACTTACCTCCTCACATTTTACAAACAACTGATAGAGACGCGGGCCTTCTTGAAAACGCATTTTCAAAAAGTTAAAGTCAGAGTCCAGGCATTTTAATATATGCAAACACATAACAAGTCAAGTGGAAATGAAACAAGATGTGTTTGTTTACTTCATGTCATGGCACAGAGATGTACAACCAGATTTTGATGTACATTTTTTTTCATGAGGCCATACATAAGCTGTAAAATTAAAATGAATCATTTATTTAAAAAGATGTCATTACAGGTTGCACTTTGGGGTTGAAAAGTGAATCTAAAACTGTAAAATCCATGAAATCTGGGCCAATCTCAGATAATTTCTAACTTCTCTTTTTCTTTTCCTGACATTTCTTTTACTGCTAATACAACAGCTGACTCACTGAACTCGTCATCCACTTCAGTCATTGTACAATCCCTTAGCAGCACAAACAAACTGCCAAGTAATTCTTATTTTTCTCTTTTAGACCAATGATGCAATAGCACAAATGACAAATAACTTTTATGCCTTGTGACCACTTTATTAATTTTTCAGGAAACTACATTATTAGTCAATAACTGTACTGTATCATCAGTATAGAAGTATGTCTCCTCCCTTATGAAGTAACAACGGCATCTTTATGTAACATTGTTTGTGACCAATGGGATATTTTTTTTTTACTTATACTTACGTTGGATTATTTGTTAGAAAGCATATATTCAACTCAGGAAAATTTTGACAGCTTTACCATTCTTTTATTTTTAGCTAACACTGCTAAGGAATTCATTTTTGTTGTGTAAATGACCTCTAAGAAAAGTAGCCTCATAACTAGTAAAGAGACATAGAAATGTATTTATTAGGGTTTTCAAGATTAATAGCATTAATTTGGATAAACTACTCTCTACTTTTTTATTGCGATTAATCGCTTGCTTTATTGTCCCTACCAGAATACAGCACTTTGGTCAACTGTGGTTGTTTTTAAAGTGCTTAACAAATAAAGTTGGATTGGATTGGATACTTTGATTAAGCCGCTGCAGAGTCTCCCTGTAGCGACAGTGATTTGAAATAAGTCCAACACTGCCCTTTCGATTCTTATTTTACTTTCACAAAAACTCAAAGAAAGCTCAGCAAAAAAAATCGAAAGGCACCTGATCCTTCTGTTATCAGTTACCTTTTTTACTGTTTGCTTATTTCTTTGTCAATCCATTTTAAGTTCTTTTTTCCACTGTAAGTTCATGTTAAAATCTTAAGTCTACCTACAAAAGCAGGACTGTATCTAACCAGTAAGTCAAAAATGACAAAAACCGTGGTAGATGGAAAGTAGTCGAACTCTTAGATGCATCAAAAAGGGTGTGATGAATCGCAGTTAACCACAGAAATCCTGAGATCATCGGGATTAAAATTTTAATGGTTTGACAGCCCTAGTATTTATTTGATTAGCAAATTTCAAAAAACATCAAACAGAATGTATAATGTTGTCAGATAGTCTCAATGGACAGCGAAACATTGTTCATATCCAATTATTAATATCATGGATGCATAAAAAATAAGTCTTATTGTAAAACTGGGATATTTTTGTAATGGCTTAACAAATACTTTCACCTCCATGGCCACATTCATGCTTTTTTATAACTGCAGAAAAAATTTAAGCCCTTTTGCTTGAATGAATTATGCCAATTTGGTTGGCCATAGTCAAGCTCAACGCACGTCAACGGCTCTTTAGTCTGGACCTTTTCACACCTGGTGATATGCCCAAAGACCGCCAGGCCCTTGGGACATCCACAGCATGACTTGTGGTAACCCTTCTACCCAACCCAACGGTACCCTAGGCAGTGCTTATTTGTCACATCCACCCCTTCCCCACCCCTAAGGTGCGGACTTTGTTGTTTTTTATTCAACAGATTATTTTCCAATGCCCCTGGTAATATGCAAGGACATCCAGAGCATGACCTGGGACCACTCCTGCATTCCAGGTTACCAACCCCAAGCATTACTTCAGCCTCAATTTTTGGCCCAAACATGCCTTGAAGTTCTGCTTAGTACTGTATGTTATTGTCTTAAAATATTTTGTTTTGGAGACTGACATCATTCTGTTTCTTCAACCCAAATCAGGTTGGCTCCCCAGGCTTCCTGCTCATATCAGGTCTTGCTGAGCCAGTGGTACGGGCCTACTCCCTCGTCATGGATCTGGTGGAGAGATATGAAGGCACTCAGTCCAGACGCTCTGAGACTGGTGATCGAGGCCCCGGCGAGTCTTTAGACTCACGCCGAGCTTTTAAAATCCTTGTAGAGCAATGGGAAGATAGGCACATCCTGGATCTTTTGGTCCTACCGGGGTCAGTGAAGGAAATTCTGCTGGATTTGGTGAAAGACTCTGGGCTTGGATCTAACTCCAGTTTAGCAGGTAGAGATGGATATGCAAGGGCAGGATCAGTTGGGGATTCTGAGAGTACATGGGACAGAACTTCTGGTCGGTGGGTTGAAGGAACTACTGCACGTTTGTGGAAAGACTCAGCATCCAGGAACTCCCACCTCCAGCCTGAAGGCACTCGTGGTAGGGCAGAAGGTGCTGAGGAGAGACTCACACATTCTCCACAAGAAGTTGGAGAAGAAGAGGGGCTGGAGCAGGTGGCAGTTGTAGGAAACAAGGTGAAAGAGGTACTTAGGGAAGAGGAAGGAGCAAAGATACAGTTGACAGCAGAAAATAAAGAGTTCTGGCTTCTTTTGAAGTTCTTCACAGCCATGGGATACACTGAGGATGTTGTGAAACAAGTCCTTGCACAAACAGGACCCAAAGAAGCCTCACAGATACTGGATTTGGTGCAACAAGAACAGGATCGCAGTGACCGGGAGAAGATGATTCAGCATGGCCAAGTCATCAAAGATCAAAACAATGTTATGCTGAATGTCAGGGAGGGGAACCGGCCTTGTGAGACCGAGCACAGAGAAGATGAAGAACTGGCAGCAGTAGGGGATAATTCAGTTGGTAGCACTGAAAAGGCAGAAGGTATTCACAGTGAAGACAGGAATGGAACAATGGAAGAAACAGGACTCCTTGATGGAGTGGCTAGTGCAGAAGAAAAAGAGGATTCGGAAGAAGACTTTGTCCTGGGAGTATTGAAGAAAGCAGCAGCTAGTTGTGGATACATGGAGCAGAATGTAGCCAAACTCTACAACATGTTGCCTGAAGGATCGACCCACCAGCTGCTCCTGGAGCTTCAGAGGGAGGAGACCAGAGAACTGGCAGCTCTACGTGAAGGACCAAGAGAAATGGATGATGTGGTGCCAGAGAAAGACGTCCCAAACGTTCGACCAGCAGAGGACAAAGCACTTGAACAAAATAGGCTGTTCAAACCTGAAAAGACTGATTCTGATGAAAGAGGATGGGTTGATTTGCCGAATCCTAATGTTGGAGGGCAAGATTTCTTGACTTGGCAGCCCCTCCCCAATCAATACAGCTCGCAACCAAAGCAGCACCAGCCTCCACAGTCACAAACTCCTCACCAGATCATCCTGCCTGACGTCAAAGGGCCGCCCATGTCTACTTACTCTTCTTCATCATTAGGTCCACCACTTGCCAATTTCCAAACCAACAAACAACATGGCCAAGCCAACTACAGACCCAATCCCTACACACCTAAACAGAACCATCCCAACCATGACAACACCTTTAACCCAAAGCCCCAATTTTCTACGTCTTTCAAACGAGGGCATCAAGCACATCAGCCCCCTACTTTCACAAGAACTGACTCTTTCCCAAACAGAGTGAAAGAAAGACAGGGCATCATGGCTCCTTCCTCAGTGGTTGTGACAGGGGAGCAGCGTTTCCTGGAAGGGCTGCAGACAAGCTTCAACCTTAAGTTAACAGACAAACCTGGAGATCCAAAGCTGAGGACCATCATCATTGATGGGAGTAATGTGGCTATGAGGTGGGAACTGCATAAAAGAATTATGAACAACCTCTTATATATTATTTTTTTAATACTTTATGGATTTGTATTATGGGTTTTTTTGGGATTTCATGAAAGTTGGTATTAAACTATGTGTCCACTGTTCCCGGCAGTCATGGACTTGGTATTTTCTTCTCCTGCCGGGGGATCGCTTTGGCCGTACAGCACTTTTGGGACCGAGGCCATCGACACATCAGCGCCCTCCTACCCCAGTGGAGACAAAAGAGTGACCCCAGGGTCAAAGGTAACAACCCATGTTCATTTGAGCAATTTGGTTTGTTGGTGAATAGCCAGGAATTTCTCAAAGCTGTACTATTGGCTGTCCAGCCCCCCAAAATGACCACTTCACTATCAAATAACCCAAATAATAATTTTCATTGCGGGTCCAGAAGTGGAGGACAGCCATAAGAAATGAAGAGGAATGGAGGGAAGTTAGTACTTTAGAACTCTAGACCACTTTGTGGAGCTTTGTGTGACAACCACTCATCCAGACTTAAAACAGAGGCTTTGTCAATTCCTGCCTGAGGCTGTTTCTCTGTGAGCTTTTAAAACTTTTTATTTCTTTAATATTTCACTACATTAAGGACCCAAAAGTAACTAAATTTTTAAGAATGTTGTTGTTTTTCACACTTTGAAAGCTTGGCATTGTCAACAGCTTACCCATGGCCTTTTTGGTAGCATTTCTCAATGCAAAAATCTCTTCTAGCCCCCATTGGGAGGACCTACAAACTACCTTTTTCTTTTTAATTTTCATATGCATGATAATGAGTTATCTATTACTTCTCACTCTTATAAATGCTTTGGTGCCATAGTTGCAGGATTCCACTGTGTTTTTAATCTCATGCTCCTCTTACTGCACACACGTGTCTTGTTAATGTTTCATTTTGAGGCATGTTGAGGAAATGTGGCAATATTTTGATTCACTGTTAGTACAGACTAAACATGGTTTTGTTTGTTCTTTTATTTCAGAGAAGCACTATCTCACTGAGCTGCAGAATCTTGGGTTGGTCTCCTACACACCCTCCAGAGAGGTCCAAGGCAAGAGGATCAGCTCGTATGATGACAGGTAGACAGACTCTGTCACCTTACCAGAAATATTAAAGGAACTCCTTTGTTTATATTTTATTTTTCAGCAGGTAACAATGGATGCCTTTGGTTATGAGAAAAATCAGTGCAGTAGCATATTTTAAATCATTGGGATTTTATCATTTGTTGTTTTAGAAAGCCTTTTTTTGCTATCTGGCTTATAATGTCACGGGGTCCGTGGATGCACAAACTATTTTGGCGTTTACCATACCAAGCAGTACTCAATCCAACCGGCCCACCTGGTGGAAACTGGTAGATATAAGAAGGGGCCACCAAGGAGAAAAGGTCAGGAACCACTGCTGTGATTGATAGTTTCACTTTTAGCAATTTGCATATTTGTTATTGTGTTCACAGAAAATACATTAGGATTCCCGTTGATATTACTAGTATTTTTTAAATATGTGAGTATTTATTATTTTTGTGATCGATTTGGCAGTTTTGGTACTGAATGATATGTGTATATAGAAAGGGAGGTAAGATAAGATTGGTAGGCGGTTGGTTTTTTACCAGGAAGGCATGAAGCCAGGAACATGCCATGAGAGGAACTCAATAACTCAAAAGAAATAATCGTCAAGTACATTTTTAAAGAAGTATAAAGATGTTTCAGTGGCTACTTTCTCACAGGCAAATCTAAATAATTTTTGACTCTGATGAAGACACAGACTGTGCTTTCAGACAGACATGGATCCGGTTCTGGCTCTGGCACCATTCTGGAGTCTTTGAACCTTGGTGCTTGCTGGTGAAAACAGTCTGAGTTCACACCATTAAAATCAGAACCAAAGTGGGAGGACGCTGCTCCGTGTTACTCAGGCAGAAGCCAACACAACGCTGGCAAAATGGCAGAATGTATTGATGATCTGTTATTGCTATGCTATCTTTATTTTCTATTTAGTATTATTGATTATTTGTTTTGGTGTTAAGGTGAACCCAGCCCTTGCCATCTCTTCTGCAAGTTCAGCTTTTCCTTGTACTACTCTCCAGCTTCACCTGGAATTCAGTCGATGCCCAGATCAAATATCTTGCCTCCTCAGCAGACCACCTGTTCTCCATTGTCTGCTCCTCTTCACAACCTAGAATATGACACGCCCACTGATGATGTCACCAACTATTTTTGTTATTCTAGCTGAGAACCACCTTTTCAGGTTCTGGACCAATCTTTTTTGGTTTAAATGTACCAACCAGTTCAAAATTAGGTTTGGGAATTGGAGCCGGCTCAGACCCCTGCTGGTCTTAAAGGCCTAAATCCATGGAAACAGCTCAAAACAATGTCATAAACATGATGATAAAATCTAAGTGTTTGGCACTGCCACTATCCTTCTAAGATTTTAGTTTCTGAAATATTGTTTTTATTTTTACAGGTTTATGCTGCAGCTTGCACAGAAGACAGACGGAGTCATCGTAACAAACGACAACCTGAGAGACCTCTCAGATGAGACCCCTGTGTGGAGAGACATCATCAAGAAGAGGTAAAGCCAGCCAGCCTTTCTTAATGTTCAATCAAGAGTATGTTGTATGAGCCGGATTTGTATGGGCTCTAAAATCTGGAAATATCCTTTTACTTACTTTATTTTGGATTAAAAAGTTCTGAATTTACATTGGTCTTGTACTTTCTTCACAGACTTCTTCAGTACACATTTGTTGGGGATCACTTCATGGTGCCGGACGACCCTTTGGGCAGAGGAGGGCCTCACCTCGATGACTTCCTACGCTCAGACCACAGGTATTTCAGTCACAATGCACAAGCCTAGATATATTCAGAGATTTATGTTTTAATAAGGAATAAATATAAAAAGTAATGTGTTTGTTCCCTAAATTAAATTCTTTGTTTCTGCTCAGGACTCCTAACCCAGGAAACCACTCCTTTGCCGGCTTAGCCACGGCTTTCCCTTCCTCCAGACCTCGACCATCCCAAACAGAGGTCCTGAACTTCCGTGACCGAACACTAGGGGGAGCTATGGATGTGACACAGGGAGGGAATCGGGGTAGAGGGAGAGGAAGAGGACAGCCTGGAGCTCCAAGCCCTGAACTGGTTTACAGAGCAGACAGGAGTCTAGAGGAGACAGCCAGCCTGAGAGAGCAGCTCTGTCAGGTTTTTGTGGGTCAGGACAGCATGGTGGCGCTAGTGCTGCAGAGCCACCCGACAGAGACAGACATCAACGTGCTGTCAGAGCTGATCTTACAGCAGCAGATGGACTAGACATCTTTTTAGTCTTAATGTTTTTATTGAAGTGAAATCTGACTTTTTTGTGCTGAATTTTCAACCACTTTAAGTGACCTATCAATGCAGCTTCAACAAATAACACTTAACATTGGTGCGCTACGCTCAGACATCACTGTTTATTTCCTTTTTAGTGATAATTCTGCACACTGACAACAGTTGAATATTTGAAGAAAGACATAATTTGAAAGTATTTTTTTAAATTAGATTTACCTATCCTTTGATGCTACTGTGGATAAAGTCGGCCTTTTGTGGATTTTTAAAACTTGAGCTTTAAGAATCTTCAACATGGACTGGACTTGTTTTCCTTTTATCAGCTGACCAGATATTGTACATTAAACAGTTTGGTAATTATGTTTACATGTTGATAAAGACCAAGTAATCTTGCCTCCTTCTTTACCCTAATAACTCAGAATTTACATGGCAGCTCTAGTCTACAACCAAAAGTCCAAAAAAGTTGGCACGCTGTGTAAAATGTGAAGAAAAACTGAGTACAATGATTTGCAAATGTAATAAATCCACTTTTTATTCACAAATGAACATAAAGAAAGTATCTGATGATGAAAGTGAGACATTTTACCATTCCATTAAAATATCAGCTTTTTGAATTTGATGACAATACATTTCAAAGTAGGGACAGGGCCATATTTAACATTACATTCCCTGCTGGTGTTTTTGGAGAGGAATGTTGTCCCATTCTTCTCTGATGTAGAATTCTAGCTGCTCAACAGTCCTTTGCCAAATTTGTACTTTTATGATGCTCCAAATGTTTTCTATTGGTGAAGGTTCTCGACTGCAAGTAAGCCAGTTCAGCAACCATACTCTATTATTGTGAAGCCACATTGTTGTGATGGATGTGGTATGTGGTTTAGGATTTTCTTGCAGTAATCGTCAAGGCCTTCCCTGAAAGAGACATTGTCTGGATGGGTGCATATGTTGCACCAAAAAATTTTACATACACGTTTCAGCATTGATAGCGCCTTTCGAGATGTGTAAGCTGCCCACGTCATAGGCATTAATGCACCCCCATACCATGACAGATGCAGGCTTTTGAACTGTGAGCTTATAACAAGCTGGATGGTCCCTCTACACTTTAGTTCGAAGGACACCTTGTTCGTGGTTTCTGAAAAGAATTTCAAGTTTCAATTCATCTGATCACAGAACAGTTTTCCATTTTGAGTTTTGTCCCAGGGAAGATGGCAGCGTTTCTGGATTGTGTTCACATATGGCTTCTTCTTTGCATGAAAAAGCTCTAACTTGTATTCGTGCATGGTACGGTAAACTGTGTTGACAGACAAGGATTTCTTGAAGCGTTCCTGAGCCAGTGCAATAATTTCCAGTACAGAATCATGCCTGTTTTTAATGCTGTTCCACCTAAGGGCCAGAAGATAATGAGCATCCAGTATTGACCTTTGGCCTCGTGTCTTGCTCACAGAAATGTCTCCAGATTGTATTAACCTTTTGATGGTATTTTGTTCTGTAGATGGTGGGATATTCAAAGTTTACATTGAGGAACACTTTTCTGAAATTGCTCCACAATTTTTAGAACCAGTTATTCACAGATTGATTAACCTCAGCCCAGCTTTACTTTGGAGAGACTCCTTTTGTACCCAGTCATGTTACTGACCTGTTGCCAATATCACCTATACTTTTTCAGTCTGTTGTTGCCCCCTTCCAGCTTTTTGAGATATGTTGCTGCCATGAAATTCAAAATGAGCTAATATTTTTCAAGAAATGGTGAAATGTCAACATCTCATATGTTGTTTATGTTTATGTGTTTATGTTAATAAAATATGGGTTTATGAGATTTGGAAATCAATGCATTCCTTTATGTGTTGAAAATTTACATGGTGCCCCAATTTTTTTGGACTTTGGGATGCAAGAATCAGGAAAAATCATTTGTACAATTTTGTGGAATAATAGCCTTTTGAGTTAAATAACACATAGTGACCAAGACGAGAGCTAGTGTGAACATTTAACCACATCTTAGCTAAATAAACTGACATATTTTGACACAATAACATTCAAAAAGAGGATTTTTCCTCACTAAAACGATGTAAGATAGTTAGTAAACAGTAATGTTGGCTAGGAATGATACCCAGATCTTTGATTTAAGACATATTATCTGCCAAACTTCCCTAACATTCCCATTAATCTCCACTGTAATTTGTTTTCATGCTAAATAGCAATATTAGCATGCTAACAGATTAAACTAAGATAGCATGATAAACGTACCTGCTAAAGAACAAGCTAGCACTCTCAGTTCTTATGTTAGCCGTTTTTAGCGTTTAGCTCAAGCAGTGACAAATTTTCTAGCTTATCTTTAATTTGCTAGCGTGTTAACCTTTTTCTCACTTCTTTTAACTTGAGTAAAGACGTGCTTTAAGATACCATTTAAACAATCTTCTGTGTTTAAAATTATTTATCATATTTTTCATCATGCAGCAGTGCTAATTAGCTTGGACTTGACTGTTTACAACATCAGCACACAGGCTCATGTTGTGTTGTCCTTTGAGTAAATACAGTAACATCCAACAAAATAGCATAAATGGGCCATTGTTACACTAAAGCAATATAAGAAAGTCGTTTTTCCTGTTATAGATAATTTTGCTTTAATTACAAGTTGTATAGCTTTCTGAAATAAATGAATAAGAGATAAATAGGATGGTTGGGTAATAACTAAGATGGTTTGGTTGTTTTTCTACCACCAGCTGTTGGCAGAAGTATCATGTTGCCTCAGAATACCAGTCCTTACAATATCTTCTTCTTCTCTAGGTTAATGGGTCCTTACAATATGTTTTAGCTTTGTGTTTTTAATTTATTTTACTGCATCTGACCAGACATTAGCTGTGAGCTGAAGAACTTAAGTTGGGATCCTTGCCAATCCAGAGTAATTTAATTATGAATATTGTTCACAAATTGTGACATTTATTTTTCTTATTTGCATTGTTTTTATCTGTACATTTTAAGCTTAATATAGAGCTCACTGTATGTGTCTGCATTAAAATATTTCTTGACTTAATTGGAAAAAAGTTATTGTTGTTCTTTAGAGGGTTTTCTCCCCTAGCTGTATCTTATTTTAAAACTTGAGGTTGTGTTTCTCTCAGATTATCCTAGGAAGAACTTGAAGAACTACAAATGAGATATTGACATTATACTGTCACTAATTTTTCAAACAAACTCTCCAGGCTGGTATTATTAGATATAAGTTCTGCCTTTGACACAGTTGACCATACTGTAAAAAAATCCAACTTAATTAATGCTGAGTGAACAAATGTTAATTTATTGGGTGCATTTTTGGTAACTGAACTAGTTGACACACAATAAGTCTAGTGTCTTAAACCACTTTAATGTTTATCAGTAGAACTGTAAGTATGAATTTTGCAGTCAAACGAACAAAATACAACAGTTATAAAGGGATGTTACTAATTGATTTATAAGGCAGGTATTAAAACAAGCTCAAACTTCGAATGTGCATTAAGTCCATTTTAATGGGGAAAATGTCAGAAAAGGGATATTGTCCACCAGAGGTCACTGTCTACCATCATTTGTCTGGAAAAGTGTTGCTGCAAACTCTAATTCAATCAGTTCAGTGCATTAGTGCTTGCATGCAGAACAAAGGGTCTCTGGTAAGTACAGTGCTAATTTTTTCTGCTGCAGTGAAGGTTCCCAAGAGCACAGTGGCCTCTATAATTCTAAAATGGAAGAAGTTTGGCACAACGGGACTCTTCCAAGAGTTGGTCGACCAACCACACTGAGAAATCAGGGGTGATGAGCCTTAATAAGAAAGGTGACCAAGAACCCAATGGTTGGTCTGACTGAGCTCCTGTGTGGAGATGGAAAAAAGTTCCAGAAGGACAACCATCAATGCAACCCTCCACTGATCTGGGCTTTATGACAGAGTGGCCTGACAGAGCCTTTTGGAGTTTGCAAAAGAAGCACCTGAAGGACTCTCAGACTGTGAGAAACAAGATTCTCAGGTCTAATGAAGCCAAGATTGAACTGTTTGGCCTCGATTCTAAATGTCATGTCTGGAGGAAACCATGCACTGCTCATCACCTGCCTGATACTATCCCAGCAGTGAAGCATGGTGATGGCAGCATCATGCTGTGGGGGTTGTTTTTCAGCAGCAGGGATGGGGAGACAGGTCAGGGTTGAAGCAAACAGCCAAGACAACACAGGGGCAACTCTGTGAATGTCCTAGAGCGGCCCAGCCAGAGCCCTGACTTGAACCACATCGAACATCTCAGAAGAGACCTGAAAATGGCGGTCCACCAACAGTCCCAATCCAACTAGACTGAGCTTGAGAGGATTTGCAGAGTGGCAGAAAATCCCCCAATCCAGGTGTGCAAAGCTTGTTCAGACATATTCAAAAAGACTTAAGGTTAGCCACTCGGCCATAAAGCCTAGATCAGGTGTGTCCAAACTTTTTCCACTGAGGGGCCGCATACAGAAATATGTAAGGATGGTGGGGCCAGTTCATCTTCCTTGCCTTGAGGATATTTAAAAACAATAAAACCAATGTAATATACTCAGATATGCCAAGTTATTGAGCATGCCTAAATGGTTAACGACTGACAAGGTAAACAGACAATCATTTTCAGGATTTTGGGAGGCCAATCAGATTTCAGGGGGCCCTATTTGGGTCTGGCTACCACTAACTCCGCCCCTGAAATGTTACTGGAAGTTCTTTTTGCTGCAATAATCCATCAGGGAGTTATAAATCAAGATATTGTTATGATATTAGTTGCAAATCGGTTCACTCTGTACAGTGTTGTCCCAAATCAGTCACAAAAAGAACATGACTACATTTTTGTCAAAATGTTTGTTTACAGAATTGAAATGGTAGCACTGCTTTGCACTGAAACTACAAAGTTCAATACAGTCAAGCACAATCTTCATGTTCAAATGTGGGCCATGTTTCATTTCATATCAAGAATTTGCAGAGGGCCGGCCAAAAATGGACCACAGGCCGCATTTGGCCCCCATGCCATAGTTTGGACACCCCTGGCCTAGATCCTTAATTTGCAGAGATTTCTAAAATTCTGTTTTCACTTTGTCATCATGGGGTACTGAGTGTAGATTAATAATAAAAAAAAATAATTTAAATGACTATAGCATCAGGTTGCAACATAATAAAATTGAAAAGTGAGGAGGGTCTGAATACTTTCTTAATGCACTATGTTTACTACACAATAGAAAATAATAACAACACAACATGACTCTCTAAATGTAGGAGGCCCTAATTTCTTTTAGGACTTCACATACGCCTTTACTTTCCGAGAATAGATTCTTATTCAACTGGTTTGGTTGGTTTGGAGCAATAGTTAAAAGAGACAGTACATCTATTTTCAGAACTTCCTAAATGGCACACAGGTTATTTTCACATGAGGCTGAAATGGGCTTGCCCACATTGTTGCATTCAGCATGTCTGGTGACGTCTGATTCACCTCTGAATGAATTCTAAAGTGAGGCAGTACAGTGGGCGTTGGCTGCAGGTCTGTTCCGTCCTTTTGAAATCAGATTGATTTGTGCAGATTTTTTAGCCATGGAGAATAAAAAGGAGTATGGCATCACATACACTTAGACTGTGGGGGCAAATGCAAAATTCATGAGACAGGGATTTCATTTTCTACTGATATCCCTTACAGTTGACTGTAGAATATCCAGCAGGGATGAAATTTTATGAACAGTCTTATTGCAAAACTGGTATGGCTAGGTGCTTGATTCTAAACAGCTGTGGTGGCAACGGGTCTGATTGAAATGCCTGAATTCAATAATGAACACGTGTGGCCAAATACTTATGTCCAAATTATGCAGGTTGAAAGGTTGTATCTCTGGACCTCAGCAGAAATGCATTATGTTGTTACAAAAGTGCAAAACTGACGACACAGTCCACCTTTCAACATGCAGGATATGACAGACATACACAACCTCCATCTGGCACTAAAACCTGCTGCACCGACCTCACAACAGCATGTGATTGTTTGCTGAAGTTGTAAAATTATATGTTTGGCTATATAGGAAAATATAGTTACACTCATAAACATGTTTGATCTGGAAAAAACAAATAAGGCAGGCACACGGAAGAGATAGATGTAAAGATAGTATCTGCAGTTTGTTGAGCTGCAGATACAGTAATAGGTAAAACAATGCCAAGCAAAGACATCTAGCATTAACATTCAGATTATGTCTAACTATATAGCCCCAGAGGGCTGGCTTCAAACTTCAACACCAAAACTTTAAACCACAGGCCCAAAATGTGCAAAGTTTGCAATGACAGTAGGAAACCTCCCTAGAGGGGCCCCGCCTGACAGCAGTCATGTAAAACTTGATGTATAGAAATGATCAGTGTTGTCACTAATATTTATCTGTTATTTATTTTTGCAATATTTAGCCTATTAGCATTTAGCAAAACAAGCTTGGTTAAAATGAAACATAACATTTATAAGTAGATTGATATAAATTTGTGTTGACATCTGATAACACATTTTTTAAATTTATGTTTTAAATTAACTCAGAATAAGCCTTTTATTCATACATAAGGAGGGTCCCCTCCAAGGGCGCTGCCATCTTGGATTTTTGCATTTTGCCTGTTTCTATGGCACCATAGAAGGAACCAAATAACAGTTAAGCATGTATTGATTTTTAAACTTCACTGGTTCCCACAGTTATCACCAGAGAAATGAGCATCACACTCCAGAATTGACTGTTAGATGTTGATAGTCCCAATTTTACACACTGCATTTCAGTCTGTTTTATTACTTGCTAACAAGTCCTCACATTAACTTTAATGTGTCCTCCAGCACACACAAAAAAAGATATGCCTTTTTAAAGTCAGTTTGCCAGTTGTTTGGTAATTACTCAAACCCTGTTCATTGGATTCCAGACAAAAGGTCACACAAATTGTCCAGGAAAGCAAATTGCAGCTTCTAAAATACTCATGATATTTTCCAGTAGGCTTAACTCTTAACATTATCTAGCATTAAGAAATAAAAAAATAAAATCTAAAAAATAGAATTAAACCAAAAGAAGAATAATGATTAAATAACATAAATCAGATAACTAAGTCTTTACAAAATGTTATTCAAATACAACCCAAAGTGAAATATAAAAGGTAAAAATTGCCCAACAAAGACAGCTAATAAGAACATTTAGGTAACATATAATTACTAAAACCTACTAATAATCCAAGTCAACATATTTTTCGTGTATTTTTAAGAATACATACATTTAAACTTTTAAACCAAAACTTTAAGCCAAAGGCTCAAAATGTGCCAATTTTGCAATGACAGTAGGAAGTCCCCTTAGAGGGGCTCCATCAGACAGCTTTCATTTTTATCACCTGCAAAGTATGTAGTGTGTAGGCAGTAGTGAGTAAGTGTGTGGTTTAAAACACAAGAAAGTTGGGGAGGTATTTTAACAGGTGAAGAAGAATTATCAACCTGATGGTTAAGAAAATGAAGAGGAAAAAGGAGACAGTGGGAAATGACCAGTGTTCTAATGTTGTTTTGAGAATAATACTTATGTGAATTTAGGACATAAAAAGATGTCTACATTTACCAACTTTATTTCATGGTCAGATTATTTATAACATAGGTTGCCCCAGCAGACTTCTATTAAAATTTTAGTTGGTAACTAACCCATTGAGTGCATGGTTTTAGCTTGTAGAAATAAATTTTTCACATTTTAAGGCGGTAATTTTGCATAACGATAACAACTGAACACTTCCTGTAGCTCAGCTGCAAATTGACCTTTAACCTTATTCCTCCCCATCCCTCTGCCTCTCTGTTTACCTCATCTTACATCTATTTGCATAGCTGGACCAGAGCGCTCGTGGCTGTGCACGCCCCCGCACCTCTTTCATCTGTCTCGCGCTGCATTGACTGTCACACAGGTGCTCGTGCGTAGAGCTCCAGACGTTAACTTTTTAACGTCTCAAATTGAAAAGGAAAGACGATTTTTGAGGGAATATTCTGACTTTTTGTAACGCTTTAAAGGTCCGGTGTGTTTTATAAGTACTCTCTGACAAAAAGTTAATGGAAGACAGAGAAATTTGAGCGATGAAGACAGAGGGAAATTAAACATTCGTGTCTGAGTGGATTAACGTTGAAAGGAGGAGACGAAAGGCGACGTTGATAAACAATGAGGTAAGAAAACTTTATTTTCAACTAACTTTCAATACTTTTCCACTCCCCAAGTTAAAATTTAGGCTATCTAAGTTTCCAAACCTCGTTAAGTTCCCTGTCACTCAGCCAATTTAACCTGTTTAACTCATTCAGGCTACCTGTGTAAAATAAGTTATCGATGATATTGACGTCATATTTGCTAACAGCTAGCGTTAGCTTAACGTACAAAGTCAATGAGAATTACTTTATTTTGAGAAAAGGCTACCAAAGTTGTGGGCTTTTATCAGCACAAAATTTAGAAATGTATCATGATGGATGTATTTTTACTTTTTAACCGATTTCCTAATGTTTAAGCCGGTTTACACCTGCTGTCATCATCTTTAACAACGTATAAATCAAATATTTAAAGGCACCGTTGTGAATAAAGACCTTCAGCCATTGTTGTAGCACATTTTGCATTCAAAAATTTCTTGTTCCAACCCATCAAGCCTTGGCTTGCTTTCTCTCAGCTTTATTTGCCTGAAGATAAGAAACTTTCTTTATGAGGATCATACAAGCCAATGCATACAGTGCTGTGAAAAATTGTTTGCCCCTGTCTGATTTCTCACTTTTTGCATATTTTGTTACACTTATCCATTTCAGATCATCAAACTAATTTTTATATTACAAAAACATAACCTCAGTAAATACAAAACACAGTTTTTAATTGATGGTTTTGTTTCATTAGGGGAAAAAACATCTAAACTTACCTGGCTATATGTAGAAAAAGTAACTCCTCTGCTAAATCATGACTTAACTACCACATTTTTTTTAAAGCTGCTCAATTTCACCAACCACACCTTGGCCTAATTACTGCCAGACCTGTTGAATCTAGAAATCACTTCAATAGAACTTGTCTGACAAAGTGAAGTATGCTAGATTTCGAAAAGCAACACATCATGGCGCCATCTAAAGAAATTCAGGAACCGATGAGAGATAAAATCAGTCTGAGAAGGGTAAAAAAAAGCCCTTTCTAAGGCTTTTGGACTCCAGTGAACCAATGTCAGAACCATTATTCACAAAGGGGGAAAACTTGCAACAGTACTTGCCTACCAAAATTACTCCAAGGGTGCACTGATGGCTCATCCAGGAAGTCACAAAAGAACCCATAACATCTAAAGACCTGCAGGCCTCACTTGACTCAGTTAAGGTCAGTGTTCATGATTTAACAACAAGAGACTCGGCCAATCACTCCCGGTCAAAAAGAATAAAAAGGCTCAAATCGCATTTGCCAAAAAAAAACAAAAACTTTCATGACCCTAAGAGTTTTGGGAAAACATTCTGTGGACTGACAGGACAAAAATTGAACTTTTTGGAGGGTCTCTTTCCTGTTATCTCTAGTGTAAAACTAACATCTTTTCTTAAAAAAAAAACATCATATCAACAGTCAAACGTAGTGATGGACTGGGGCTGGTTGATGGAACCATGAATTTTGCTACCAGAAAATCCTGAAGGGGAACATCTTGCCATTAGTTCCTGAACTCAAACTCAATCGCATTTGGGTCATACAAAATACTATTAGTACTATTACTAAAAGTATACAAATACTTTTCTACGGCATCGTACGTCTGGCACAAGCAGATGACTAGCTTGTGACAGAAAGACTAAAGGTAAAACCTCTTCACGGATATATTCAGAACAGCAGTTTCACCTCTCATTCATAACAATCAGCTGCTTTGGTAACCTGACACGCCAGATGGATTTGTTTCACACACCTATCTGGAAAACCTTAAATACTAAGCTTTTGGGAAAGGGCAGAGGATTTGAAAAAAACTTGTTGTGTGATTGGATGAACGTTCTGCCTGTCACATCTTTACAGGCCAATAAGAGCAGCAAAACACATGACGTAGCCACGACCGAGGTGCATGTGCGCAGCTACCGAGGAATAACGCAAACCATGACGACTATAGACATGTCAGTACACGACTTCTGTTGTTTTTGAAAAGAAAACAACTCACTGCTGTTCTTTGTTCTTCTTTTAACGAAGAAATGTTGTCAAGTTCTGATAAAACTGGAGCTTTAGCAGCATCCACGCTACTCTTGTTGCTGCTCGCTTACTTTACGACTCCGCGGCGCCTGAAGGTACTGCCCCTCGTTGCTGATTGGTCTTGTCACTTTCTAACCGGGCCCAAATGTTTCAGACAGGAGCTTTGCAAGATGGATTGCCAGTGAGAAACACTGAAACAGGCGTATCCATCTGCTATGCAAGGTTACTGCTTTGGTCTATTTCAGTGGTTTTCAAACTTTTTTTGCCCAAGGCACACCAAAGGTTTAGCCAAAATCTCAAGCCGCACCATATTCACATTGTTGAAAGTGATGTAAAAACATGGCAAAATTGGGCAAAAAGTGGTGAAACAAAGTAAAAAAAAAAAGGCAAAAAGTGGCCAAACAATGGGTTAACAGTGGCAAAAATGTATTGAAAGTGTCAATAAAGTAAAAAGACTTGTCAAAGGTAGTAAAAATGGCTTAGAAGTGATGTGCCAGAAATGGGGAAAAAAGTGGCAGAATAACAGCGAAAGAAGGTGATATTGGCACAATGTTGCAATAATAGGTTCAAAGTTGCCAAAAGGTTGTAAAAAGGGATTTAAGTGATGTAAAATTTGGCCAAAAAATCACCCAACTATGTCAAAATTGGCAAAAAAGTGGCCAGACAGTTGGTTGAAAGATGCAAAAACTAGTGAAAATGTCAAAAATGTGGCAATAATGGGTGACCAGTTGTAAAAAAGTTAGTAAAAAGGGGTTAACGGTTATGAAAAATAGGGCAAAAAGGGGCCAAATAAAGGCAAAAAATGGGTGAAAATTGTCATAATGTGGCAAAATGGGTTAAAAGTTAGTGAAAAAGTTGTAAAAAATGATTAAAAGTTGCAAACAATTGGTACAAAGAGGTTAAAAGGGAGGTTTAGGGAAATCCTTGCAAAATAACATATTGTCATGAAGCCAGCAGACATGGGAAAGGGAAACCAATGAAACACTGGGTAAGAATGATAAATGTACCGTGACATTACCACACAGCATCAGGTTTTCTTCAAAAAGGACACACAATACCTTACTGTCAAGGGACATGAAAGAAAATAGGTTATTGTGAAGTATAAATAAGCTCACTATTGTTGATCAGCGACAGAGTGCAGGTCAATTTAGGTGACTGGTGCTCTCCTGTATCAGAAAAGAAGTAGATCTTTATTCAGGGAGTTTATGATTACACAAGAGATATGAAGCAGTCGTGATTTTGCACGTTGTTTGAGATAAAGTCTGCATACTTAAGAGACAGTTGTGTATTCAATGACAGCAAAAGAGGAAAGCAGCAGAGATGCAGATTAAAGTTAAACCCCTGAGTGTGAGAGGTGAATGGAAAAATGCTTTTAATGTGCAGTGGGTGCGTCGTGGACATGTTGTTCTAATACACACCTGAATGAAGTGTGTGTCACCAAGGAAGAGCTCACAGCTAGACTAACTCGTTTTCTGCGTAATGGGGAAACAACTAGACGAAGTTTGTAATTGAAATGGCATTAAAACAATGTACAGCCAGCATTTCTTAATGCTTGTAATATACATTGCTTGTAGCCAACATGCATAAAAACAATTTTCTCAGATGAGAAAAAATGGCATACATGTTTATGCTTAGTCGAGCTGTTCTGATTAGGATTCTTATAACTTAATTTTTGATTAGCTAAAAAGGGAAGCTATGATAGAAGGAAGAAACCCCACACAAAAGGAGTTTAACAATGCAGTGTATGGATGAGTTATGATTGCTGTTGTTTTTTAGCCTAGCTCATGCTGATATCTTTATAAGACAGGAGGAAAAAAACTCTTTATCAGTTAGTTAGTTACATTGTCAGTCCAAACTGATAAAAAGATCTCAACTGTCTCTGGTGGAAGCTACAGTGGCGTAATTATCTATGTTAATTTACATGAAAAAAAAACAGAATTTTCTTGTGTAGTAAATCAACACTTTTGGCCCTAAACTTTAAAATTTCGGGAGTAGAAGGTCATAAATTGCATTATACGGCTTTAAATATACAAGAAATCAGACTGAAGCTTCTAAATCCAGTTTATAATGATAATGTGATGATTTTGATCTTCTACATCAGTGGTGTCAAACTCAATCACAGAAGGGGCCGGATTCTGAATTAAGGTCTAACCTGAGGGCCTAACAGGGTCTACATTTAACCAAACTGTTAACCACATTTTTACCAGTAATCAATTATGGGGTAAAAAACTAGCACTGATAATAAATGATTTTGAGATTTAAAAAGTCAAAATAATAAGTTTAAAGGCTCATAATCTGAAATAAAAAGTCAAATTTGTTAGTTCAAAAGGTCAAATGCAAAATTAGATGTTAAAATAATGCCTTTAAAAGGCAAATATATAAAAAAGAAAGTCACAATCATGTTTTTAAGGTAAAAATATGACTTAAAATTTAAATGGTGCACCTAAAAGGTCAAAATATGAGATAAAGTTGAAAAGGTCAAACAATTAGATAAAAAAAATCTAAATTATAAATTGAAAATGTCAAAACATGAGATAAAAACTGAATAAAATAAATTGACAAAGTCAAGGTATAATTTATAAAGTCAAAATTTTAAATTGAAAAATCTGAAATTATGAGATAAATGAAAATTAGAATTTGAAAAGCTCAAAATGTGAGATAAAAAGTGAGAATAATAAATTGACAAAGTCAAAATATGAGACAAAATGTCAAAATGATAAACTGAAAATGTTAAAAATACAAGATAAAAATTCAAAATAATAAACGTAAAAGGTTGAAATATGAAATTAAAGTCCAAATAATAGATTGAAGTCATAATTGTTTCATGCAAAATTGAAAATATGAAAAGAAAACACAAATTAAATTCTTTTCCCACATTTCTTTTTTCTAATTATTTTACAGTTTACATTTTTATACTGGAGGAAACCTGCAGACCTCATATTTAAGACCAGTTAGATTAAAATATGATATGATCTTGTAACTGTACCACGGGCTGGATTTGACCCCCGGGCCTTGAGTTTGACACCTGTGTTCTACATAACTGGCTATTTTGTAGGACAGCGTATAAGGACCACTTCAAAAACTAAAAGTTAAAGGGATTTGTTAATTTCAAGAAAAACTAGACATTTGGATTTGAAATTTTTCATTGCTGTGTCACAATGCAACACAGCAAATTTATTTAATCATTTGAAATTCACCCACAGAAGCAGACGTAAAATTAATTGGTAATCTGTTTGATCAACATGATCTCATCATCAACCAAAATGATTGAGATCATGTTGTCTGCAATAATCACACAGCTGTATCTGTTGCCGTTAACGATGTCAGTAAAGACAAATTCTTTGGTGATTGCTTTGAAAAGAGTTCTAATTGTTTATCTTTCTTATGCAGCACAGCTCTTCTGCCTTCCAAGATGAATCTGCCCTCATCAGTGAAGATTAAGCCATGGTCTAGGATTCCATATCAACTATTTTGGGGACCTTAACAGACTGGAGTATCCTTGTTAAAGGCCTAGGATACTTCTCTCATCTTCATCGGATCTATTCAGAATTGTTAAGCCACAGGAGAGCTCGAGTTTGTGGATTTTATTCCTGTTAAGTGTCATGTAAGTAAATAAGAAGACGAGACATTTGGAAAGGCAGTGACAAGTTGATAGAGGGTGAGATCCCTCACACTCACTGGTCACAATGCCGGACCAGTCGCAGACTTTTGAAGAGAAGGGGATGGCTGGAGAAGAGGCACCACAGGTGTCTGTAGTGCCAGACATTAAGGTCATCTCCAGTGACAGGGGAGGCAGAATCCCTGGAGGGGATACCATGGAGCTGGGCGACATTATTAAAAAAGCAGATGGAGTAAAACAACCTACACAGGACAGTGATGTTTCAAAATTAGATCCTAATGAATCACAGGTTGTTGTCGAGGTTGGTGTGGCTAAAACAGAGCAGGCTGCTGAACCTCTAAAAGCTAATTGTTTGTTAAAGGGAGCTGGTGTGACCCCACCTGAAGATGGACTACGGACTGACAGCAACACTAGTGACTCTGACTACAACAGCACAAAGTCCAGCCCTGGACATGCTAACACCAGCTTCAGCACTGACCTCTGTGATGAGGAGTTATCCGAGCTCGACACAACCTCCTTGGAAAAAAAGAACCATATCTCTCCTCTTAATTTCTCTGATCCCAGTTTAGACAAAGCCACCAAATACAATCCAAAGGATGATGATGGCAATTCACGAACAGACCGGATAGAAAAAGAAAAAGCAGAGAAATCATTTACTGAAGTTTCATCTGACGTTTTCATACCAAGGGACAGCATCGACGTCAGGTCAGAGGATGAGGATGAAGATGGGGACAGGCGGAGCATTCGGTCCAGACAGAGCATTAAAGAGGGGGTGTGCTGCTGCTATCAGGCGTTCCACAGGGCTTGTCTGCAGTGTGTGGAGGAGACGCCGGCCATGCTGTCGGGACTGGTGTTGTCTTTGGCCTTCTGTGTGGCCCTAATTGTCCTCATCCCCACCACAGGACGGGTAAGATGGCTTGTTTTGCAAGTTTGTGCTAAAGGGGTGGGATAAGCTATGTAAGCTATGTAATCTCACCTGGGTTTGCCATCTTTACTTCCTTAACTGTCAGGTGTATTTTTCAGGGTAAATTCTTGCAAACAACTGGTTCTAGCCTCTTAGATTTATTTCTTCCTTATTGCTGTCGGATATTGTTCTGTATTCAACATTCAGGTGTTAGGACTGTTAGTTCAATGGTGAAAAAACATTCATTGACAAAAGAATGTCTGACTCCCTGATGCTAGGTGGTGATATGCTCCCTTTCGGCTAGTTTCTGTTGGTTGTTGGGGGATCATGTCACAGCGAGAACTCCAGGTGGGGGCATGAAGAGGGAATAAGAAGGAATAAAAACAGATTCAGTTTTAAGTTCCATGAGTTTCGTGAGGTGAGTTTTGTGAGGTCTCGGAGTGGGAGGGAGGGGTGGGCTTTTGAGTTTCATAAAGTTTTGGAGGGGAAGGGAGGTGTGGAAGGACAAAGAGCAACACAGAGTCAAGAGAAATAGGCGAAATAGCGACTCGCGTTTAAGTATTTTAGCATAAAACAAATTATGTCGATATAAACAATATTGTCTTACTTCATATCTCATTCAAAAATATATAGATACAGTGCTTAAGAAATGTATTAGACCACCTGTCATATTTGTCTCAAGGACCATCCAGCATCATGAAGTGCTTTAATGCGGACTCTTTCATTTTCAGTGAGCTCTCCACGTTTTACCATTTTGAACAGGAATGAGGAATTTCAAACTGAATTCACCCAAATTTGAGCCGGCTCACTGGGTTTCTCTGAGAAGTCAGAAATTAATCAAGCATAACATTCAACCTCTAAAACTCATTTTTTCTGTTCAGGAATGCAAGTAAATAACTATAATTTGACATATTAATCAAGAAATATTAATGTGCTTTACTATTTTTTTTGTTTTTTGTAAATCAGTAAATTTAAAAATTCATGGATAACAACAATAATTATATTTAAGCATTAAAAATATCATTTCAGTTAAAAAGCTTCTACATATTGGTGTATTAACCATTGCAGAAACATCAAAAATGATTTTGGTAATTACCAATGCTGTTAATTTAGGGTAGCTGTGGCATAAACCTTACTTTGGTCAGGGTTAGGGTGGTCTAATAAATTTGTTAAGCACTGTATGTCTTGTAAACTCAATATATCGCCCAGCCCTACTTTAAAGC
Organism: Cheilinus undulatus; assembly: GCF_018320785.1. Lineage (NCBI taxonomy): Eukaryota > Metazoa > Chordata > Actinopteri > Labriformes > Labridae > Cheilinus > Cheilinus undulatus. The sequence goes on from NC_054886.1 coordinate 25,880,458, forward strand.
CATTTCAGTCACGTTTTAATCCCCTTTTACCACTTTTTGTGCCTGTTTTTGCTAATTTAATCAATTTTTGGTTATTTTTTGCCACTTTTATCTAATTTTTTGCCACTTTTAACCCATTTGTGTTCTTTAAAAATCCACTTTCAACACCTTTTCCACAATTTTTTGCCATATTTACTTATTTAAGCAATTTTCACCCATTTTAAATAGGTTTTTAACGAAAGTTATTTCATTTTAAGAAGGCTATTTACTACACAAATGAAAAGATGGAGATATCCATTTCCTTGATAAGAGTGGTTATTATTTAGTCAAATATCAAATATGGTTTTTACAGCTTGATTTCACAATGTACCATGATTTTGCTGACCTCTGTGGGCCCCCAGATGGCCTTGTCTGCACATGACTATTCTTGAATGTTGCATGTGCCGAAGGCCTGGTCCATCCTGAGTTCTTCTGAGGCAGACCCAAGCTAGAGTAAACCAGTTTCCAACTGCTTTATCAGGGCATGTTAGTCTGACTTCTTAAAATTGGATTTAGTCTGATTTCAGTCAGACTGAAACAGAAATTTTACTTTTGTGTTATCAGATAAATGTATCATCCATTATAAGAAAAATTATATATCCGACTATAGAATAAGCATAATTAGAATAACAGAATTTATGTAGCACTTTTTAAAACAGGTTTACACAGTTCTTCTCTGCATAAAATTAGAAAAACAATGAGAAAAACAGAATGACAGCAGCAGGACATCAGTAAACATACCACAAACAGCCAGTCAAAAAGACAGTTCAAACTTAGTAGAATAAGATAAAACTTAGTAAGTAAGTTAAACTCTGTTAACACAGACTCACTAAAATGCTAAAATGGGTTTTTAAGAGAGATATAGAAGAGGATTGAGGAACATGCCAGTCTGATTTCCTTTGGCAGGTTGATGTGACAGATTAGAACTTCTATTCCACCTTAAACCAGAGAAATTACACTTTTCTCAAATAGATTGTAGTTCTGATTTTCAGAAATTATTTTGAGGGTTTGATTCCTTTATTTGAGAGATAGGAAGGTGGATAGAGATAGTGGAGGGAGAGAGATCATGGGCCAGATTTGAACCTGCTTCAAGGACAATACAGAAGTTAATCTGTCTAATAATTAGACTAAACACAGAAATCACCCATAAAAAATGTTGGAAAGCTTTAGGATATAGACTTAGTATGGTTGTCCCACAGTCTGTTTCTAACTTCTGTTTAAAAAAAAAAAAAGATTACGAAAGGAGAAATGAAACATGAGCTCTTAACTGGAAAAGAAGTTTGACAGCTGACTCAGGACAATAACGTTAAACCTGTTCTCCAAAACATCGTCATCCATCAGACATGAAACAAGACTTCTTAATCCTGCAAAACAATCTCACACATGATGAAACATATCTGAATCAAACTGTAATTCATAATACTGTAAGTGTTGCCCTTTTATCCTCATACTTTGAATGGACTTGGACTTATTAAAGACCTTTTCAGTCTGAGGTCTTGTTGCTATAACAATGACAAAAAAGTTGTAAACAGAAGTTGACATTGCCTATAAAGCATTCTGGCTTTGTTTAGACCTGATCCATATGAATCAAAGCTTCATTTGAAGATGAATTAAACTTAAAAAATAATGACTTTTTTCATATAGCTCTTTTAAAAAGGGTTTAAAAAGTGATTTGGCATGCATGCATGCCAAATCACTTGGCAAGTGTTCATGAAACAAAGCAAAAACTAAAACACAAAAGAGCCCAGCAGCAAGCACCAAAAACAGCATCAAAAACACTTACAGCAAAAGAACACATGGAAATTTCTACCTCTTCAGCATAAGAAACCAAGCACCACATCATAAAAACCCAAAAACTACAGGAAGCACAGGAATCCATTTGCATTACTTGAGATGGAGAGGATGATGATTGCTACATGCATTACCAGCATAGAAAGTTACCTCCAGATATGACACCTGGATAATCAGATTTGATCAGATCACTGAGAGAAAAAGTACAGAAAGCCTGTCTCACAAGTTTGGTGTGAGAAATCTGAAGTGCCTGCAGCCTGATAAGAGATAAAGCTTATCATGTTAAAATATTGACATTTTTGTGTCAGAAGTGTCAAAAGGCCAAACAGGGTGTAACAAAGTATGTAGCTCAACTTGATACCTAGTGCTCTGGATTGTCATGATCATGTGGATGTTGTTTCACTTTAACCTTTTTTTGCACTAGGTTCCTCATTTCAGGGAACAACTCTACTTGTTTTACTGAGAAAATTTCAAACAGAGAGAAAAAGCTGCCTGTTTGCCTGCACAGAAGTTTCTCACTTTTAATTCTGGGATTATTTATTGTGGCAAGCATGTAAGCAAAAATGTACAAATGCATTGGCCTATTTAACTATTTTCTGCTTCTTGTGGATTTAATAAAATTGGTTTCAGTGATGAACACAGTTGAATGATTTGTTGTGTGTATTGTAACATCAACAACAACAGTGTAAGTTATCTGTTAGAAGAAGAAAGGTATTGCTCTTCTTGCTTTTCTATTGCAGATCTTAAAACAGCTACACTTCATGTGGCTGTAGCAGAGTAAATCATTGTACCAGCTGTTTGAAGCTCACCCTAGCTTTCATGTCTGTTGAATAAAGGAATATTTAGTCCTCAATGAATGGACAGGTGCATTTTAGAAAAAACTAACCACTAAGCGAAAATGAGATAATAATAGGGCGGCTCTTTGCAAAAACAAATGAGCCTTTTTCTGCTGGACTGTGTGCTAATGACACTTCTTAACAGACTTGTAAGAGATATCATATTGGGTCTAGTTGAAATGCAAGTAAGCTGGGTTGTTATTCTATGATTATCCCACTAATTTGATGTTTCTGTCGCAGGCATCTGCTCAGAACATCGATGACCATGTAGGGGCGTTGTCTGTGTTGTGCATCGTTCTCTGTCTGAGTGCCATCTTGCTAATCTGCCTGCCTTGGCTGGCCACAGTGAGGCGCTGTGGAGGAGCCCTAGCCCTCTTCGTCTGGGGGGCTCTGTACACTACGGCCATAGTGTTCATTTTTACCGGGGGACCTGTCACTGCGTGGGAACAGGTAAGAAACAAGGTAGAAATCAACAACAAATGTTTGTTTAGTTTGCTGTCGATAACTTTATTTCCCTTTCTTCAGGTGGCGTTTTTCCTCTTCCTCTCTCTGAGTGTTTACACGGTGCTTCCTTTGTCGATGGCCTGGGCACTCATGGTCGGGATTGGGACCAGCGTTTCACACATCATCATCATCAGTGTTTACGTCCCTGTGACAGAGCCAGAGACACCAGATCTAGCTGTGCAGGTGAAGATTTACAGAATTTGAATAAAATCAAGTAAACAATCTGATGCCTTTTTAAAGTGATATTTTATTCTTATATTTCTAAGCTGTAGTTCTGCAGCCATAAATCTTAAAGTTTACCAATAATCTCCACATACAACAGCTGCACTGCACCCAAGCCTTCCACAGTGGAAGCACGTCAGGAGTGCTACCTTATGCAGCACAGACCCGATTAGCTTGGGACAGAGACCACATGGGAACTGCAAGCTCATGCAGGAGTAGTATGTCAACAGTGGATTATTTTGCCTTTTTGGGGTAGATTTGCCATTTATTTTGACATGATTCCTTGATTTTATTGCTTCCGCCATGGCTGCCAAGCCTGTTGAATCAAGAATTCCTTTACCTAGAACCTGTCTGGCATAGTAGAGTAGGCTAAAAGATCTCAGAAAGAAACACATCATGGCACCATCAAAAAAAAAAATTCAAGAACAGATGAGAAACATGTCATGTCATTGATGTATATCAGTCAGGAAAGGGTTACTAAGTCATTTCTAAGGCTTTTGGACTCCAGCAAACTGTGGTGAGAGCCATTATCCACAAATAGAGAAAACTCTGAGGCAAAACTTTAGGCAAATACTTTTCACAGCACTGTTTATCTTTTATTCTCAGAGTTCCAAAAGCAGAAAACGAACAGAGATGTGCTTAAGCTGCCTCCTTAGTGTGCACAGTGATTTTGTTTGTGTTTTGTTTTCTAGATTGCTTGAAAAAAATCCCTTCATCAAAAGAAAACAAGCTTTCTTGTTTGGAGATCGGATGTATTTATCACTTACTTTGAGAAACCAGCCATAGCATGATAATGTCAAAAATAAGTCAAGATGTAAAGAAAAAAACTTAAATTAGCTTGTTATTACATGGAAATAGAGTGTCTAAAATATATGGATAGGTGTCTGCTTATGGCTCCCACAGAAGTAAGAATCTCCTCCATCAGTACAGCTGATTTTGTTATGCTATGTTGTAATAAACAAATAGCTGCTCATAATAGCGTCCTTTATTATGTAGGCATGCATTTGCAAATAATTTGCAAAGAGGCGCTCGTGTGTGCCACAAAACAGTGATCAGATTTAAATAAAGAAGGTCACGCTTGGGTGACACTGCACAATACTATTTTGTAATGTGTAACAAGCATGGTTTGGAATGGGAAGTAACTCAGGGGAAACCCTAAACTGGGACTTCAGTTACCTAATTTTTGTCATTGAAAGCTTTTTTGAATCAGTATGAAATAGTGACTAAACTTGCATATTTAAAATGATGATGTCCACAGTTTTCTCATGACTCTGTCACTGTTTGACTGACATTTTTAAGAAGTGGCTCAGCTGCTGTGCTGTTGTGCTGACATTACAGGAGCATAATAAACAAGTAAACTCACTTTTCCTCTACTCTGAATTCTTCTTCAGCTGATTGCCAATGCCGTGCTCTTTGTGTGTGTGAACTGTGTTGGGATTTTCCACCTGTGGACAACGGAGCATGATCTGAGGGTATCCAACCAGAAGAGAGAGGAGTTCAGCGCCATTCGCTCCCAGAAGGAAATAAGGAAATATCAGCAGGTGAGCACAGACTTACAATTACTGACAAACCCACTAAGCATTTAGCTACTCTCCATCTAGTGGATTCTGTTGCAGCGTGCAACTGATTTGTTTGCCCAATTCAGTCATTCTGAATTAAAAATCTTTATGTGTAATCTATTTCATAAAAAGGCTCTTTACCTGGAAAGCCTGGCATCGGTTGCTGTGCGCTCTTCTGTCTATTAGGTCAATAGATTAATCATTCACTTGTCTTCTGCCAAGCAGCAGGAAATCATGCAAACCCAGATGGACAATATTCACTGCAAGTAAACAAATAGATGAGGCACGGTTCACAGAGTAAACACAGCATCCCTTCAAAGGGCCCTTTGATGGTTGCGTCTTTCTTTTACAGCCTCTCTGAACATAGTGTCTCCTCTGTAAGACATGCAACCAATGTTAGAGTACAAAATGTCAAAACTCATCAGCCACCACTGTCTCTTAACATATTTAAACCCTGTCCTCTGTCTGTTTCCTCTGCTACAGGAGCAGCTCCTCCTATCAGTGTTGCCACGTTATATCGCCATGGAGCTGAGAACGGAGGTAATAAATAGACTCTCCAAGCCAACCAGCGATAAGGAGAATAATTCCAACTTCCACAACTTTCACAGCCTCTACATACGGCAGCACAAAGACGTCAGGTGATGATCAAACTGGGACACTGCCATGTTGAGTTTGTTAACTTTTTTGTGCCTGAAATTGAACCATAAGATGTCTCTCTTATCCCCCACTAGCTCTTGGCAGCACAGTTAACGAGCTGACTTTGAGATTTAAAAATAAAGTATGCAAAGTTTAATTACATTATGCCTAAATTTGTTCAAGTAGGCAATTCAAAGGTTGAGAAAACTGCAAAACACTGACCAGCTTTAAAGTAGTACCAAGGGAAAACACAAATAAATAGCTCCTGAACGATCTAGTCTAAAGATGTTCTGATCCCATTTTTCCCTTTCTAATACCAACGACACTACTTAGAATTAAGTAAAAGCCAATTGTGACACTATTAAAATTGTAATTATTATTGGGGAATGTTATGAATTAATGTTTCTGTTGACTGCATAGACTGTACGCTCTCTGATTCCCGAATACAGCTTCACCCCTTGCTCTGCCTCTACATCACACATGGAGATCAAGAGTTTAAAAATCCCCTGATAATACAACCTTATAGTATGCAACAGAGACACTCCACTCTTTTTAGTAAAGACAAAAAATGATAAAGCAATTATGAAATAGCTTTCTATTTGAGTTTGTAATAAGTCTTAATGGGATTTGGCATGCAGGGATGCTATCATGCTCAAATTTTTCAAACTAAAGCTCTCAGGATGCTTTTTGCAGATGTGCAAATAACAGAAAGTGCAATGTCATCATGGTTCCCTCTAACATGACTAGACAGTATAATTTGCCTATGTTTTGGCAAACTGGCTGCATGAGCTTCAAGCACTTTTTGTTTTCTGTGTACTGGTAGACCAAGTCAACAATTATCCACATGTAAAGAATGCGTTATTGTCACTACACAGCCAAGATATACCTGTCATCCTAGCCAGGACAATTACATTTCTATTGTAGAGGTCATCATAGAACCATGAAAAACTAAATAGACGATAACAACTGACACATTCAGCCAGATGTAGATGTCTTCTGACCAGTGTTCATTAGGTATGCATTATATTATTGGCATCTGCAGATATTAGCTCAGCTAAATGAATTTGTAAATATCGGCATAGATACTGTTATTAAGATAATAGTTAGAAAATTAATAGTCTTAAAATGGGAGAGGAGGGTCTTGAAAAAGGTCTTAAAAGTATGAGGGTTGTTCTTCTGTTATAATAACCTGCTAGAATGTCACCATGTTTGTTGTTTACATTTTGCACAGCATGTATTGTATACAGCCTGAGCCCTTTTTGTGCCCTTCAGTGAGACAGACATATCCTAATCCTAATATACATAATCCAGTATATTTACAATCATACTCTTAGTGTAGCTGGATGCATACACTAACCCAAGGTTAAACAGTGAGTAAATCTCCATTTTGGTGCCATTTTATGGCTGCATCAAAAAAGACTAAGTGAACCAGAGGCTAAAAATAACAGTGTGTGTGTTTAGCTTTGACTCTGAAAGAGAACAGGTCCTATGATTCAAATTCATTCCTGTACATATCAAGTATGTAAATATGACTGATAACAGTGTCCTGCCTGTGTGTGTTTATGCAGCATCCTGTACGCAGACATTGTGGGCTTCACAAAGCTGGCGAGTTCCTGCACACCAGAGGAGCTGGTCGCTGTGCTTAACAAGCTGTTTGGCAGATTTGATGACATCGCCAAGGTGAAAACAGCTGCTTAATCAGCCCCAAACTTGTATAATCCCTCTCCAAAGACAGTTTTCTGTTCATCACTAAGAATCCTTGTCTGACTCCCTCTCTACTTCCTGTCTCTCTGTTTCTGTCTGTAGAAGAATGGGTGTCTACGCATTAAGATCTTAGGTGACTGCTACTACTGTGTTTCTGGCCTTCCTGACCCCATTCCCACACACGCCAAAAACTGTGTCCAGATGGGGCTTGACATGTGCACCGCCATCAGGTCAGTATGTCTAAATTTGTGTATAGCCTTTATTCCCATGTGTTACTCTTAAAAGCCTTTTTTACTGTTTTTATTTATAATTTGATTATAAAACAAACACAATCTTTCGTAATTTCAATGTGCTTTCATTGTTTCTAACTTTGTTTTTCTAGTCATATAATTAAACAATACTCTGTGCTCCTAATTTGCTTCTCCTGCTTGTGCACACTATGACTTCCTCATGTGTCAGCTGGCACTTCTACTTCACTATTTTTCCTCTACAACTGAAACCACAGTGAGTCAGGGCTTAAAAAAATCACACTATTACACATAAATATGTCTTATTTAGCTACATTAAAACATTTTTAGACAGATTCTTGTGCTTCCAGCATCAAGATCAAATAAAAAATGATGACTTTTTGTAGAATATAATGCTGAGTTAGATGGTTTGATTTCTGGAGTGTGATTTGTATAATAGAACCTCCTTTTATCTTATTTGATTCAGAACAAAACAGCTGTAATGTCTATTACAGTTTAAGAAACAACTTTCAGACCTTGTTTTGTACACATTTTATTGACAAGTTTGTTTTTTTAGTCCACATAGACTAAAAGTATTGGATAAAACTGATTTAATTATATTGATAGCCACATAAAGAGCAACAAAGGTTAGTAGGACTGATTAGAGGACACTTTTGAACTGTTTTATGTTCTTCTTTACTTTTCTAGTAAACTACGAGAGGCCACAGGGGTTGAAATCAGTATGCGAGTTGGGGTCCACACCGGGAACGTGCTCAGCGGTGTGATTGGCTTGCAGAAATGGCAGTATGATGTGTGGTCACATGACGTTACATTGGCCAATCACATGGAATCTGGCGGTCTACCTGAGTAAGAAAATCTATCCAGAAACAGTCAAATTTGGAGGATATGACTCTTTCTTTTAATGCACTAGTCTTCGATTTTAACACTACGTTTTATTACTAGGCGAGTCCACATCACAGAGGAGACACTGCAGCACCTGGACGGAGCGTACCAAGTGGAGGATGGGGATGGAGGGAGTCGAGATCCCCTTCTTAAAGGAAGAAAAACTTTCCTAGTGATTGACCCACACAAGCCTCACAGCAGTTCAAGGAGACCTAAAGCAGTATGTTATTAATCATTTGTGATCCATGGTAGCATTCCTTTTATTTCTTAATGCATGCATTAGATAGACTTTATTCAATTTTAGACAGTTTTGTTCTCTGCTCAAAGTAATTTTCCAGGATTATTTTACATTTTTGAGCATGAGATCATAGATACAAGCAGCTGAAATTGGTTTTCTCTGGAGCGGAGCTGGGCTCATCTTTAGAGATAGAGTGAGGAATTCACACATCTGAAAGAGATCCTGAAGAAGAGCTGCTGCTCCTTTTGCATCAAACGGAGCTAGTTCAGGTGGTTCAGGCATCTGATTCGGATGCCTCCATTTGGAGGTCTTCCGGCCACATCCAGCTGGGGGGAGACCTCAGGGAAGACCCACAATGAGTTGGAAGGAATATTTATCCTGTCTGGCCTGGGAACACCTGAAAGTGTCACTGAGGAGAGGGATGTCTGGGTTGACTTGCTCAGTCTGCTGCCACAGAGACCCAGCTCTGGATAAGCGATGAAAAGATAGATGGATAGGAAAAAGCCTCAAAGATCGTGCTTTAATCCCTAAAAACAAGAAGAAACACAACTTGCTCTTAGTATCTACATAACTATTAATATTGTACAGTATTTATTGATTTAGCAGCATGTCTGCCAGTCTTTCAGTCATGCTCTTAAAAGAGGCAAGTATCTTTGAATTGCTTTGCTTAATCCTGTGTACAAGCTTAGAGAAAGAATGGGTAAAGAAAAGTAGTTAGAGTTTCTGAAGTGCCAGAAGAATAATAGAATTAGTTAAATTAAATAATCTTAACTTGATTTCAGGTAAACACTCTGGTGTCAGCAGAGCCCAGGCAGCGTGCCTCAGTCCGGATGTCCCAGTACCTACAGTCCTGGAGGACCATCCACCCCTTCGCAGACCTCAGTAACCCTGATGCCACACCCTCCAAGAAGAGAAAACTGCCAAGGAGCATCACCAACGTCATGAAGCACACACATCCACCTGCTGTAAGCTTTAGCTTTGTTCTTTTGTATTTTATTGTCCTACTTATGGATGCACAATGTTGGATTTTTGCCGATATCCGATATACAAATATTTACAGATTCATTTTAGCCGATATTGATACATATATTTTAATACGTTTTACATAACCAAAAATTCAGTCCTTTGAATGCAATTTTAGGTTTGAGGATGAAAAAAGAAACAGACTTTTTTCTTAAAACATGCTTTAAAGTTTAAAGAATGAGAATGAATAAGATCTTAACTTACTTAGGTCAAGCCTAAAACTCCACTAGTTTCTCATTATATATGGCCAAATTTTACATTTGATATATGCTGATATTCACGGCCAAAATATCGAATGTAAATATTGGCAAAAATTTGATATCTGCCGATACCAATATTTGGCTATTTTTTTTTTGCTAATATATGCCGATACCGATATTTGGCCGATAATATCGTGCATCCCTAGTCCTACTGCATGAATCTAACAACACACAAAGGGGAATATAAATTTTATTTTCCCCTATATAAGCATGAATGTTTTGATCTGTCCCTGTGCAAATAAAACACTCAATCTCCTTTCTCTAGCCCTCACCAGTGTTTGATGATTATCATTGTGCGTTATGTATTCAAACAAGAAGATATTGGCTATTAAAGCCATCATAACTGCTTTTTTTTTGTATTTCAGTTGAGACGACCTCGCCAGAGTGATTCCTCAGTGTAAGTTATCAAATCTTACTGCTACCATAGGTAGAATTTTTTGCACTTAAGTGTTTAGACTACTAAAATTGATGGATGTTATATACTGCTGCATACACAAAAGAAGTGGTAACTTGTACTGTAAGTTTTTTTCTTCTTTTCTGCCATTGACTGCACTTCTGTCACCCAATACCAAACCCCACCCACCATAACCCTTAACTCCACCCTCAATTCTTTAAACAAGTATACAGCGAAGGTGCAGGAGCTACGTGTACCCACAAAGCTTGGAAATGTCTAGTGGGGCCACACCTGAGCAGAATTTAATACTGTGTGTTCAAAGCATTTCAGAAAAAATACTCTTGTAAACACTGAAAACATGGAGCTCTGGAAAGGAAGAGACAAATGCTTTGTTTGCAGGGATTTTCCAGTTTTGGTGTTATAGCTAGAGCTATATCTTTGATTTTTATCTTCCCAGTGTGACTATGAATAACAGCGTTGGAGGATCACTGGACAGGCTGGACACTGCAGGGTGAGATGCTTTCATTTTCAATTCTTTCTCCTCCTGACTCCAAAAGGGTCTGGCTGCAGCCCTCAGGCAAACCTCTACGCTGGGGCAAAACCTCTTCGCTGGGTTTCCGACTAATCCGACTGGTTTAGTTTAGGCATTAAAATCCAACTGGTTAGATTTAGGCATTAAAACTCTACTGGTTAGATTTAGGGTCAGCCTGTCGGCAAGCGAATAGAGCTGAAATTTCGTCGCGAGTAATATACGTCACGCCCCAGCGGAGAGGTTTCGCCCCAGCAGAGAGGTTTCGCCCCAGCGTAGAGGTCTCCAACCAAACGCCCCAGCATAGAGGTTTGCCCGAGGGCTGCAGCCAGATGCCTCTCCCTGACTCTGTTACTTCTGTCTCAGTAGGGAGAAAAACAAGAACAAAACTTGTTATGGGGAAAAATAATGAGATAAGAGGAAAAAAACGTCTCTGCTTGAAAAATGTGACATTAAAAGTAGCTTCTTTGATATGAAATATGTTAAATAACCCACAGGGTAAATTTAAAAAGTGGTGATCATTGATTTTCCTCAACATAGATAATTCAATCCATATATTTAATCTCAATTGTCACTTTCCTACTCTGTCCATTGACAATTTAAATTATTTTCATTTGTATTTATTGACTTAGGAAGAAACTAAAGAAGCTCAACTGTTTTACTCTGCTGTTCAACGACCTGAGCCTGGAGAGAAAGGTATCTCCATCCTGTTTTCTTTTTCTATTTATTAGTTTATTTAGTTAGGACAGTGCACATTGATTTCTTGTGTTTTTCAAACTTCAGAGAAGTAAAAAAAAAAAAAAAAAAAAAGCCAAAATGCAGTATGAACGGTTTTTAAAGAGCATAAACAGAAAGGTTTTACTTTAGGTGTTCTGTATTTGTCAATCATTTTCCACACATTTGTGTTTTAGTTTCGTTTCTCAGAAGTCGAAGGCTTACATCACTCTATGAGCTGCGTAGCACTGATCTTCGTCACTCTGTTTGCTGTCCAGATGCTCGTCTCTAGGAAGTGAGTGAAAGTCACACAATCACATATCATTACTCAGTATTATCTGGCTTTGATTAAGGGCCTCGAGTAATTACCCTTGGCAAAAGATGCTTATTTGAGCTTTTAGTTTTGGATTAAACAGTGTAAATAATCAGTTTTTACTTTCTTTCTTACCTTTCTTAGAAACTTTGAGATGGCAGTGTCCTACGGCGTTACCTTCCCTGTGCTGATACTGCTTCTGTCCATCGCCTTCACTGGATACTTGGAGGTAAACAAAAGAATCACTGCTGTTGGTATTGTATCAGCAAGAGATACAGGAACTACTATACTAATGTGGGAATTTTGACACCAATGCAGGCTCAGATTTTAGAGAGGCTTCCAGCAGACATAGTAGATAAAAATTAACTTTGCACTAATTTTGCATTAATTTGAATATAAGCCGAATGTCAGAGGACAGCTAGGTTTAAGCATATTAAATCTTGTAGAATTTTACCTTTATTAGATACTGTTAACCTATCCAGAGGGGTGCATCTGTCTACTCCACTGTGATATTTTCTCCATTTTAAAAGGTGGGGCAGTTCTGCTTTAGCTGTGGTGTGATTAGGGGTGTTACAAGACAGTATACTTTCGCTCATGGGAACGAGATAATTTAACACTACTTTTAAGAAAACTTTAATGACTTTATTGCTACCCAAAATGCTGTTATGATCAAGATTTTTTTATGAGTTGGGGGCATCTTCTGTGGTAGTTTTCTAGTTTAATGTCACTATGGCTGCTGCTCTGCATCTTGGCAGCTTTCACCTTAACGAAAAATATCCTAAACCTTCAATATCTCGAGATCTCATGGCACAAGACCTTACCCTCGCTGTGTTGGATGCAGATAAAAAAATGGCCCCATATGTATGTTTAAAGAGAGACGTTTAAGCAGGTGATTGTGTGAAAGCAACACAACAGTGGATAAAGGAAGTACATTCTTGTGTTATGCAAGTTACCAATAAAAATAACTGACTTGAGGGCATAAATCAAGAACAACTCTCTAGCAGCAGGTGGTTTGGTATGTTAAGGTATTTGTCTGGTCTTTTTTTTTTTTGGTTTTCTGTCACAATTCTGTTGGTTTTGAATTATTTTAGGATAAGTTATGTTACTGTGACTCAGAATAGTTTATTTGTTTCAGATTTCTTGTATTGATGTTTAAATGCCTTTTTTTTTTTTTTTTTTTTTTTTCCCAGAAATGGCGTTCAAAGATGCCTGTAGGTGTCCAGTGGATATCTGGGCTCTCTAGAGGTGTTTCAACCAGGGCGGTACTACGAATCTTTGTGGTTTGTCTCTGTGTGCTCATCACACTGCTTATGGCCATTCTCAACTTTGTGAGTGATTTTATCCTAGTTTTTCCTCCTATTGCTTATTTCCCTTCTGTACAGAGATTCAGTAGTAAAACACTTCTTTCTGCTCTTTTCTTTTTCAGTTCTTTCTTCCAGGAAATAACTGCACAGCAATTGTCAACAGGACAGAACTGGAAGAACTTAAACTCTACACTGTTCCTGTAAGTGCCACTGTCCTGTAAGAGTGCAACTGTTGTTCTTTTGTTGGTGCTTCTTTTTTCAATAATGAGCAATAACAAAAGGGAAAAATATAAACATGTATCCTTTCCTTCACCTCCAGTGACTCAGGTGCTCAACACCAACAAGCCTAATAAACTTTTACTATTGATTAGTTCTTATATCTTGAATGCTGACTGTTCAGTCCATGCTTTGAACATCACACGTAACTCATCATAAACCGCATTGTTTCCATTGTGTCTCAAAACATGCAGTACTACCTGTACTGTTGCTTGCTGGCCATGCTAGGAGTGATCGTGTTCATCAGGACGTGTATGTCTGTGAAGGTGCTGCTGCTCACCCTGGCTGTGGTGGTTTACCTCGCCCTCTTCCTTCACGTCTACGCCCCGAGGTCCTACTGCCTCATCGACCTGCTTTACAACAACACCACGTGAGACATGCTGCACGTCAAATCACATTTAAACACCGTCTATTCTGTGTAGCTTAGAATTTGAATTGTAAAGGCATTTCTGTAGCTTGTTTTCATGGGGAAGTTTTTTGATATCAACACAGAGACAAAGCAAGAACAGAGGAGATGATTGCATTGCTCATAATGCTCCCAATGCAAATTTTCATTTATATGCCAATGACACTGTCATCTATAGCATCAAGCTCTCAGTCACTTGAAAGAAACCTTTAATATTGTATGGGACACTCTGCCTGAGTTGAAATTTGCTTTGTTCTTTTAGTTCTGTTCTCTGTGACTCAGTCACAAGATTTACTCTTACTTTCTTTTCCCAAAGTCGATCTGGAAATGAGTAAAAGGAGTTTCATGTATGCTGCTCCTGCAGCCTGGAATCTGCCACAGGGATTTAATGTCTTGAAGAGCTGGTCTGTTTAGATCTTTTTAAGGGTAGATTGAAGGCACTGGAGGGAGATGCATGTGGTTGTAGATGTTTTGAGTGATGTCTCTCTGCTCTATGACTCAGGATTTGGTTGATCTTTTAAATGTGCTGCTAGCAAGGGCACTCTTGTAAATGGGGTTCTTAATATCAATGAGGTTTCTCTGGTTAAATGAATTTAAATGAATAAAAATAGAATGAAAGAGATTAGTTTATGTTGATGGTGGTCCACATACTAGCCTTCGCCAACAGTGTGTTTATGTGAAGTGAGTGGGTAAGTATGACCTTTGGTGTACAACCTGCAAGCTTAAAATTGATAAGAAGCTCTGACTTCTTTCGTTCAACTGTAAAAATGTGCTTAAGGGTATTCTGTCTAACCAGCTTTACATGCTGGTAAATTATTAACTTTTGTAAATAAGATGTGTCAAACTGTTAAGATAGATTTATACAAATACTCATGCTTGTTAGCCGCCTGCTCACTCCCACAGTCTCTTAGTGATCCTGCTGAAGTCCATTTTCCACTCTCCCACTTTCATTCACTGTTATCTTCAGTCATCACTTGCTCCGTCTCACTCTGCTCAGGTGTTGTATTCCGACCTTTTGTCGTCCACTCAGAGCTCAGATTGTTGCTCCATGTCTGGAGTTTCAGATCAGCATCTTTTATTCAGGAGCTCTTTTTAGAAGTAAGCCTGACCAGGGGGGTCCAGACACAATTTATTGTGGGATACAAGACACTCCTGTGTGAGGAGTTATGCCATGGAAGGAAAAAAGAGAGCAGATTAGACATCGGGATTATGTGAGAGTGAAGTGGTAAATATATGATTGTTTTGTGTTTTCTTACAGGCCAGGAGTACTGAAGGACCCTCAGATCATGTCTGGGGTCTGGCTCGTCATTTTCTACATCGTGTGCCTCATTCTGGCCAGACAGGTGTGTGTGTGTACAAGTGTGTCTTCTGTCTTTAAATAAAGTTAAAATGAAAATTTCAACTCATTTATTCAAGGATGTTTGTTTTTTCTCTCTCAGGACGAGCTGGGTTGTCGTGTAGACTTTCTGTTGGAGCGTTGTTTCATGGCAGAGAGAGAGGAGATGGAGACCATGGAGAACGTCAACAAGCTCCTCCTCCAGAACGTCCTGCCGCTTCATGTTGCCTCGTTTTTCATGGGCAAAGCTATCCGCAACCAGGTAAATTCATTAAAGCACACCAGAGATGCTCATACACATTACGTGCTCCATTATACTGGGGGATTATTACTCTAGTAGCCATTTTCTTTTGATAGGTAACAGTTGATGTATTTGCATTTGCTGTAAACTAATTAAAGAGACTCAATGTGCAATGGTTTAAAGCTAAGAAATTTCAGGCATAACTTAAGTGGAAGACGGAGAAGGCACAGTACCACAAAAATACTGATTCTGTGGCTTTTAAAAATATTTTTTCATTACCATAAACCCAAAATATGCATCATGGTCTGTTTTGGTTGTCTGCCTAAACATGAAGATTTAATTGTGTTTTTAAAAGTCCTGAATGTGTCGTTTCTCTACAGCTGTGTGGCTCTGTTAGTACTATCTGTTTACATCATGTGGAGTTTGCATTCCAGCTGTCTTCCAGTACAATAGCTGAGCTCTCAGCTGACAGTAATGTTGACAGTTGTGAAGTACACACCCTCAGTCTGTGACTCATTTTGCAATCAGCTTGTCAGTTTTCTCTAGCTGAAGAATTCTCAGTCAAACTAGCGTTTGAGTGTTTATTTACTGAACAGTAAACCACTTTTTTTAGATGCATGAACCTAAGTGGGGAGAAAAGCTTTTAAAAGTCGCACTGCCAAGGGCAGTGGTGACCTAGTGGTTTGCTACCCATGTGGGTGGTGGCTCAGGTTCAGGTCTCTTCCCCCATTTTCTCATCCCTGTTTCTGATGCTATCCACTGTCCTCCTCCTCTATCAACAAGTCTTAAAAATATCTCCTTTAAAAAAGTGATACTGCCAGCCTGGGCCATATTTGTTTTTCCCTCCATATATGACATATGGTCTCACAGTCTAGTGTGTGTGTTTTCATCACTGTTTCCTCACTTTCTAATTTTTTTAATCTTTATAAATCACACCTATGACAGAGAGAAGGCATAAGAGAGCATGCATCAGTTTGCACAAATGACTTAAAATCAGAGATGTATTTATGTGGTTGGAGTCAAACTGTGGGATCCCTTACAGAATGATTTGAAGACCTTTATGAATATATGTGTGCCCCTGTGCCCCTTTGCCGCATGTCTCTCCCCCACTCTCTCATCCCTGTTTTCGAGTCTAAACACTGTCCTCCTCTATGTAATAAAGGCACAAAATAAAATCTTAAAAAATAAATGGTGGCAAAAGTTTATAAAGCCCTTCGTGGACAAACATCAATACTTTTCATTTTACTTAGTTTTACCAGAATAATGAGTAACTTTCAATGTTTTCTCAACATTTCAACTCATTTATCTCCTTTTCTTGGCACAACAAAGCTGCTTTTCCCCTTACAATGAGGTAATTCCTCAAGATCTTTGGAAATTTGCTGAAGATGTGCATGTTTTTCATGGGAAAATGGGTTGAATGTGGGGTTTTTTTGTGCTGTGTCTTTTTTCAGACATGTGTTTTGTTCCACCTAAGATCCAAACTGTCAGGAAAACTTTGAAACTTTGGACAGGATTTGTGAATGAAGAGATTGTAGTGGTTCCTAAGACTAGCCCAGTTAAGAACCACTGGTTTAACAGATCTCAAAATTAGATCAAACCCATGAGTTAGCCCTCTTTGTCACAATTTATCCAATTCATTTTGTGTCTGTTTATATGATAATTTAATTTTAATTCTATTTTAAACCTACCGTATTTGAAATCTAGTATTTCAAAGTAGAAAATAATACTAGACTTTGAAACGAGTGTTAGCATTTAAGTAATGGTTTGAGTGATTAATTTAGGACATTATGTACAAAAAGTGGTCAAACATGTTTGACTTTTTGTTGAAAATGTTCCAGTTTTCTTTAACATAAATCCCACATTTACTGACTGTGTTTCAGGATTTGTACAGCCAGTCATATGACTGTGTTTGTGTGATGTTCGCCTCGGTGCCCCAGTTCAAAGAGTTTTACAGTGAGAGCAGCGCGAACAGGGATGGGCTGGAGTGTCTCCGCTTCCTCAACGAGATCATATCGGACTTTGATGAGGTATGAGGAAGAAGATGATATAATGTGTTGGACTGATGGAACATTTGCCTCTAACTGGGCTCTACTTTTCTTCCTCTTTGTCTGCAGCTTCTGTCCAAGCCAAAATTCTGCACAGTGGAGAAGATAAAGACGATCGGCAGCACCTACATGGCTGCTGCTGGGCTCACACAGTCACCTCAAGGGGACGAAACAAAGGTTTGCTGTTTTTAGAAATATTTACACTACATTTTTGAAGGAAACACCTGCCCAGCACTCTTCATTAATTAGATCTCTGGCGCCCTCTACAGAAAGTTGAGATGTCCTACAGTCATGTGCGCTCCATGGTGGAGTTTGCCATTGCTCTGATGAACAAACTGGAGCTTATAAACACACACTCCTTCAACAGCTTCAAACTCAGGATTGGTGAGTCTGTCCCAGATTTATACTGATGATGAGAGGCATAATCCCTTAAGTGATCAGTCTTGGCTCTTAAATATTGCCATATAAACCTTGAAAATGTTATATATACACTATTACATTTTTTAATGTCAAGTTTGACATAAAAGAAGGCAAAATTTAAAAGAAAAAAAACATAATTTTTATCAAATATCACCTGTGATAATGTTGGTTAAATACCATTGGATGGGATTTTATGAAAAATAATTTTCAGTTCTAGGCCAGTAACGGACCTTTCTCATTGTTTTTGCAGGAATAAACCATGGTCCTGTGATTGCAGGAGTAATAGGAGCTCATAAACCTCAGTATGACATCTGGGGGAACACTGTGAATGTGGCCAGCAGGATGGACAGCACAGGAGTGTTAGACAAGATACAGGTGAGAGAAGGCCAACATGGTAAACATGCTCTTCACTGTGTTACAACAAGAAAACTGCAAAATTACAACTTTACACCCTCTTTGTTATCATAACTTTTCTAATAAAGATGCCCATGTGTATAAGGGGAAGCAGTGAAAGACTGTTATAACCCTTATTCCTAAAAAAGTTAGGATGCTGTGTGACATGTTAATAGATACAGAATGCAAAGCAAATTTTATCCCAATAGAACATAATGTCATATCAGATGCTGAAACTGAGACATTTTACCATTCCATTAAAAATATTAACTCATTTTGAATTTGAAGGCAGCAACATGTCTCAAAGAAGTAGGAATGGGGCCATGTTCAGTACATTCTTGTCCTGTGAAGCCATGCTGTTGTGATGGGTGTGGTATGTGGTTTAGCTTTGTCTTGCTGAAATAGTCAAGGCCTTCCCTGAAGGCAACGTCTAGATTGGAGCATATGTTGTTCTAAAAACTCTAAATACTTCTCAGTATTGATTGTCTTTCCAGATGTGTAAGCTGCCCACACTGTAGGCACTAATGTAACCCCATACCATCAGAGATGCAGACTTTTGAACAGCCTCCATTTAGCCTCACTCCAATGAGCCTCTTTAAATGAGCTTTGTTGTTTCTGGATCATTTTGCAAATGGCTCTGTCTTTGTGTAATACAACTTAAACTTACATTTGTGGATAGCACAGTGAACTGTGTTGACAGTGATTTCTGGAAGTGTTTCTGAGCTGTGCAGTAATTTCCGGTACAGACTCATACCTGGTTTTAATGTGGTGCCACCTGAGTGGCGGAAGGAAAAATGTTGACCTTCAGCCTTGTCCCTTGCTCACAGAGATGCTCACAGAGGCTTTTCTATAGTAAATGTTTTAATAGTTTTACCCCTCCTCGGTGTATTATGCTAATAGTTTTATTGTTTTATTATCTGTTTAGACCCTGTCACCAATTTATAGTTTCCTGTTTACTTTCATTTTGTTTGTATAACCTGACAGTTTTAATCTCACGCTGCTAAAACTTTGCTCTTGTGCTTCAGTGTTTTTAATATTCTTTTCTAATTTTACCTTATTATGTTGTTTTTTTTTAATTGGTGTGCATTTTATTTTATGATGTTAAGCACTTCCTAACATTGTTTTGAAGGTGTTATATAAATAAACTTATTATTATTATTATTATTATTATTATTATTATTTTGTCTCCAGATTCTCTGAATTTTGTGATATTCTGCACTGTAGATGATGGGATAATCAAACTTTTCAGGATTTTACATTGAGGAATGTCCAGATTGGTGAAGCTTTGCCTAAATTTACTTGTGAAAGACCCTGCCTCTCTAAAACGCTCCTCTTATACCCAGTCATGTTACTGATCTTGTTGCCAATTAACCTAATTAGTTGCAAAATGGTCCTCCAGCTATTTTCCATTAGTACCACTCATTTCTTCAGCCTTTTGATGCCTCATCCCTACTTTTTTTAGAGGTGTTGCTGTCACCAAATTCAAAATAAGCTAATATTTTTCATGAAAAGGTAAAATGTCTCAGTTTCAAAATCTTGTTCAAAAACTGTATTCTGTTTTATTTGCAAAAAAAGCAACTGATAAAAAAAAAAAAAATACATCCATAACAAGCAAGAAAAAATATGTGCGCAATGTGCAAGGTCTCACTGAAAAGATGTTTCATTGTCTTTCAAGCCTGTAATTAGAAAATAATAAAATTATGCTACAACTTACTGTTGTTAAAAATTCCCAAACTTAATTTGCAAAACATTTTCCAAAGTTTATGTTTTTAGGACATTTGAGGCTTTAACAGTTTGAGCTGGACAAGTGAAGTTCTCCAAATTTCACCCTCAAGGTTTACAATCTGAGTGCGTTTGACAAAACAATCTTTCTGTCTGTTGCGAGGATCCCTGTGTCCAATTAGGCGACCACAGAGCCATAAATCTGTGCTGTGACTCGACTGACAGACATGTGCAGACAGACTATACAGAGGTACCTGATCGATTCTCCGAAAAGATATGATGGTGGGAGGTGGAGTTGGACTAAATAACAACTGGAAAAAAGAAAAAGATATCGTGTTTTTACTGTAGTCTATCCAAATGTTCTGATGAATGGTATGCTTGCTTAATGCTAACAGCAGTTACTCTCAGGGTAGCTCTGCTGTCTCTCCCCCCTACTTTTATCTAGGAAAAGCTGAACACCCTCTCCCATAGACCCACAAAAACGTGATACATAGCAGTCAAAAACCGACATCGATCTTAATTGTTTCATTGTGGTGGACCCATGTCAGGCTTTTGGAATACCACATTTCTTGTGTCTTCTGTAGTCTTGTTATGTCAGATATTAATCGATAAATAACTGGTGACTAAATCCCCTCATTCCTTCCTTTGTGTATCTTCTGCTCCCAGGTGACAGAGGAGACAGCACGGATGGTGGAGAGCGTGGGACACAGCGTCACTGTCAGGGGAGTCGTCCACGTCAAGGGGAAAGGAGATCTCACCACCTACTTCGTTAACACGGACCAATCATCTCCTCAGTTCTGACCTCCTTTGTTTGATACTGAACATCACACAGACTTGTGTACAAACTTCACATTGGTGTTTGTTTTCATGTGCCTGGACTGAATGGCTCAGTCTCAGGACCTTTTAGGACTAACCGGTCTTTAGTCCACTTGGACGCCCAGTGACTTTATAATGACCATGTTTATTTGCACTGACTCTGCTGTTGCAACATCACTAAAGGAGATGCACTTGTCTTAAGGATGAGACAGTAATTAACATCCTGAAACAGGGTTAAATGAAGGAGCTTTCCACCTGTGGAGTATTTAATGGCAGCTGTAATGCAAATTATCTGTACTGTAGCAGGGTCATCCTGTGAAGCTGCACTCCCCATCACACGTCTGAATTATGTTTGTCGAACTGAGGCACAAATCACAAGTGTTTTTCTTCATCCTTGTCTATACTGCTTTACCCGTGCGGGGTCGCGGGGAGCTGCAGTTGAACCCAGCTGTCACTGAATGAGAGGCACCCTGGACCGGTCACTAGTTAGCCACAGAGACAAAACAAGTCATCAATAACCTAACAAGTATGGTTAGGTCTGTGGGAGGAAGCCGGAGGAACCGGGGAGAACATGAAAGTCCACATACAACAAGGATTTGAACCAGGAACCTTCTTGTAGTGAGGCAGCATGCACTAACCACTGCACTACCACACAGCTCTGAGATGTTTATTTA